>NC_044038.1:50384119-50694549 GCF_901765095.1 Microcaecilia unicolor
TCCACCGGACCCCCCCTCCGCCTTACCAGGCCCGCGCAGCACCTCTCACCTCTGTGTGAAGGCGCTGCATGGGCAAGAAGAACATCTGATCGCCGCAAGTCTTCAGGACGTCTCTCCTTCCCTGACCTGGGCCCGCTCCCGTCTGACGTAAGTTACCTACGTAGGTTACTTACGTCAGACGGGGGGCGGGCCCAGGTCAGGGAAGGAGAGATGTCCTGAAGACTCGTGGTGATCAGATATTCTTCTTGCCCATGCAGCACCTTCACACAGAGGTGAGAGGAGCTGCGCCGGCCCGGTAAGGGGGAGGGGGGAGCAGCGGTGACGACCTCAGGGGGCATGGCACAGGGGCGGAGGATGGCGGGAGGCGGAGCTGTGGGAGGAGAAAGAGAGGAAGGGAGGGGGGCCGGGGGTGCTAAATTTTTGATTTTTGTTTTGATTTTTTATTTAATACAGGGGGAAGCGGGGAGCGGCGGGGGGGGGGAGGCAAGGCCGTCCATACAGGACGCTCCTCACAAGCGCCTTTGCCCCTTTATTTTCAACGTGTTTGTGTTTTGGTTTTTTTGTTTTGTTTTGACGTTTGTGGCATGCGCAGAGCAGCCAGCATAACGCTTGGCTGCTCTGCGCATGCTTTAGGGGCCGATTAATGACGGGGATTACACCAGTTTGATGCATTGTACTTTACAATACCGCACCGAACATGTGCGGCTTGTTTTTTTGGTGCATTCTTTGTTTTTAAAAATTTGTTAAGGACTTTTACGTTTTAGATTTGTTTACATTTGGTTGATGCAACTGGGCCTAAATCTGGTACAATGACTAACCCCCCTGCCCCCAGGGGCTGTCATTGGTTCTTATACTGACCTCAGACCTTGTGACCTAGGGAGTGGCTGAAGGACCAGGTTTCAGGCCTGAGTTCCTCCACATGACAGTGAGCCCATCTCCCAGCCTCATGTCTAACATCCAAATACTATATTATACTAACGTAAACTACTAACAAAAACTAGAGAGGCTGTTGCCCAATTATTGTCTACACTGTTTAAACCCCAGCTGCCAGCCATAGAAATCAGATGATTTGTAGTACAGTATTTCTCAGTCTTTCCCTTCTTGATGTTCTACGCTTGTAGGTAAATGAGCACACAGGATCCCGTACTTAATCTAACACCAAGCTAGCTTCCCCTCCCCTCCTTGATCTTCTAGAATACTGCCAAAGCCAGAATAGCTGTTGCCAGTGCGTTTTTTTTCTAGCAATAAAGGTGCCAGTACTCAAATGCTAGGCCACCCTTCGGGGGTGGGGTGATCACTGAGGGACCCACCCCACAATAGCCAGGCCCCCTGCAACCAGTCACAAAATCTATGGCAAGGCAGACTTGGTGTGTAGAGCCCTGAGCTCTTTCATTAAAACTTGGGGTCTATGGGTCAATTTTAGCAAGCAATGAAAAAGGTGCCAGTACTCAGTACCCCCAAGTACCCCCTCAAAAAAAAAAAGCCCTGGCTGTTGCCCAAACACTTAAAAGGCAATTCTGTAACTGGAGGCATGCAGTTACCTGCTCCTTGCACACATACCGTGAAATATAAATTCAATGTTCGTTAGGAAAAGCTTAGGCACTACAGTTTTCTTAAAAATATATATATTTTTTAATATGTCAGAGCCTCAGATGGTCCAAACAATTCAGATTTACTGTCAATGCACCCAATTCATTATCGGTCCCAGCTTTTTCAAAAGATTTGTTATATTATTCTTTAACTATTAACTTCAGAATTCAAGTTCCAAGTCACTTCATATTTCTATGGCAAATAATGCACGTATCTTAAATTTCTGCAGCAGAGCAACGTGTTCAGGTAACATTGAGCATGTAAGTACACTACATGCTATTCTATAAGCACTTAAGTGCTGGAGCTTGTAACTGCAAGGGAGGGGCATAGGCATGTCTCCAACTTACAAGCACATCTTATAGAATGCTATCAGTTACATGCACTGCATTGTTCAGTTAGGCACACCCATTTGCACCTGCCATTGACCTGGCATTTCATACCTTAACTTAAGTACATCAATGTGGGTCTATGCTACTATTCCGTTATAGCATCTTGGTACCCAGATGCCATTATAGAATAGGCCATCGATTCCCAAACCTGTCCTGGAAGAACCCCAGTCAGTCAGGTTTTCAGGATATCCACCATGAATATTCATGAGATCAATTTGCATACTTTACCTCCTTGGTCTGACTATTGGCCAGTGCTTGGGTAACCTCCAGGTAGCACCAGAGGGGTTCCAGCATCCCTTCCCACTTGAACAGCATAACTCCCCCCTTCCACCTCTTCCCAAAAAATCAAGGCTGGTCCATCCCCTCCATCCTGGAGGTACCCCAGCCAGTCAGGTTTTCAGGATATCCACAATGAATATTCATGAGAGAGATTTGCATGCACCGCCTCCACTGCATACAATTGTCTTTCATGCATATTCATTGTGGATATCCTGAAAATCTGACTGCTGGGGTGCCTCCAGGACCAGATTTCAGAATCACTGCCATTATAACTTCCAGCCTGCAATGACGGCAGATAAAGACCTGTATGGTTTGACCAATCTGCCCAACATGGTGGCCAGAGTTGTACTTTCTGCTCTGTGCAGGTTTTACCTCTCTGTCCTGTTTAAAGTGCTAAGGTTAAATAAAATTTTGTTTTGATTCCATCCTTCTCCCATATAGAGATCCTCTGTTTATCCCACATATTTTTTAATTCTGTCATTGTTCTTGTACCCAATACTTCCACTAGGAGGGCATTTCAGGTCATCACCCGAAAAAGTATTTCCTGATTACCACTTCACTGTCCCTGAAAAACATTTGTTTCTATATTAATACCTTTCAGGTATTTAAATGTCTGTATCATATCTCCCCTGTTCCTCCTTTTCTCTAGGGTATATATATTCAGATCTTCAAGTCTCTTCTCATATGTCTTTTGGTGCAAACCCCATACCATTTTTTATGCCTTCATGTTGCTTCATGTCTTTTTATGTCCTTAGTGAAATATGATCTCCAAAACTGTACAGAGGCATTAGCATCAGTGGCGTTCCGAGGGGCGCTGACACCTGGAGCGGATCGCCGATGCGCCCCGCCCCCCCCCCCCCGGGTGCAGCGCCCCCCCTTGCAGCGCACTCCCCCGGCGAAGGGACACCCCCCACCCCGGGGAAAGACACCCCCCGGGTGCACGCCGCTGGGGGGGTGCCGTGCGCCGGTCAGCGTCGTTGGTTTCCATGCTCCCTCTGCCCCGGAACAGGTTACTTCCTGTTCCGGGGCAGAGGGAGCATGGAAACCAACCACGCTGACCGGCACGCGGCACCCCCCCAGCGGCGTGCACCCGGGGCGGACCGCCCCCCTCCCCCTCCTTGGTACACCACTGATGAGCATCACCTTCCTTCTGCAGGTTAGCCTTTTGCTATGCAGCCTAGCATCCTTCTGTATTTGACCACTACCATATCACACTGTAGCACTGTTTTCTCTGGGGCGTCCTTTCCATTGAGAAAGGCTTCTTTCATGTGCATTAATACCTTAATGTACTTACAATAGCATCATTTCAGTACTTTATCTCTCCTATTCTTCTAGGATACACATATTTAGGTCCTTAAGTCTCATGTCAAATGGCTTTGGATACAGACCTCTCACCAATCTGGCTGGCGTTCTCTGGAACTCTTTTACCCTATCTATGTCCTTTCTGAAATCAAGACTGTCCTCTTTTTAGGTAACAGAATTGTACAGCGTACAAGACAGGAGCAGAACAGCTTTAGGCCTTTAAGTGCCTCTGCATGGGTGCATTTGTGCTCAAAGCCTGCTGCATTTTGTCCTGACAGGAAATTTGGGTCGGGGGGGTGGGGGTGGGAGTTGGCAAACTTTGAGCATATACAGGTGTTCAAAGGTCCCATGTCCCTCTCCAGTAGTTGGGTAAAAGCAGCAGTAGTGATGGAAGGGAGAAGAGAAGAGGGGGAGATGCTGGACACAGCTGGAAGTTGAGGCTGTTCTTCGGTTTCCAGTCTTGCAAGACTTGATACCATGAGACCAATCTCAACTTCCGGTGCAGCATGGTTCAACCTCATGGTTAGACCAGTTGCTGTAGGGAAGCAGGGATCCCCCTCAGAGGGGTTCACGAAGCTTCTGTGGACCACTCATGGCAGGCAAGCAGAGATGCCCCGCAGAGGGCTTCACATACTTGCAGCAGGAAAACAGAGATTCCATCGGAGGAATTGCTGAAGCCAGGACAAGGAAAAGAGACAGGGTGAAGGCAGAGGGGTACATATAAGAGAGAGAGAGGGTGAAGGCTGGAGAAGGAAGCCATGGGCCATGGGAGAGACGGAGAGATTGAATGAATTCTTTGCTTCAGTCTTTACAGAAGAAGATATAAGAGATCTACCTATACCAGAAATGGTTTTCAGGGGTGATGATGTGGAGGAACTGAAAGGAATCTCGGTGAAGTTGGAAGATGTACTGAGCCAAACTGTCAAGTTAAACAATGATAAATCACCAGGACTGGATGATATACACCCCAGAGTATTGAAAGAACTCAAACATGAAATTGCTGATCTGCTGCTAGTGATCTGTAACCTGTCTTTAAAATCATCTGTAGTATCTGAAGACTGGAGGGTGGCTAATGTGATGCAGATTTTTAAAAAGGGCTCCAGGGGTGATCCAGGAAATTACAGACCGGTATGCCTGACCAGTGCCAGGCAAAATAGTGGAAATGTAGACAAATGCCGTTTAATGGGACAAAGCATGCAAGGGAGGTCTTGTATCACCAATTTACTTCATTTCTTTGGTGGTGTGAATAAACATGTTGATAAGGATGAGCCAGTTGATGTACTGTATCCAGATTTTTAGAAAGTTTTTGACAAAGTGCCTCCTATCCCATGACTCCTAAATTTTCTCAGGAGTCTCTCATGAGGTAATGTCCTTCTGTGGATTAAGAATTGGTTATTGAACAGAAAACAGAAGGTAGGGTTAAATGGCCTTTTTTTCTCAGTGGAGTAGGGTGAATAGTGGAGTTCCACAGGGATCTGTACTGGGATCAGTGCTACTTAACATATTTTAAAATGATCTGAAAATCAGAATGACAAGTGAGGTGATTATATTTGCAGATTACACGAAACTATTCAAAGTTGTCAAAATGCATGCGTATTGTGAAAAATTGCAGGAAGACCTTGGGAAACTGGAAGACTGGGCATCCAAATGGCAGAAGAAATTTAATGTAGACAAATGCAAAGTGATGCACATTGGAAGAATAATCCGAATCATAGTTATCTGATGCTAGGGTCCACTTTAGGAGTCAGCACTCAAGAAAAAGACCTAGGTGTCATTGTAGACAATACGCTGAAATCTTATGCCAAGTGTGTGGCAGCAGCCAAAAAAGCAAAGAGGAAGGTAAGAATTAAGAAGGATGCAAAATAAGACCAGGACTATTATAATGCCTCTGTATTGTTCCATGGTACGACCTCACCTTGAGTACTGCATTCAGTTCTGGTTGCCCTATCTCAAAAAAGATATAGCAGAATTAGGAAAGGTTCAAAGAAGAACAACCAAAATGGTAGAGGGCAGTGGCGTAGCCAGACCTGACATTTTGGGTGGGCCCAGAGCTAATATGGGTGGGCACTATGTAAGCAGGTATGAGTAGTGTTTCATGGGATATTACAAAATAATGCCTTAGAGTGCACTTGATGAAGGATAAGTAAATAACCTGCCCAACAGTTGTCCTGTGTCAACATAAACTGCGTATATACTTAATGGAACACCACCATTTTAAATTTATTTTAAAAATTTCTATCCTGCACTAGCCCACAATTCTAGGCAATTACTAGACAAACAGCACTTAAACTTGACCAGACATAAGTCTACTATAATGGCAAACATCTCAACACACATCACAGTATCCTGCAAAATAATTATAGCAATGGCACATATCCGTCAAACTTTGCTTTATAACAAATGTAAATGCCTGATTAAACTGTGTTAAAACCACCTTTTCTAAAACTTTAGACAACAATGGCAAATTGGACACTGGCCTAAAAATATTTGGCAGATCTGTCATAGGCCACAGCTAAGATGTTTCCTCTTACAGTTTTCCCATTGAAAAAAAGTGAATTCAAATTCTGGTAGGACCTCAGTAATAGTAACATTGTCAAAATCCCTTCCCTGCCAGATTATTTGTGAAGTAACATTAAAAGCTTTTTAGAGCCTATGTAGCAAACCTTAACACCACCAATTCTGAACACACAAAAGGCAGCAGTGAATATACACAACAGCAATGTATGTCCCATTGTAAAAGCCAGACAAGTCAGATTGATATAGGTCCATAGGCGTAGTTTGACTGTTTCATTTGGGGGGGCAAAGGATGGGGCGGAGCATATTAGCATATTCATTTGCATATATACATATGCAAATGATATGCTAATATGGAGGAAGGAAGGAAGGGAAAAAGAGCTGGCTTTTTTTTGGGAATAACCATAATGAATATGTATGAGATATCAAGCCAGCTCTTTCTCCCTTCCTTCTTTCCTTCTTCCACTCCAGTAGTATTTCCCCACCCCTTTTCCCATACCATGCCAGTGTTGACCTTAGAAATGCATAAACTCTATATGTAGATCCTTCAAGAGGTAGTGTGTCATGATTTAGGCTCTACACCCTTTCTGATGTTTTGGTGCCACCTCAGTAAAGCCAACACACAATCTCTCCACTGCAACACACTATACACAAACTTGTGCAAAAACACACTCATAACCTTACTAAACCGTAACAGCACTAATTCCAAGGACAGGACGAGCTGCAACCTTATGCGTGAAAAGGCAGAACTGTATTTACACCAGGCTCTAAAACACCAATACACTACCTCGTGAAAAACACATGACACAACAGACATGACACAAGGAACTAGAAAGCAAAAGATATGAAGGCAAAATACTGAACTGGAAAGTTAACTCAAGAAGTCAGACTCAGCATGCAGCAATACCAGAAAAATTGAAACTTACATGCAAAATTTCACAGAAAGCTGACATATTCCAATTAATAAATTCTGAATAAAATACTTTTTTCTACCTTTGTTGTCTGATCATTTAGTTTTTCTATTCGCTTTGGTCCCAGTGTCTTCTGTTTTATGCAGTGTCTTCTTTCCATTTGATATTCCATTTAATAGATTCAAAATAAAATACTTTTTTGTACCTTTGTTGTCTGGACATTTTACTGTTCAATCATGCTGGTTCCAGTTTCCTCTTTTCCTGTCTTTCTGCTAATTCTCCTTCAACTGCTTGCTGTCCATTTGTCTTTTCTCTTCTCTCCTGTCTTATTCCATTCCTTCACTACACCTACCTTTGACACATTATTTCTTTTTTAGCTCTTTCCTCTCTGATCACTTAAATTTCACCCTCGTCCTCATCCTCCTCCTTTTTAGTTTTCAGCTATCAAATTCCATTTCTTTCTCTCACCCACTAGCTGCCCCATTCCTCTTCTCTGTCCTTCCTCCAACCTTTCATTTCCTTTCATCTTTAATCAACTCTCCCTTACCACATTTCTGCCCCCCCCCCCCCATCACTATCATCCTCTCATTTGTTTCCTTCCCACCTCCCCTTTGGCCTCTCCCAAATAGTTCCACCATTTGCAGCATCTTCCTCCCTCCAACCTTCTAGCCCAGCACGCCTGCTCCCTTTCTCCCATTGTAGCCTAATATCTCCCTGTCCCTTCCACACACACCCCCACACCCCAGCATCTTCCAGCCCCCACTTCCCTGTGGTCCAGCATTTCTTCCTCTCTCTCTTCCCTCCCTCCAATTGTCCAGCATTTCTCCCTCACTCCCTTCTGTCCCTGGATCCACAATCTCCCTCTTTTTCTCTTTCCCCTCTAGTGTATATCTATCCCTCCCTCTCATCCATCCCCATGTACAACCTCTCTTCCCTCTGTCTTCTCTCTCACTGCCCACATCACTCTCACTATCTCCCTTCCTTGCACCCTGGGCCCAACATCTATCTCTTTCGTTCTCTTCCTTCCCCTTTTAGCATCTCTCCCATCCCCATACAGCATCTCTCTCTGTCTCCCTCCCTCCCACTTCCATGTTCCAACATTTCCCCTTTTCTCTTGCTGTCCCTCCCTCCTCCTCCACATCCAGTATTATTTCTCCCTCTCTCTCCCTCATGCATCTCCCCCCACCAACATTCCCCACCTCTCTAGCTCACCTCTACCTAGCATTACCCCATCACCTCAACAGTGCTCCTGTGACTGTCTCTTCCTGTCTCCCTGCCACCAGCCAGCATGCTGCCTCGCTCTTCCCCGCCGGCGCTGCCTCAGTCCCTGACTCCCTGTAGCATTTTTGTCCGTCGCCGTCAGCGCTGCCATTCATTCTCACAGGCAGCCTCGTTCCCGCTCCCCTTTGCCGCGTCCACTCCTCCGACCGGCTCTCTCTGATGCACTTCCTGTTAAACAGGAAGTGCATCAGAGAGAGCCGGAGGACGCGGCAAAGGGGAGCGGGAACGAGGCTGCCTGTGAGAATGAATGGCAGCGCTGACGGCGACGGACAAAAATGCTGCAGGGAGTCAGAGACCGAAGCAGCGCCGGCGGGGAAGACACAATTATGCCCCGCCAGTTCGCCGGTGCGACTCGTTTGGGGGGGGCAATGCCCCCCTCGCCCCTCCCAATCTATGCCCATGTATAGGTCCCTACACAAAGCACATGCCAAAACACAGAACAACTCTCACCAATTACAGAATAAAGGATCAAAAATTAGGAATTGTCCCGTAGCCCAGCATCAGCCCCCGAGATGCCAAGTTACCCAGTTCCAGGCTGGAAATTTTGGGGCTGTCCTGCATTTCTGCCCACTCCATTCTGTTGCATTATGGGACTCGAAGCACTCAATGGGCACTACAAATCCCATACTGTTTTGGGATATAAGTTCAAAACCAGGATTGCCCCAAAATCTCCAGCCTGAAACTGGATAACTTGGCATCCCTGCATCCCTGCCCTTCCCTACCCTTCATATCCCAGCATCAGCCCTACCCTTGACTACCCCTTTCCCCATCCCTCCTTGTAGCTCGGCATCAGCCCTGTCCTTCCCCTCCCACTCCCCCCCATAGCTCAGCATCAGCCCACCTCTATCTACTCATAGAGGCAGATGCAGCAACCAAACGTAAAAAAATCTAAATCGTTAAAGTCCCTAACGATTTTAAAATAACGAAAAATGCACCAAAAAAAAAAGTCACACATGCTGAGATCGGTATTGAAACGTACAATGTATCAAAGAATCACAATACACATCGTTAATTGGCCCCCAAATCATGCGCAGAGCAGCCAAGCGTTATGTTAGCTGCTCTGCGCATGCCACAAACAGTCAAAACACAGTCAAATCACAAGCACATGGCTCCCAAATCAAAACAAAAATTAAAAAAAAGGGTCGGGAGGGGGCAAAGGCGCTGGTCAGGAGCGTCCTGTATGGCCGTCCTTGCCCCCCCCCCCCCACCCGTGGTCGCCGTTCCCCCCGCCCCACTTCCCCCTGCATTCTAAATTAAAAAGCAAGAATAAAAGCAAACGTACCTTTAGTAGCCCCGGCCCCCCTCCCTTCCTCACTACTCTGTCTCCCCTCAGCTCCGCCTCCCGACATCCTCCGCCCTGTGCCCCGCCCCCTCTTGGGTCGTCACCGCCATTCCCCTCCTCCATCGGGCCCCCCTCCCTCTTACCGGGCCCGTGCAGCGCCTCTCTCCTCTGTCTGAAGGCGCTGCACGGGCAAGAAGAAAGCTGATGCCTGCCTTCGCCCAGCTTCTGTTGCGCGTCTCTCTCCTCCTGGGCCCGCCCCTGTCAGACGTCGGTAACCTACGTAGGTTACTGATGTCAGACAGGGGCGGGCGCAGCAGGAGAGAGACGCGCGACCAAAGCTGGGCGAAGGCAGGCATCAGCTTTCTTCTTGCCCGTGCAGCGCCTTCGGACAGAGGAGAGAGGCGCTGCACGGGCCCGGTAAGAGGGAGGGGGGTCCGATGGAGGAGGGGAATGGCGGCGACGACCCCAAGAGGGGGCGGGGCACAGGGCGGAGGATGTCGGGAGGCGGAGCTGAGGGGAGACAGAGTAGTGAGGAAGGGAGGGGGGCAGGGGCTGCTAGAATTTTGCTTTTTCGGGGGGGGGGGGGGGCGGCGGAAGGTGGGGAGCAGCGGGGGGGGGCAAGGCCGTCCGTACAGGACGCTCCTGATGAGCGCCCTTGCCCCCTCCCGATCCTTTTTTTATTTTTTTTTAATGTGTTTTCTGACGTCCTTTGGACCAATCACAGCGCTGTTAGCTCTGCTAATGCGCTGGGATTGGCTCAAAGTTTGTTTATTTTTTCACTTAATGATTTTTCCTGGCACAGAGCTGTCCTGCCTTAGATTTCCTGCCTTTTTCCTGCGTAAAGGCAATCGGAAAAGGTTAGTGCATGTCGTTTCAATGGGGTTTTCACACTAATTGCTCATCTCCATTCCGTTTTCGTTAGCTGCTGGCTTCCTCGGTAAAAGCCCTTTGATGCATGCAACGGATCAAATTTTCCTCGTTGGAGAGTCATTAAAGGCTCATTTAGCTTTAGTGCATCTGCCTCATAGTCTGGTAACAGTCCTGCCCTTTCCTCTCTCTTCCCCCATAGTCTAACATCCCCTTTTCCCTTCCCAATCACCCACCCCCACCCAGAAGCCCAACATAAAAAAAAAATATATATATATATATATATATTTTTTTTTTTTTTACCTGGCCACTGCAGTGCTCACCCCACCCAGAAGCCCACCAACAGGAAATATACAGCTTTTCTTTAAACATTGTGAAGACCACACACACCCAGAAGCCCACCACCATTAAATATAAAACTGTTTTTCTTTTCTTTCTTTTTTTTACCCAAGTCCAGTGCAGAGAAAGTGTCCTGTAGATTTCAGAGAAGTCTACAGCCCCGATCAGTGTGTGCACTTGGTTCAGTGTTGGGGAGAAGGCCCAAGTTGGCTCCTAGCAGTGGCTGAGGTTGGCAATGGGGGGAGTAGACTTCAATCCAATGCATCTACAGTGGCTACTGACTCACTCCTGGTCAGGGGCGTAGCCACGGGTGGGCCTGGGTGGGCCCAGGCCCACCCAGTTTTGGTTCAGGCCCACCCAGCAGTGGAGGCAGCGGAGCGGAGGGAGCAGGCTGAGCTCCGATTCCGCATCTGCCTCCCCAGCCCACCACTGCCCCGCCCCCCGCCGCCGCCCGCCGTACCTTTAAATATTACAGTTTTGCTGGAGTCGCGGGCAGCCGGCATTGAAGACATCGGCAGGCTTACGCCGGTTCCAGCAGCCTTCCCTTCCCTCGTTGCAAGTCGGATGATGGCTCCGCCCTCTTCTGACGTATTTCCTGTTTCTACGAGGGCGGAGCCATCATCCGACTTGCAACGAGGGAAGGGAAGGCTGCTGGAACCGGCGTAAGCCTGCCGATGTCTTCAATGCCGGCTGCCCGCGACTCCAGCAAAACTATAATATTTAAAGGTGCGGGGGGGGGCAGGAAGGAAACGGCAGACGGGAGAGGAGGGTTGTTGCACATGGTGGAAGAAGGGGAGAGGAGGGTTGCTGGATGGAGGGAAGAGGAGGGTTGCTGGACATGGTGGAAGAAGGGAAGAGGAGAGGGCAGGGGAGAGGAGGGTTGCTGGACATGGTGGAAGAAGGGGAGAGGAGGGTTGCTGGACATGGTAGAAGAAGGGGAGAGGAGGGTTGCTGGACATGGTAGAAGAAGGGGAGAGGAGAGGGCAGGGGAGAGGAGGGTTGCTGGATGGAGGGAAGGGGAGAGGAGGGTTGCTGGACATGGTGGAAGAAGGGGAGAGGAGGGTTGCTGGATGGAGGGAAGAGGAGGGTTGCTGGACACGGTGGAAGAAGGGGAGAGGAGGGTTGCTGGACATGGTGGAAGAAGGGGAGAGGAGAGGGCAGGGGAGAGGAGGGTTGCTGGATGGAGGGAAGGGGAGAGGAGGGTTGCTGGACATGGTGGAAGAAAGGGAGAGGAGGGTTGCTGGACATGGTGGAAGAAGGGGAGAGGAGGGTTGCTGGATGGAGGGAAGAGGAGGGTTGCTGGACATGGTGGAAGAAGGGAAGAGGAGAGGGCAGGGAGAGGAGGGTTGCTGGTTGGAGGGAAGGGGAGAGGAGGGTTGCTGGACATGGTGGAAGAAGGGGAGAGGAGGGTTGCTGGACATGGTGGAAGAAGGGGAGAGGAGAGGACAGGGGAGAGGAGGGTTGCTGGATGGAGGGAAGGGGAGAGGAGGGTTGCTGGACATGGTGGAAGAAGGGGAGAGGAGGGTTGCTGGATATGGTGGAAGAAGGGGAGAGGAGGGTTGCTGGATGGAGGGAAGGGGAGAGGAGGGTTGCTGGACATGGTGGAAGAAGAGGAGAGGGCAGGGGAGAGGAGGGTTGCTGGATGAACGGAAGGGGAGAGGAGGGTTGCTGGACATGGTGGAAGAAGGGGAGAGGAGGGTTGCTGCACATGGTGGAAGAAGGGGAGAGGAGAGGGCAGTGGAGAGGAGGGTTGCTGGATGGAGGGAAGGGGAGAGGAGGGTTGCTGGACATGGTGGAAGAAGGGGAGAGGAGGGTTGCTGCACATGGTGGAAGAAGGGGAGAGGAGGGTTGCTGGATGGAGGGAAGGGGAGAGGAGGGTTGCTGGACATGGTGGAAGAAGGGGAGAGGAGAGGGCAGGGGAGAGGAGGGTTGCTGGACATGGTGGAAGAAGGGGAGAGGAGGGTTGCTGGACATGGATGGAAGAGAGGGAAGTGAGAGAGAAGAAATGCTGGACATGGATGGAGGGGATGGAAGAATGAGGAAGGAGATGATATGAGGGAAAAGGAAGAGAGGAGAAAAACTGCACATGGATGAAGAAAATAGGCAGAAGCTGGATCCACTAGACAGTCAAGTCTGCAGAGGACCCAGCTTTTACTTATGGATATAGAGCAAGAAATGAAGAAGAAAGGAGGAAAGTAAAGAAATAAATGGAAAGGAAGCCCTGGAAACGGAGTTAAGAGGACAGATAGCAGCAGAATCGGATACTGGGCCAGCATGATCAGAAAAACAGTCACCAGACAACAAAGGTAGAAAAAAAATCATTTTATTTTCATTATAGTGTTTGGACTATGTCCACTTTGAGAATCAGGTGCTCAACATTAAAAGTTTATATTTATTTACTTATTTATGGCATTTTATCCCACATTAAACATGAATTAAATTGGAACCTGGGATCATTTAATTTTTTTTTCCTGGAGACAGTAATGTATTCCCCCCCCCCCCCCCCAAGGCTCTCTCCCCGGCTATAGCCAGCTCTGCAATTTTGAGGGGAGGTGGACGGGCGCAGAGGTGGACCGGGGAGAGAGCCTGTTGTTAAACATTTACCAGCACACCAGTGTCTAGTGCCCACCCATCCAACCTGTTGGCCCACCCAAAAATTGACTTCTGGCTACGCCACTGCTCCTGGTGCCTGGGGCTGGAGGATAATGAGTGCCCAGATTTCCCCAGCTGCTAAATTCATTGCAGCACCGGCCTCCTCCGGGACTTCCGACTCCCTGACTTTGCAGCAGGTTTGGGTCCTGGCGGGGGCTGACTGAGACCTGAGCTGTGCAGGATCCAGCAAACAAACAGTGAGCGGAACACTAAAAGGAATTGCTGTTTTTTTACCTTTTGCCTGTTAGGAAGGGAAGCAGAGCAGCGACGACGAGGACGAGGTAAGCACAGCAGGGAGCGAACTACACAAAGACCCCGATGCCCGACTCCAGAGCAAAGCAGTAGCAAACACGGCAGTGCAGCAGGAGGGCTGCTACTTTGCTTGCTGAAAGTCTGTTGTAGTGCTGGTAAATTTAAAAAAAAAAACACCAGAGCTGCAGGGCTCAGCTCACAAGATTTGTTTCAGTACTTTCTACACACAGCTGACTGAGCTAAGCGATTGGAGCAGCAGCGATGTGATGTGGAGGGCAGCTGGCACCTGATTGGTGATCACTGAGACTGGGTGGGCCTGAGCCAAAAATGGGTGGGCACCTGTAGCTACGCCCCTGGTAGAGGGTATGGAACCAGTGTTGCCAGGTGGGCGGTTTTACCGCCCAATTGGGCGGTTTTCCGCGACCCGCCGCGGGAAATTTTTGCCCGCGGCGGGTTGCGGTTTTTTGGGCGGTTTTTTAGGCTTCCGGGCGGCTTTTTGGGCGGCTTTTTGATTTTTTTCGGCCGCGGGGGGCGGGGTTAGTGATGTTTTTGGGCGGGGTTAGTGACGTTTTGGGCGGGGCCGATGACATGGGAGGCGGGGCCGATGACGTGGGAGGCGGGGCCGATGACGGGGAGGCGGGGCTGATGACGGGGAGGCGGGCCCGATGACGTGGGAGGCGGGGCTGATGACGGGGAGGCGGGCCCGATGACGTGGGAGGTGGGGCCGGTGACGGCGGGGGCGGGGCCGGTGACGCGGGGGTGGGGGTGTCAGGGGCGGGGTTTGTGTTTGGGCGGGTTTTGGGCTGGTTTCTGGCCCGGATTGGGCTGGAAAAAAAATTTCTACCTGGCAACCCTGTATGGAACTGCTCTCATATGAGGAAAGGCTAAAGAGGATAGGGCTCTTCAACTTGGAAAAGAGACAGCTGAGGAGGGATATGATTGAGGTCTACAAAATCCTGAGTGGTGTAGAGCAGGTGAAGTGAATTGATTTTTTTCACTCAAAAATAGTTAAGCTCTGGAACTTGTTGCCGGAGGATGTGGTAATGGCAGTTAGCATATCTGGGTTTAAAAAAAAAAAGGTTTAGACAAGTTCCTGAAGGAAAAGTCCATAGTCTGTTATTGAGATGGACATGGGGGAAGTCACTGCTTGCCCTGAGATTGGTAGCATGGAATGGTGCAACTAATTGGGTTTTTGCCAGGTACTTGTGACCTGGATTGGCCACTGCTGGAAACAGGATACTGGGCCAAATGGACCATCGGTCTGACCCACTATGGCTATTCTTATGTTTGTGAGTGAGTGTCAGGGTGACACTGGGACCTTGTGCAAGCAAAACAAAAAAAGCTGGGGGAGGGTCAGAGGAACTAAAGAGTGCATGGTGTTTCATTTTGAAACTGCTATTTTAGTAATTACTGAGATAGTGGGGAGCCCATAGGTGCTTCATATAAGAGGCATGGGGAGGCTAACGCCACCCCAGCTTGCAGACCTACTGCCTTTTCTCCTTCCTGTTGCATCTCCCTCAGGCACACCTAATAAACAACGGAGGAATGAAAGTGAGACCATGCCTCTCTGCAGCCCCCACTGCTTCCTGTGCTGGTCCTGCCTGGCAGTTTACATAGTGGTGTGCAGAGAGATATGGTCCCATGCTTGTTCTTTGTTATTTTTTACCATTAATCATTTATTTATTTACTATATTGCTTTCCTTGCAGGCGAAACAAAGTGATTTACAATAAAATAAGAAAACAGAAAATTAAAAGGCAGAAAATAATACCATCGGTCAATAGGAAAGAGCATACACCCAGACCTAATCAAACACTAAAATATAATAATCCTACAGCAATGCTAAATGGGCTAGAGAGACAGCAGAGAGGGGAAATATTTCTTATTTATTTATTGGGATTTATTTACCATCTTTATGAAGAGATTCACTCAAGGTGGTGTACAGCAGGTACAGTGTAACATAAAACTTACAATTTTGTTAACAGCATAACAATAGTAAAATAACCAAGAATAAACATAAATACAATAAATGAGGTAAACTTGAAAACAGTAAATTGAAACCTAATAATAGAACTACCATGAAACAGTATCAAAAATATAAACATTTAACAGCACTGGAATTCAACTACCAGATATAATACAATGTTAACATAATACTAATGATAAACCTAATAAGCATGCATTAGAACATTCAACTAACATAAGATATGATGCTAAAGATTTTCTACAATATGGCTTTACCATATAGCTGAGGGACTCAGAGCAGATGTATGATGGGAACAAGATGTCAGTTGGGATAATTTGATGGTTAGCTCAGGAGGGAGAGAAAGAGATAGACAATGCTGGATGGGGGCAGAGAAATAGACAGGGGCAATGCTGAAACTAGCAGTGGAGGAGGGCAGAGAGGCAGGGACAGTGCTGCATGTTGGGGGCGGGGTGAGTAAGCCAAATAGAGAGGCAATGCTGGATGAGTTGGGAGAGAGGAGGAGAGACAGAGGAGATGATAGATGGGTGAGAGATAGGATGGCATGGGGGGGAGGAGAGACAGAGGCAGTGCATGGGTGGAAGAGAGAGGTGGGGGCTAGGGCTACGCTGGATGTGGGGAGAGAGAGGGAAAGAGACAGGGTAATGGTCAATGGTAAAGCGGAAGAGGAAGGAAGAAGAGAGGGGGGGGGGGGCAATGCTGCTTGCCAGAGGCAGAGAGACAGACAGACAGACAGACACACAGTAAATGGCAGACAGCAAAGGTAGAAAAAACATTTGGAATGAAGAGATGTGGTAGCTGTGTTAATCTACATTAATAGTTAATAAATATAAATAAAAGAAACATTTGAAAAATAAGGTGGCACCTTTTTATAGAGTTAAATTTTTTTATTTCGGAAGTTATTTATTTATTTCTCTGTTTATTACCCTCCTCTCACCTACCAACACCCATCCTGTTAGAATATCAATGAAATGCTTTGATGTCCCCATGCATACCCCTACCCTCCCACTCTGTCAGACTGTCAAAGTAACGCTTTGATGTTTCTCTTGTATATACTATCTGCCAACACATTTGCTTATTTCCGATCTGACGAAGAAGGGCAACCTTCGAAAGCTAATCAAGAAATGTATTAAGTTATGTCCAATAAAAAAGGTATCATCTTATTTTCTTTTCCATGTTTTATTTTGTTTCATTTCTATTGATAACCTTTCGGAAGTCAAAACCACCTCTTTCAGATCTAGTGTTATAATGTGCTTGTCCTGACTTAAGGAAGAATTTTTTGGCCTCCGAAAACTAGCTAAAGATAAAATAAGGTGATACATGTGCTGCCCACTTGTGTTTTGGCCCTCCAAACGTTACAAACTATTAAATGTGGCCCCTGATAGAAAAAGGGTGAACAAGCCTGAGAACCCTAGAGCATCAGATTCCCTTGAACCAGCCCTATCTTTTCCCTATGTGAATTACCTAGTAAATATACCTTTGCAGCATGTCATTACTTCCTGCCTGAAAGAGGTCTGAGCCAGATGGGATGGCCTAAAAGCCATGGATTCAAACATTTTTTTAAAGTTCATAAAATCTCCATTTAAGCATCAAAGAGCTTAAAACAGCTCTGTCCTGCCCGAGGTCATTAATCGTTCCCGTGCTTTGCCCTTTAGTGCCACGTCCTATATGGTCAGGACAACTCTGTAACTTCCTGCTTCATTAATGATTTCCTAGAGAAAACGTACTTCTCTATTACTACTGCCAGCACCTCCTACTTGACAGATGCCTGTGCCAGGAAGGATGGGCCAACAAAAGGCTTTCATCAGAGCTCTGAACAACCTTATGCTAGAATAAAGAATGAAGCGGCAAAAGAAATCAATTTCAGATAAAGAAAAGGGACAGAACAGAAAGAAACCAAGGAAAGAGAAAAGGGGGAGGTTGTTCTCCTTTCTGGTTCATCTTGTATATACTTGGCACAGCAGGGAGTGCCTTAGTTACATGATTGCCTAGCAGTTTGCAGATTGTAGGTTTCAGAGTCCACCTTCATGGGATAGTTCAGGTCTTACTTCTCTAACATCCTCTTATCAGAGTCTGATAACATCACTTTCTAGTGAACTCAGCTGTGTGGGCTGTACCCCGCCCAGGAAGCAAAGAGCTTGTGTCCATTATGAGCAAAGCTGTTCTTTCAAAGGCATTACTCTACATGTCATCCTGCAGCCTATCTTCCAGTACAGAATTGGAACCTTCTGCAGTGCGTAGCCTTCAGGTTCAAGACCCGTCGCCTTTGGTCTAGTTCTGGAGCATTAGAGGCAAGTAACACTGCAACGGTCTAGGTTTCTGGGCTTCTCTTTAACTCACACCCATTCTGATCCAAGGACACCATGCCTGTGGTTGATATGAATTATCATGCCATGATAGCCCCACTGGGAATTATCCGCTTTTTTCAGATCTTCCTGTCCTGCACTGCTTTCAGCCTGGTGGCCAGTGTGAATGCATATAATGGCTCCTACGGTGCGTGGTGTATGTTCACCTGGATCTTCTGCTTCATTGTCACTGTTTTCATCGTACTACTGGAGCTAATTGGAGTTTGCCACAAGCTTCCGATATCCTGGGAAGACTTCACGTCTGCATTCTCCATGCTGGCAACACTTATGATCTTCACCACATCCATTATCTACCCTTCTGTCTATCTCAAGGGTGGCTGCAGTGGTCATATATGTGCATGCATGGGTTCTGCTACAGCTATGTCAATCTTGTGTTTCCTTGCCTATGCAGCAGAGGTGGGAATAACCAGGGCCAAACCAGGAGAAATCAGCGGTTTCTTATCCACCATTCCTGGACTCTTGAAGGTTTTTGAGGCTTATGTTGCTTGTTTGATCTTCTCCTTGCTGGATAACGGTCACTTATACAATGCCGACCCTGGCCGCCAATGGTGCATGGCAGTCTACTGCATTTGTTTCATCATCACCACGCTCATCATCTTCCTTACCATTGGCCGACTTCTGGCTAGTCTGCCTTTCCCATTTGAGAAGTTTCTCATTGGTTACAATGTGTTGGCCGTCCTGATGTACCTTTCGGCTGCTATTGTTTGGCCAATATTCTCTTTTAGGAACAACAACAGTAGACCCACTCAGTGTGATTCTGTTCCAACTTGCACATGGAACAGCCTTCTTGGAGCAACTTTCCTCACCTACATCAACCTCATCGCCTATATCATAGACCTTGTTTATTCCACCAAGATGGTTTTCTTCACAACTCCAGCTTAACCGTATTTTAGACATTCAATGGGATCTCCAAACATATACTCTAAAAAAAGAAAAAAAACGTGTCAGTTTTAGCAGTATAGCAAATGCAAATAGAGAATAAAGAAAACAGCTACTAGATCCTAGACAAGGTTTGGACAAAGCTATCGGTGAGTTAGGTTCCCTGCTTGTGTCTGCATGGAATGAGCTAGCTACCTGTTTCTGTGTGTACACAGTCTCTGTTCATGCTCTTGAATGTTGACCTTTGCACTGGCACTTATGCATAGAATGAGCGCTCAGTACATTTGTCTCCAAATGAGTTTGTTTTACATTATACTATGATGGGAATGAACCTCCCCCTTAAACCCAGTTTGTTGGGTATGATCTCAATCTTTCAAATTCACTGCATTAGCTTTTCTTAATACTCGCATTGTACCAGAGAGTCGCTTTCTGGTCCTCACAGAGTGTGATGTGGACAATATTCAAAAGTATAGAATTATACATCCAAAAAGGGAGCAAAGTTTGAGGCATTTTGGTGGCAACGCTAGATGGATAATTTATACATGTAAGCAGCAGTGTTCAGCCATCTGGGGGGTAATTTTATAACAGACTGCTTAGATTAATAGGGCAGGAAGGTGCCTGTTTTAACCTACTGAATTTTATAAAGAGATATAGGTGGCTATCCAGCTCATTTTCAAAAGTGATCGCCGGCCATTTTCCGACATAAATCAGGAGATGGCCGGCGATCTCGGAAAAGCGGCCAAATTGGTATAATCGAAAGCCACTTTTTTGGCAACATCGCTGCTTTCCCGTCGCGTCGCCGGCCAAAGTTCAAAGGGGCGTGTCGGCGGCGAAGCGAAGGCGGAACATGGGCAGGCATGGGCATGGCTACCAGATGGCCGGCTTTCGGCGATAATGGGAAAAAAAACGTTGATAAGCAGTATATTGCCGGGTTTACTTGGTCCTTTTATTTTCACGACCAAGCCTCAAAAAGGTGCACCAAATGACCAGATGACCACTGGAGGGAATGGGGGATGACCTCCCCATACTCCCCCAGTGGTCACTAACCCCCTCCCGTACTAAAAAAAATAAAGCTAAAAACCTTTTTTGCCAGCTTGTATGCCAGCCTCAAATGCCGTACCCACCTCCATGACAGCAGAATGTGTTGTATCCTCCAACAGCCTTTCCCTGGTTGCGATGTGGCTCTCCGGTGAGTGTGACACCTTTTCTGTTAGGTGCCCTGCAAAGTCACATTAGCAATGCATTGTGGTGGGTGTAGGGTACTGGGCTGTACTCCCATGGTGCTTTTCCCTCCTGCTAACTGGGTCAGAGTGTGCCCTGTTTTGTTTCCGGTAGTCCATGAGGTAGTGGCCATTTTTGTAAGCCAGTTTTAGCTTACAACATGTTACCCACGTTAGAGAATGTTATTACCTTGAATGTGGCTGAAAGCATTGTACACCATTCTGCCAGCTCTGACGTACTGCTAATTGCAGTACCAGGGAGACTCTTTGCCAGTGGGGCACAACCTCTGATCTGCAGTTAACTGTGAGTAAACGTGCTTATTCAAATAAAGGACTTTTTCAAAGAGATTAGTCTTCAGGTGTCAACTGGTGTGCCAAAGTTATACAGCAGCAACAAGTCCTAGAGGCCTGCATGTATGCAGGTCCCTGGAGCACTTTTAGTGGGTACCGCAGTGCACTTAAGGCAGGCAGACCCAGGCCCATCCCCCCCTACCAGTAAAACTTGTGCTGTTAATGGAAGCCCTCCAAAACCCATTGTACCGACATGTAGTTGCCCCCTTCACCCCTAAGAGCTTTAGTAGTGTTGTACATTTGTGGGTAGTGGGTTTGGGGGGGGTTCGGGGGCTCAGCACCCAAAGTAAGGGAGCTATGCATGTGGGAGGTTTTTCTGAAGTCCACCGCTCTGACCCCTAGGGTGCCCAGCTGGTGTCCTGGCATGTCAGGGGGACCAGTGCACTACAAATGCTGGCTCCTCCCATGACCAAATGCCTTGGATTTCGCTGGGTTGGAGATGGCCGGCATTTTTTCCCATTATCGCTGAAAAACAAACCCGGCCATCTCAAACCCGGTGAACTCGAAGGCATTTGGCCGGGCTAAACCGTATTATTGAAATAAAAGATGGCCGGACATCTTTTTCGATAATATGGTTCCGGCCAGCTGTAGCGCTGCTGCCAACATAGATCACCGGTGATCTATTTGGCCGGTGACGTTCGATTATGCCCCTCTATGTGGCAGCTGGCCCTGATAGATGTTACAAAGAAGTCGCTGTTATTATGTATGCACTAGAAGAAAAAATATTAATCAGAAGAAATTGTTTAAAACTGGATGTTATTGGACACTTTGAGTTATTGTCACAAAACGTTTTGTAAATATGGACCAATGACGAAGTCGGGTACCTTAATCATTATTGAATAGTACATCTTTGTGATCTAAATGTTATCTTCTGATGGTCCTTAAACAAAAAATCCTTGAGGCACTCTACTATGTACTATTCTTTCTTCTGAATAAATGCCATTTACCACTACCTTTTGTCATATGTCAATCAACCAGTTGTTTATCTCAGTGACCACCTTAGGACCCATCCCCAGGTTGGTTCATTTGTTTATAAGCCTACTCTTGAGAATAGTATCAAAGGCTTTCCCATGCCCTGCCTCTGTGCTTGGATATGCATCTTGTAATTGGCTCTGTTTCTGGATTGTGTTTACTCTGCCTGCCCCTGTGTCTGGGATATGGCACCAGTGTTTGCCTCTGTGCCTCAGGTGGCTCTTGTATTCACCTTTGTACCAGTGATGGGTTCTTGGTACTTGAGTGCTACACTGTTACTTTCAGTGAACTACGAAGCTTTATTTTATCAGGACATGATAGATGTACAGTATTTATTTATTTTAAAAAGCTTTTATACTGTCTCCCCAAACCTCATGGAACATCCAAGGCAATTTGCAAATTAAAACCATCCAAAAGCTTTAAAAACCACATTAACCCCCCCCCCCCCCAATAAATCAAACAAAAGAACCCCAGTTATTCTGCTTCTAGCCCAACAAAATCCCATTATGCCACTTGCTACAGCCACCTCCTCATGAAAAGCTAGCCATCCCATCACCACCTCAACAATAATTCACTTCCAGGTTAAATAAAAGTTTTGACCATTTTCCTAAATCTCAAAGGATTGACTTCTGCATGTGCCTCCCAAGGCAAACTATTCCGTAGCCTGGGTTCCACTGCAAAAAGTGGTCATGCTCTAAACTGATAGTCTCTGCAGATAATAGTAGGCACTTGAAGCAATGCCCATTGACTGGAATGTAGCTCTCTCCCTGGTATGTACCAGTCAACTCTGGACATCCTCTTGTTGCCTTATAGGCCAGTACCAGGATTGTAAATCAGCCCTTTCTGTTATTGGTAAACGTTGTGACTGCTCTAACAAAGAGCAAGCACTGATATGCTTCCCACAGTGGGTAATTAGTCAAGACATGAGTAACCCTCTCTGAAAGCCAGAAGAACCAAAAGAGGTTTCAATCAGCTTTCTAATTTTCATTTCCAGTACATGCTTTTGGCAAGAGAGGCAATCAGGGAACAATGCACCCATCCTAACCTTCAGGTTAGTTATGGCCTTTCAAAGGGTAATACAGCATACCTTTAACATGTAAAGCCTGCTAATCTAAATCCACAAAAGCTAGAATGTCTGTTTTCTGGATATTAAGTACCAACCAACTCTCTTATGCCTACTGCCTGTTGGATTAGATATGACCACATCTGGATCCTTATGCATGGGGGCACAATCTGCTGTATATTATCAACATAAAAATACAAAACAAACTGAAGGCCTGAATTAAACTTCCTAATGACTGCGTAAAAATATTTAACAAGAAAGAGTATATACAGGTGAACCTGAGAGACTCCATATCTCATTTCATCACTGCAAACATGATGCAGTGGTCAGAGAACCAGATTCGATTCCCATTTCAGCTCTTTGTGACTCTGGGAAAGTCATTTAACCCTCCATTGCCCCAGGTACAAAATAAGTATCTGTATATAATATGTAAACCACTTTGATTCTAGCCACAAAAAGGTGGTATAGTAAATCTTATCCCCTTTGCCTGTTTGCCATTCTTCACTCAAACAACCTTTTGCAACTTAAGGCAGAACCCTCCCAAACCCAACTTACTGCTTCTATCCAGCAAAATGTCATAGTCCACCAAATCAACAGTGCTCCATAGTTCCTGTAAGATTACTACCACAACTTCTCCTTTGTCCAAAGACAAACAGATTTCATCCAAAACTGCCACAATACAGATTCTGTCCCAAAGCCTACCTTAAAACTTAGGACTAGGGTCTAACCCCCTAAATCTTCCAAGAAATATCCCCCACCTGTTGCATTATGCCCTTCTCGATGATCCTTGTCAAATAGGAGATGCTGAAATACATCAACAACTCTCAAATCTCATAGGATGCAACCCTAAGCTTTTCAAGTTCTTTCAACCACTTAGGTAACCCTTCCTATGACAATGAAATGTTGACTACTTCCCTCAGTCACTCCAGTTAGGTACCTAACCATCTAAGATAAGAATAGGATCCTGTGTAGCAGAAATTGTTCTTCATTTACTTAGCTGCTTACTTAATTCCAGCAGAGTGAGATGGAAACACTGATCCCCGTCAACCCTTTCCAATTCCCTTTCCTTAATCTCTATAACCTTCCTTAATTTAAATTTAATTTAATTTGGGCATTTGTATTCCGCTTAACCGTAAAGTTCAAGGTGAAGGACAGTATAAACTAACTAAATAGATTACACTTAAATAGCAATATCTTCTATATATATAAAAGGCAACCCCAACGTTCTGAAGCCTCCACGGAAGTTGAGGCGCCCGAGATATCCGGTGTGCCCTGGAGTGTCTGCACCGCCCTCGCGTCAAAACGTCATGACGTCGAGGGCGGAGCTATTGACACTCGAGGGCCGAAACGGCCCACCATAGGCAGCAAACAAGGCAAGTAGCTTCGAGGGACGGAGGGAGGGGGCCCCTTGCTAGTGCCCGTTTCATTCCGCTCAGAAACGGGCATTTTTTCCTAGTAACTTAATAACTCCATCAAACATATAACCATTCACAAACTTGTAATTACGTATAGGTGAGGTAGAATATTGTGATAGATAAGAGTATGCATTATTGTGCATGTAACATCATCTCCTCCCCTCCGCCATCTCATAAGGCATATAACTTCCCCTCTGTCTTGCTGCAACATCTCACTTTTTGAAGCAAAAATCATCTAAGTGCTCCACATCCAGTCTCACTCTGTATCCTTACTAGAAGGCCTTCCAATGAAAGGAAATCACAATATCAGACTATTTCCCTGATATTCAGTATTTCCTGCCCAATCAATCAGGGAAGAGCTTTTCTTAGCTTTGCAAATCAGCTCCAGATACTAGTTCGCACTTTCTTTTCTCGCACCTATTGAGTTCTTCTTCAACACCACTCAACACATCTTACCTGACATTTTTATCTTTCAACTACTGCCTAAACTAGCTTCTCTTTATCACAAATCCATCTCTTCTTTGGCAGGGCTATCTCGCTTGGAACCGGAGGCAACTAATCTTATTAAGGATCAACTCTCTCCTCAACTGAGTCTTTCTAACCCAAGGCATCTCATCAGTACCTTATCACAAAAGGACTAAATAACAGTCTTTATATTAAACTTCTTTTAAAACCTAAGGAGTCCTTTTATAAAGCCGTGGTAAAAAGTGGCCTGTGGTAGCATGGGCGCATCTTTTGGGTGCACGTTGAGCCACTTTTTACCATAGGTGGGAAAAAAAACATTTTTGAATGGGCTGGGAAATGGGCATGCACAAAAATTAAAAGGAGAGAAGGGGAAGGGGACTTGATATACTGCCTTTTTGTAGTTTTTGCAACTACATTCAAAGTGGTTTAGATAGCATATACAGGTACTTATTTGTATCTGGGGCAATGGAGGGTTAAGTGACTTAGAGGGGCATTTTCGAAAGAAACGTCTAAATTTGGATTTGGACGTCTTTGTAAAATGTCCAAATCCAGAGGCAGGGAAAACTGTATTTTCGAAAAAAAAATATGGACGTCCATCTTTCGTTTCGAAAATACCATCAAAGACGTCCAAATCCAAGAACGTCCTTAAATTTGGACATCCTTGGATTTGGACATCTTTGACTTTCGGCCTCACCTAATGACAGCGAGATGAGTGAGTGCAACGTCAATGCGCAAAGCTGGTCCTTTAGTATAGTGTTTCCCATTTCTGTCCTAGAAACATGCATATTTGGTATGATTTTCTGGATAGCTACAATGAATATACAAGAGAGAGATTTCCATATGATATAGTTTTATATGATATACCCATAGGTGTTCCTGGAGGGCATAGGTTTGATAGCATTGAGGCAGAATTACAAGATTTGCTCATTTGTTATACAATATGTTGTAATTATAAAATAAGTGCAACAAATAGATTGCAGAAATAAAAAGAGTTTTCTGTGAAAAAAAGTTTGAGAACCACAGCTTTCTTTACTGAGAGAAACCACTTTCACTTACAGTATTTTGTTCAACATTGTTTTTTGCACATATTCTCTACTACCCGTTAAACCCTTTGTTCACAGAAAACTTTTAATTTCAGTATTCCCATTGTTTTCTGTATAGTGATTAGTGTTGGTGCGACATAGCTTCCTACCTTTTACCACAAATAGATTGCATGCATACTGCATCCACTGTATGCTAATCTGTCTCATGCATATTCATTAAGGATATCTTGAAAGCCTGATCCATTTACAGCCCTTGAGCACTGGGAGTGAATACCACTAGAACAGGTGGTTAATGAGCTTTAATGAATACACTTTCCTCTTTTTTTAGTGTATAGTATATGCATGTCTGTATATACAGGGAAGGCACATGGACTCATTTGGTGCACCTATTTTACAAATGCAACATATGCACCTATGTGCCTATATAAAATTACCTCACTGGAAGGCAGACCCTGCTTTGAGGCAGATGCAAATGATCCTCCTAAGTTTGTGCATATGCATGCACATTTTATAACATACCTGCATATCTCGCAACTCCACCTCAGCACTGCCCAATCTCTGTCCTCAGGAACACCAGCATGTATACATATAAAAGTATGTACTATGTGCCTGTAGTGCATAGTTTTCTGCATCTTTACCCATGGGTAATTTTATAGCTTGAATATATAAAATCCTGTTCTGCAAGTCATTTATAAAATTAGCAACTTGTAAGATAGATAAAGATAACTCTCAGAGCAAATGGGTTTTACTTTGCTCTCTGGAGCCACCTACTGGTTATAGTATAAAAATTCTCTCACGGCGTACTGAATTGGCCTTGTTAGAGTATACGAATCTTATTTGAAAAACTAGTGTAGTTCACTTGAAAGCAGAGAAGTAAAGGTTAAGTCACTTAAATGCCTCAGATATAGACTTAAGGCTAGATTTATTAATGTACGTTAAAGCAATGTAACATTATTTAACACAAGATTCATTATTCTCAGTGGGTCCTATTTACTAATAATGCATATTAATCACATTGTCAAATGCAAATTAATGTGTTAAAACACACATTTGTTAAATCGAGCTCTTACACTGTAAGCCCTCTGGGAACAGGGAAACACATACTGTATCTGAATGTAGCTTGCCATTAGCTAAATTAAAAAAAGAAATGAATATAATGTAATATGATACCCTTTTCTTGTACTGGATAAATAAATTTCTTGACTAGTTTTCCTCAGGTCCCAAACAGAATGATAAAAGATGACATGGCTAGAAAGTACAAGGGAATACAAGGATTTCACAAGAGACTTTCTTTGGGGTTTTTTGTAAACATACTACCAGAAATAATTCTGCACCTCTGTAACTTACTTATCACTAACACCTTCCTCTTTTGGTTGTTTTGGGGGTTTTATGTAGATTTAAATATTTGTCTTTTCCAAACCCAAGCAGTTACCATTCAAGTACTATAGCTATTTCCCTGCTAAAGAGGACTCTGGTTTAGGTTTGATTTTTAGATTTAATTAACTGCCTTTCCAAATCCAGGTACAGCAGTTATTTCCCTGTAGCAGAGGGCTTACAATCTAAAATGTACCTGAGGTAATGGAGGGTGAAGTTTATTGTTTATTAAAATTTGCTATACCATTTTCATTGCAAGCAAATTAAATTGGTTTACAGATCGAAACCAGAAAAGAACACCAATGTAAGATAAGAAAGACCTAACTATTCAAACATAATTCAGTCATACAAGAGATAAAAAAAAATATTCAGATAAAGCAAAAATGAAGTTCTCATTTAAAATCCCTGACTCTTGCTGCAGAATCTACCTGGGCCCACACAGTACAACCTGATGAAAAAAATGAGTTTTCAATGAAGCATGAAAGGACATATATGATGTTTCAAGCCGAACATATTATGGTAATGAGTTCCAGAATGCAGGTGAAAGGAAATAAAAGCACTCTGATCTAGTGAATTCCCAGCTAACTTTAGACAGGTGCAGGAGGACTTGCCTAAGATCACAAAGAGCTCCAGTGGGATCCCTTCATTTTTTCATTGTAGCATGTTACTGGTTGAGAGAGGTGATCAGTGGAGTGCCTCAGGCATGGGTGGTGCAAAGGGAGAAGCAAATGCAGGTGATGGAGGCCATTAACGCTGGACTAGTGCCCGCATTTGCTGGTGCCGAATGCTCAGAGCAGACAAGTGCGTGAAACAATAAACTCACTGGCTCTGAGTGCAACGAGCATGCAAATGCACACTAAGGAGGTCATTCCTACCCAATGCTCAGCGGACAGCGCACCAACCAAGGGTACTCCTCCCATAGCAAACCCTAAGCCAGCTGGGAGCTGGTGTTAGAGTTGTGCCGAGCCATGGGGAATAATAGGAAGACCGGGAAGGGTAGGAACCGGGCCTTATCTGGAGGGTGACAGACTTGCTGGACTTGCTTGATTTGGATTAATGAGACAAAGCCTACATGGATTTAGTGAAGGGAAACCTTGCCTAACCAATCTATTATATTTCTTTGAAGGGATGAACAATTTAAACATGTGGATAAAGGTGAGCCGGTCAATATTGTGTATCTGGATTTTCACAAGGCGTTTGACAAAGTACCTCATGAAAGACTCCAGAGGAAATTGGAAAGTCATAGGATAGGAGGTAGTGTCCTATTGTGGATTAAAAACTGGTTAAAAGATAGAAAACAGAGAGTAGAGTTAAATGGTCAGTATTCTCAGTGGAGAAGGGTAGTTAGTGGGGTTCCCCAGGGGTCTATGCTGGGACTACTACTTTTTAACTTACTTATAAATGATCTAGAGATGGAAGTAACTAATGAGGTAATTAAATTTGCTGAAGACACAAAGTTATTCAAAGCTGTTAAATCACAGGAGGATTGTGAAAAATGACAAGAGGACCTTACGAGATTGGGAAACTGGGCATCTAAATGGCAGATGATGTTTAATGTGAGCAAGTGCAAAGTGGTGTATGTCCACGAAAGAGGAACCCAAATTATAGTTATGTAATGCAAGGTTCCACATTAGGAATCACCAACTGGGAAAGGGATCTAGGTGTCATTGTTGATGATACTGTACGTTGAAACCCTCTGCTCAGTGTGTGGTGACCACTAAGAAAGCAAGTAGAAAGTTAGGTATTATTAGGAAAGGAATGGAAAACAAAAATGAGGACATTATAATGCCTTTGTATCACTCCATGATGCAACCACACCTCGAATATTGTGTTCAATTCTGGTCATCACATCTTAAAAAAGATATAGTGGAATTAGAAAAGGTACAGAGAAGGGCGATGGAAATGATAAGGGGGGTGGGATGTCTTCCTTATGAGGAAAGGCTAAAATGGCTAGGGCTCTTCAGCTTGGCGAAAAGACAGCTGAGGGGAGATATGATAGCGATCTATAAAATAATGAATGGAGTGGAACGGGTAGATGTGAATCACTTGTTTACTCTTTCCAAAACTACTAGGGGGCACGCAATGGAGCTCCAAAGTAGTAAATTTAAAATGAATTGGAGAAAATATTTCTTCACTTAACATGTAATTAAACTCTGGAATTTGTTGCCAGAGAATGTAGTAAAAGCGGTTAGCTTAGCAGGGTTTAAAAAAGGTTTAGTTGGCTTCCTAAAGGAAAAGTCCATAGACCATTATTAAAATGGACTTGGGGAAAATCCACTGCTTATTCCTAGAATAAGCAGCATAAAATGTATTGTACTGTTTTGGGATCTTGCCAGGTATTTGTGTCCTGGATTGCTCACTGGGTGCTGGCAGCGAGGGGATGTGCAGAGCAGGAGCACGTTATCAGCTCTGCCGGTCCCCTGTCCCAGAACAGAAAGTTGACATCTGAGGTGGCAGGGGACTGGCAGAGCTGACAGTGTGCACCTACTCCGTGCACCCCCTAGCTTGGAGGAGGGGGTGCATGTCACTCTATCGGGGGGGGGGGAGTGCTCTGCTCCACTCTGGGTGCCATACAAGTTTTAGGTATGCTGCTGCAGTGCATGCATTTTAAGGAATGCCCCTGACCCGCCTATGTCCCTCCTATGGCCACGCCCACTTTGCAGATCCATGTGGAAACAGTCGCTATTCTAGTAATGGGCGTATAAGTGTGTTTTTACGTGGATCTGATGTTTCTGCCCCATTTTGGTGCCTTGCATCTATTAGAATGCCTTTCCATGCTGAAGTAGCACCTAACATTTGGCACCATATATAGAATTCCTCTGTAAGTGACTCACATGCTCATTTGATAGAATATTGCTGAACACGCACCTAGCACTTATTCACATGTATAAGTGCTTGTATTCTATAATCTTAGCATACAAATGGTGCTTTCATTTAGGTGCTATGGTTATAGCATTAGGGGGTTATTGCCTCCTGATACTTTAAACTAAAAAGCACTTATACATACAGCACCATGGTGAACTTGTAAGTGCCTTATGAATATTGGGCTCTGTATGTTTAATTTATTCTCAACATCAGGAGGGTTTCAGGCCTTCAAGAACTGGTGCTGACCATTTCTTTTTTAGCCAGTGACATACAGTTAAAATGAAAATTCACAACAAGGGCATCTGGATGCACTAAGAAATTGTGTGTGTGTGTGGTTTTTATTAATGGGGAGAGGAGGAGGAGGAAGGTGGTGAATGCACGTTCTAGAAACCTAGGCACTTGAGACTTCTCCTTCTGGCAGGAGCCAGCACAGTTCTCCCTGGAGCATCTATTTCTGTGATGAATGAGTTTCTATAAATAGAAACCGAGTCCCCTTAAAGCTGCCCTGTTCACTGAAGATTGCGATTACATAGGCAAGAGCCGCAAAGACTGTATGTACAGTGTGCATGCTGGTGGGGGAAAGCTGAATTTAGGTCTGATGTTTCCTTCCAGATGGCACTGCAGTGCCCTGGAATTATTCTTGTTGTTGTGGTGAAAAGATGACTGAGGATGTTACCTCAAATTACCTGAGCTCCAATGCTATCATCATTCTTCTGTCCTACAGACATCCCGTACCCCAGTACAGCAGTAACCCCCCAAATCTATAATTTAGTTCATTAGCTCACTCCCTTCCATAGCTCATCTTTAGAAGATTCATCTGGTTAACTTCAGTTCCTACAATCAGCTGTGGCTTCAGAGGAAGTGGGATGGAGGGGATGGAGCAGACAGCAACACAGGGACCTGGCCCTGCTGCTATTTTAAAATTCTCTCATCTCTTTTCTTTCATTATTTTAAGTCTGTCTCTTTAAGGGCCAGGACCAGCAGAGCAGTTCAAGCACAGTTCACCAGTGGCTTGCATAGAGGCAGGAGTCTAAAGGGGAAGGGACATTTTGCCCCTTTATCCTTACTGAAATCCTAGGACCCAACACCCAGTGACTAGCTAGTTAATCATCACCCTCCAGAGATTGATCTCCCACCTTGACACTGCCACATGCCATATGGCATGCTGGGGCAAGGGCCATATGTTGGCATTGTAGCTCATTTGGATTTGCAGCTGTAGGGGGACAGGGGGAAAAGAAGCTTGTAATTAGTGGTAGCCCCCTCCTTTCCCTTACCCCCACCCCCCTTTCACTGGATAGTGACCCTCCAAGACCCAGAGCCCCTTCCTAGAACTGAGTAAGCCCCCTCTGGAAATAGGGGCTATCCACCCTGCCACAAGAGTGAGTGGGGGGAGGCCTGATGTCCCATTTACCAGTGATGGTGAATGTTGCGGTTGGCTTCTGGGACTATATACCCAGGGGTACTTACCACAGACTAACTGTAAAATCAGCTTTCAACTTATGGGTCAATTGACTGCAACTGGAAAACAAAAAAAACATATTTTTGTGCAGTTTGGTGGAGAATATACCCCTGCACGCTGCTTCAGGTGTTGGAATGAGCAATGATTTTTTTTTTTCTTGTTTTGTTTTATGATTTAAGTTATAAACTGTTCATTGTGTTTTTGTAAATTGTATCTGCTGGAATTGTGGGACTAGATTTATTCTATTTTGTGTACTGAAAGCCAAGCGATAAACCTTTATTTTAATTTTGTCTATATCAGGATTTTTTTGGCTTTTTTTAGGGTCTTTTTCTCATGATAGATTTATATAGTTTTTTGACATGGTGATCCTGAGATTAGGTAGCTCCATCTGCTGCCCAATATAAATTTATAGACAAGGAACATTGCAGTCTTTCCTGTCATTTGAATCTATAATGATTAAAATTTTGGATACAGTTTACAGCTTGCCTTTCAGTCGAGTATTCTAGCAGATAGTTTTCTTTTTTTGTTTGTGATTTCAGTTACCCCAATACTGACTTGATAAATGTCACATCAAGAAATGCTAGTGAGGTAAAGAGGTTCATTTTCAAAGCACATAGACTTACAAAATTACATAGGTTACTGTGGGGTTCATTTTTGAAAGGGAAAAATTTCCAAAGTGTCATAAGGCAACATTTGGACAAATTTCTTCTCAAAACGTCCAAATTGGTATTTTTGAAATCTATTTTGCAGATGTTTATCTGTACTTTTCAACACAGTCTTCTTAAATTCTACAACTTAAGGTAGACAAGACTTCAGATCCCCGGTGCTGTTCTGTGCTTTTATATACAGCACTGCTCCGCTATGCTGCTGGGTATATTTTCCCAGTGCGGTATCAAGTTGGGAATCCTCATCAGTCCTGAATACCCTTCTTTTTATGATTTTCTCAATTTTTTATATAAATACTTCTCAACTTAACTCTTATCTTTTTTTCTTTGGGCTTTCTCACTGGTTCACTCTACAGCAGTAAGAAATTTAAAAACAGTGGGAATAGAGAGAGAGGGAGAGTTAAGGTTTCTTTAAGTAAATAAGCTAAATGATTGGCTGTGTCCAAGGCGTCTGACGTATTATAATCAGCTGACAGGCGCCATGTTTGTAATCTGAAATAGCTAGAAGATAGGTCGGATCTAGCACGAAAAAAGGTAAAATCAGAAGCCGAGACAAAACAGTGAGTACACGAGATTGAAATACACAGTTCGATATTGAGCACAATATGTTTGATTTTTAGGGCAATGTAAAGGTTCAACTCCTGACGAAGAAAATGCGAAACAGGAGTTCGCTGTAGAGCGAACCAGTGAGAAAGCCCAAAGAAAAAAGACTATCGATTGTGATATATGCATGAATCATACTTTGTCTTAAATCCGCAGGCTTTTTTTCCCCTTTTTTCTCCCTCTTCTTCTTTGGCTTCTTTAAGCTCCCAATGTTGAATCTAAACTTTACATTTCATTGCATTGTATTGTATTACAATTGCTGTTATCTGTTATTATTCTTTGCAGCAAAATTAATAAAAATACTAAGACTAAAAAAAAATGCTAAAAGGAGCAGCTGAAAAGGTTAAGACTAAATCAAGCATAGATATTTAATAAATGTCATCTTGGAAGCCCATACCAAATGTATTCCATGTATTAAAAAAGGTGTAAGGAAGGTCAAACAGCTGGCGTGGTTAAAGGGTGAGGCGAAAGAAGCTATTTTTTATTTATTTGGATTTTGCTCACACCTTATTCAGTAGTAGCTCGAGGTGAGTTACATTCAAGTACATTGGGTATCTCTCTGTCCCTGGAGGGCTCACAATCTAATTTTGTACCTAAGGCAATGGAGGGTTAAGTGACTTGCCCAAGATCACAAAGAGCAGCAGTGAAATTTCAACTGGCCACCTCTGGTTGTCAAGACTGGTGCTGTAACCACAAGGACAGCTGGAGTCTGCACCTTCTCAAAAATATAAGCAGGAAGGAGTCAGTCCAGAGGGTGGCTATTAAAATGGTCAGTAGTCTGTTATAAAGTTTATGGGGGCAGATTTAAGGACCTCAATATGTATACTTTGGAAGAAAGGTGGGAGATATGATGGAGACATTTAAATATTTCCATGGTACAGATGCACAGGAAGTGAGTCTCTTTCAATTGAAAGGAAGTTCTGAAATGAGGCGGCATAAAATGAAGGTGAAAGGGGCAGTCTCAGGAGTAATCTAAGGAAAAACGTCTTTACAGACAATGTTGTGGATATGTGGAATGGCCTCCCATGGGAGGAGGTAAAGACGAAAACTGTATCTGAATTCAAGAACTTTTGGGACATGCACATTGAATCCCTGAGAAAGGAACAGATAGTAGATGGTATGGATGGGCAGACTTGATAGGCTGTATGGTCTTTATTTGTTGTCATTTTCTAGGTTTTCTCTGTCTCTATGTAAAAAATGGAAAAAGGATCTGGATGAAGCAATGACAAATTGGCTACAAAGCATCGATAAGACAGGCAAAAAGAGAATTAGAAAAGAAGCTTGTTTAGAGACAAAACCTCATAGTAAAATAAGACAACTATAATGTCTCTGTATCGTTCCAAGGTGTGACCTCACCATAAGTATTGTGTGCACTTCTGGTCACTGTATCTCAAAAAAGATATATCAGAATTAAAAAAGGTTCAAAGAAGGACAACCAAAATGATTAAGGGGATGGATTTCCTAATATGAGGAAAGGCTTAAGATGTTGTGGCTTTTGCGCTTGGAAAAAAGAAAGCTGAGGGGAGATATGATAGAAGTCTACAAAATCCTGAGTGGTGTAGAACAGGTAAACATGAATCGATTGTTTATTCTTTCAAAAAGTACTAAGACTAGGGGTCAGCCAATGAAATTGCAGATCTGCTATTAATACTCTGTATCCTATCATTAAAATCATCCACAATACCTGAAGGTTGGAAAGTGGCCAACATAATGCTAGTGTTTAAAGAGGGCTCAGGGATGATCTAGGAAACTACAGACCATCAAACCTTTGATGCCTGTGTCAGGCAAAATAGCAGACTATTATTCAGAACAAAATTACTGAATACATAGATTTGGTTTAGTGGGACAGAGTCAACATGGATTTAGCCAAGGTAAATCTTGCCTCACCAATTTGCTACATTTTCTTCAAGATGTGAATAAATGTGGATAAAAGTGCAATTGATAAAATGTATCAATATTATCAAAAAGCTTTGGACAAAGTCCCTCGTGAGAGACTCTTGAGGAAGTTAAAAAGTTTTATGAGTTTGAAGGCAATGTCCTGTTTGGATTGCAAACTGGTTAAAAGATAGAAAATGGAAAGTAGGGTTAAATGGACAATTCTCTCAGTAGAGGAAGGTAAATAGTGGAGTGCCATAGGCATCTGTCCTGGGACCATTTATAAATGATCTGGAAATGGGAACGACAAGCTACATGATAACATTTTCAGATGGCTCGCAATTATTCAGAGATGCTAAATCACATGCAGACTGTGAGAAACTGGAGGACCTTGGGAGACTAGAAGACTGGGCATCCAAATGGCAGATTAAATTTAATGTGGCTACATGCAAGTGAGAAGAATAACTAGAATTATGGATATACGAAGCTAGGTTCCACATTAGGAGTCACAACCCAAGAACAAGATCTAGGTATCATCATGGAAAATTCATTGAAATCTTCTGCTCAGTGTGCGGCAGTAGCCAAAAAGCAAATGGAATTTTAGGAACTGCTAAGAAAGGAATAGATAATAAAATAAAGAATGTCATAATGCCTCAATATTGCTCCATGGTACGACCACATTTTGACTATTGTGTGAAATTCTGATTGCTGCATTTCAAAAAATATATAGCAGACTTAGAAAAAGTAGAGAAGGGTGACCAAAATGATTAAAGGGATGGAACAACTCTCATATCAGTTCAGGCTAAAAAGGAGAGTGTTCTTCAGCTTGGAGAAGAGATGGCTGAAGGGAGGTTTGATAGAGGTCTACAAAATCCTGAGTGGAATGGATAATTTGAATAATTTGATTACTCTTTCAAAAAGTGCAAAGACTGGGGGACATACCATAAAGTTATACAGTAATTCATTACAGCAAATAGGAGAAAACATTTTTTCACTTAATGCATAAATAACTCTGGAACTCATTGCTGGAGGATGTGGTAAAAGCAGTTAATGTAGCTGGGTTTAAAAGGGGTTTGGACAAATTCCTGGAGGTAAAGTCCTTAAACCATTATTAAGTTAGACTTGGGAGAAAGTCACTATGGGGCCCTTTTACTAAGCTGTGTAGGCACCTACGCCAGCCCAAAATGCATCAGTTTTCAGTTACTGCTTGGCTACCGTTTGGCCCTTGTGGTAATTTTGTTTTTGATGCATGTCCGCTAAGCGCACCGGAAAATGTTTGTATTTTCTGGTGCGCAGGTGGTAATCAGGCAGTAATCGGCATTTTACGTGCATAGACCATTACAGCCCGGTTACTGCATGAGACTTTACCACTAGGTCAATGGCTGACGGTAAGGTCTAAAACGCAAAATGGATGCGCGGCAATTTTCAACAAAAAGTTTTAAAAAAGGCATTTTTTACAGATTAAAAATGATTCTGCATTCACTCAAAACATGCGTCTACACTACCGCAGTGCATTTTTCAGCGCGCCTCTGTAAGGGCCCCTTCTTGTCCCTGAGGTTAAGTAGCATGGGATCTTGCTACTTTTAGGGATTTTGCCAGGTACTTGTGACCAGGACTGGCTGCTGGTGGAAACAGATTTCTGAGCTAGATGGGCTTTTGGTATGACTCAGTATGGCAGGAGTGGATGGTATGTGAAAGGTGTAGGTGCAGCTCTTCCTAGTTGTGGCAAAGTTAATTTTCACCAGTTAGGAAGTTGGAGGAGAATGAAAGAAATAACATTTCTTGGCCCATCATTCAAATAGAATGTAAAAGTTCAGAAAATAACTGTTAGTACAGATGTGGTTCTAACAAAATGCATCTCCATGCTTAAGTGGGTATTTGTAAACGGCTAGGCCACCAACAGTGAGACTGGATCAAGCAAGAGATGCAGTGGTTTGCTACTCTCAATTTTCCTGAGGCCTAGAGAATAGTTCTTAATATTGATCCAAGGCCTTTATTTACCTGTTCAGAATCCAGCCAGTAAACAGTTCATTTCCATCGTCTTGTCTGTTAGGTTCAGTTTTAGATATGGATTTTAGATGTAATTATGCACTTTTCTCAATGTGAGCTAAAAGTGGATTATAATCAAGTACACTAGGTAGGCAAAATTAAATGTTTAAAAAGATTTGTAGTGGTCTGTATTTCTGAATGCATGACCAAAATTCATATCCAGAAGACTATGTAATGCTTATAATAATTAGTTCAGAAAAAGCATATACCAGCCAGATTTCAGCTGTATGAAATAGTCTGTTTCCAGGAGAAAAAGTCACAGAAGAACTCAACAATTACAGAAAAACAATTCTCAGAGCAGTGCAAGGAGTAAACTGTATATGGTTAACACATGATACTTAAGAAGTGCCAGGCTGGGCTATCAAACCTAGTGCCAACAATGGCCTATCCAGGTCACAAGTACCTGGAAGGTTTAAAAAGACATAGGTAGATTCCATGCCACTTAGCCCCAAGGACAAGGAGTGGCTTTCCTCAGGTTTACTCAGTGGTGTAGCTAGATGGGACCAATGGGGCCTGGCCCCCCCAAAAATTTTCTCTGGGCCCCTGGTTGGCTGGCAGGGGGCCCCAACCCCCGCCAGCTGAAGGCTTCATCCAGCGCTGGTCTATGGCAGTGCCGCTGCATTGCCTGCCACGCTCTCTCTTCCCCTCACGTCGGGCACACTCCTTTTAGTGAAATTGAGCAGGCATAATGTAAATGCTACCCTCAGCAATGGATTTCAAATGGCTTCTTATACAATGGGGGTGTTGCATTCACAACCTGAGTCACAATGGGGACATTGCAGTCACAACGTGAGTAAACTCTTTGAAAAGTCACACAAAACAGAACACACCTGGTTCAAGTTTCCAGTAGAGGCATAAAAAAAGTTTTAACAGCTTACCACTGAAGCTCAATTATGTAAATAAACTGCTTTTGCTATTTAGTGAATCATCATTTGTTAAAAATAAAAACAAACTGTTATGGGAAGGCGCCATGCTGTTGTGGCCTGTAACCATAGCAACGAAAGACGCTTGGAATCCAAAAATTGAAATGCCAGACAGAGAGACTAGATCAGACAATCTGTCTACACATAAACAAACTGCAGAAATGATGGATGTACTGACTCTTAAATCTAGCTTGGAGGAGGTCACCTTGACCCCCTATTATAATGTAGAGAGCTGTTCTGTATTTTAAGTCAAACACAGTAACTCAATTTAGATTACATCTGGCTCAGTCTGTTGGTGGTTTTTTTGCAGACTGGGGTAGCACCTAGCAGTTTCCACTTGCCACTTTGGGCTCACAGATTAATTAGAACCAGACTCAGTACCAGGAGGTGGTTTCCCCTTCCAAATCACAGGCACTGCCACTGCAGAGGCCACACACCAACTTTCCTTCTGTAATCCTACATTCACGAACCCTAATTTGAAATTCCCAGTGTCTGGAGTACTGTCAACTGGCCGAGGGAATGGCAGTCCTGAACTCTGGACACTGTTTGAGATGTTTTAACTTCTGATACAATCCTCAGCAGGATACAGGAGTCAGAGAAAATTAAGGGCCCAATATTTAAAGCTATTATCTGAATAAATGACTTTTAGTCATGAGTCTCCATAGATATTCAGAATCATTATCCAGGCAGTGTTGAATGCCTTTGCAGACTGTCTTAGCATTATTAAGATAACACTGGAGTGGAGCACGGGCAGAATGAGGGCAGAGTGACAGTTTATCCAGAGAGCAGTGATATCAGACCACTATCCAGATAAAGTAAGGATAGAAAATTGGCTGTGTTAATTTTATCTAGAGAGCTATCCAGATAGCAGTTTGCTGCTTTGTATGAATAATTCAGAGTGCCATGCACTACTTTGATAGCAGCACTGAATACCCGTGAATTATTTAAACACCAGGGTCAATGTTAAAAACAAACATCAACCACAGAGTTTAAATCAAAACCCATACATTCTTAATCATGAGAATCATTCAGATGACCACAGTGTTTCCTTTTGACTACCTTTTAGTGACCCAAGGAATTGCATGTTAATGTGAGCAAGTGGTAGTCTTCCTGCCACCCATACTTCCTGAGACATGCTGCACTGTTGCAAACAGGTACCAGTGATTCCACTTTAACAATAGCAAAATCGTTGTCTACAATGGGCATCTGGTGGAGTTAATGACTTGAAAGAAAGTTAGGGCATGACTCTCGACCATTCCAGTGTTTCCCTTTGTTACGAGTCGTGTTGTATGATTGTCTGTCTAGTGACAAGAGGAGTGAGATCGATGAACTTATGTATGGAGGGTCTGCTCTGAGATGATTATTCTAGTTGTCACTAGATGGTGCTGATCAGCTAAGTTCACCTCTCAAAGCTGATGAACAGTAATTATTGTTAGACTTAAAGCACCAGTGTGGTATATAGTGCAGTTTTAGTTACATTTAAGTTCTTGGTAATTCAGTCATGTCTTTTACTCTTGTACGTCTTAGTGGAAAGCGAATGAAAAACACACAAGCATTCAGTGAAAGAAATGCTGTGTTTTCCTGGCTGCCACCTCTTGTCTTCTTTACCCCTCCTACTCCCTCCATTTCTCCCAGGACTCCATCTGCATCTCTCACCCTACTCCAAGCCCTCCCTCCTGGCTGCCTCCATGTCTTCCTGTCATCCAATTTCTCAATATCCCTCTCCATGTCACCCTGTCGTGTGTCGCTCACCTCCTCAGTTCTGTACCTAGCTTCTGTCTCTCCCCTTTCCCAAGCTGCTTGCTTGGCTGGTGCTACAATATTCCATTGTTTTCCCTGGCACTGAGCACCAATGGCTCAGCTTCAGTTGTTTGTTGGCACTTGGCTATGGTGGGCTCTTCTTTTGCTGGGTGGGTGGGAGGTACAGAGAAGGAAGACTTATAGGTCACCAGAGCGTGGAGTGACAGTTCAGAACCAAACCCTACAGCTTTTGTCAGCAGGTATACCCTGGAGGAAAGGAGAAACAGGGGTGATATGATACAGACATTCAAATATTTGAAAGGTATTAATCCGCAAACGAACCTTTTCCGGAGATACGAAGGCGGTAGAACGAGAGGACATGAAATGAGATTGAAGGGGGGCAGACTCAAGAAAAATGTCAGGAAGTATTTTTTCACAGAGAGAGTGGTGGATGCTTGGAATGCCCTCCCGCGGAGGTGGTGGAGATGAAAATGGTAACGGAATTCAAACATGCATGGGATAAACATAAAGGAATCCTGTTCAGAAGAAATGGATCCTCAGGAGCTTAGCCGAGGTTGGATAACAGAGCCGGTAGTGGGAGGCGGGCAGTGGTGTGCTGGAGCAGGCTCTCACAGGCTCTCGAGAGCCGTTTAAGTTTTTAAGAATTTTGGGAGCCAGTTCTCCATGGCTACTTTAACAAATGGATCCCAAAATGTGGACTTGGGCCCCTCCTGAATTCTCTTTTACTTTGCTGGCGAGAGAGAGCCCCCTGTTAACAATTTACCAGCACACCCCTGGAGGCGGGGCTGGTGGTTGGGAGGCGGGGATAGTGCCGGGCAGACTTATACGGTCTGTGCCAGAGCCAATGGTGGGAGGCGGGGATAGTGCTGGGCAGACTTGTACGGTCTGTGCCCTGAAAAAGACAAGTACAAATCAGGGTAAGGTATACACAAAAAAGTGGCACATTTCTTGGGCAGACCGGATGGACTGTGCAGGTCTTTTTCTGCTGTCATCTACTATGTTACTATGTTATGTATAGGTAGCAGGGACTTCAATAATACTTTTACATGTTGCCCAGCACAGATCTAGACTAGGCTCTTGCTGATTTGTATCTGGCAAGATATGAGTATGGGGGAGGGGGAACTGCAAGCTTCTACCCCTGGCTCTGTTGTGAGGGCTGCATATATATAGGTTTTCCCAGGCCTTTTGAGACTAGTTTTCACAGAAGACAGTGGCCACCAGACTTTGATACCAACACCTGTCAATTGAGATAACAACTATGGCAGGGCCTCAACCATGTGTAAAACAGGAAGTGTGCCAGCATTACATCCTATTGGTATATTGTTATTCTGAAGAATAAATTTGAGGATTAATTTTCAATATAGCCACTATAGCATTTGCAAGTATTTTTTTTTTTAATGTAGATTAACATATGAATGTGATCATGTATTTTCCTTGACCGGATCTCATTCTAGAGCTTTGCTACTTCTGATACTGCTTGTTCTGTTCTGGTATTTAGATGATGTAAAATGAGATTATGTACTCTCTTAATCAGCACACAGCTCTTCCCTTTTACATCTGTTTTCCTTTCTCCTTTTCCAATTGGGGGGGGGGGGGCAGGATGAATTTACAATCTCCTACCCCCTAATCCATGCTAATCTGAAGGGGTGGAAGGGATGAACAGAAAGTTAAATTCAGCCATTCTCACTTCCTCACTTTTTACCCCTTAAACTAAGCGACAAAAATAGACCTGTGCCAAGTCCTGTTTCAGATTCCTGTTGCATTTTCTTCTTGAACAAGCTCACTCAGTAACAGAAATAAGTATTACATATTCTATTAACTACCTAAAATATAAATTGCAAAACAGGAATTAAACAAAATACCTATTTTGGATCGCATTGCATCTCCACTTTAAATAAAGGTTATCTGGAAAGAACATAACACAACATAACAATTGCCACAGTGGGTCAGACCAAGGGTCCATCTAGCCCAGTATCCTGTTTCCAATAGTGGCCTGTCCAGGTTGCAAGACCTGGCGCATTCCCAAAAAGTAGCACGATTCCGTGATATTATCCCAAGGATTCCAAGCTACTTAACTCCAGCATTTCATGCTACTTAACCTCATGATTCCATGCTACTTAACCTCAGGGATAAGCAGTAGCTTTCCCCAGGTCTGCCTGAGATTGCAGATATTTAGAGGGTGATTTTTAAAAAGTTTTATGTAGGAGTTAGATGTTCCAATGGAGCCAGACTCATTCTGCCAGAAACTGCTACTGCAGTTATCTGCCAGTGCCTCTCTCACTGTCATTGATGGGCAGGGAGGTAGACACTCTGGTACCTCAGGCTGTTCTCTTCTACTGCCTCATACCTAGTTTGACTCTTGATCAATATCTGATAGACAATTTAAGCTATGTGCAGTATAATGTTTCACACAGTTCAAAGCACTCAGGCCCCCAAGACGAAAGTGGAGTGTGTAGTGTTTCCTCCAAATCCAATCAACAGCAGCAGTGAAGGGAGTTGGGGGTGGTGGAAACCTAAGTCGGATGGTACGTGAGGAATAGTTGTGGGATGAGAGGGAACTTGACTGGTGGAGAGTGGTGAAGGAGGCTGGGAGATAAAGATATAGGTAGAGGAGGGAGTTGTAAAACTGCAGAGAGACTAAGGATGGGAAGGAGTTAAAGGAAAGAGAAGAAAGACAAAGGTAAAAAAAAAAAGTCTAAACTAAAAGAACAAAGTCTAGAATTGTGTAATTAGTGCTTACCACTCCTCTTCCTGTGGCACCTATAAAGCAGCCATGCATTTCTAGGCTTGTTCTGTGTTAGAACATGCAATGTTGTCCGTGCCCAGGAATGCAAGCCTGTGCTTTCTCCATCTTGGGTTGGGTCTCATTTCCTTTGCCTACCTCCCTGCCAAAAAGAGGGATATACTTCACACTGGATGAACTGTACCATATTTTCTAAAGTATTTGTATACTTCACTGTATGGTAATAACAGTAAGAGATCAGTTTTCAAAGGCAGTTACTCACGTAAGGGGTCATGGATTTGATACACTGCCATTCTGTGGTACAACCAAAGCAGATTACATTTGTTAAATACAGGTATTTTCTCTGTCTTATAAGTACGTAAGTATTGCCACACTGGGACAGACCAAAGGTCTACGAAGCCCAGCATCCTGTTTCCAACAGTGACCAATCCAGGTCACAAATACCTGGCAAGATCCCGAAAAAGTCCAATATATTTTATGCTGCTTATCCCAGAAATAAGCAGTGGATTTTCCCCAAGTCAATTTAATAATGGTCTATGGACTTTTCCTTTAGGAAGTCATCCAGACCTTTTTTTTAAACCCCGCTAAGCTAGCTGCCTTTACCACAATCTCCAGCAACAAATTCCAGAGTTTAATTACATGTTGAGTGAAGAAACATTTTCTCCGATTTGTATTAAATGTACTACTTTGTAGCTTCACCATATGCCCCCTAGTCCTAGTATTTTTGGAAAGAGTAAACAAATGATTCACATCTACACGTTCCACTACACTCATTATTTTATATACCTGTATCATATCTCCCCTCAGCCATCTGCTCTCCAGAGGGCTCACTATCTAAGTTTTTGTACCTGTCCAACGGAGGATTAAGTGACTTGCCCCGGACTGCAAGGAGCCACAGTGGGAACTGAACCCAGTTCCCCAAGTTCTCAACCCATTGCAGTAACTATTAGGCTACATTTGTAATCTGTTTTCCTTTGCTCTGCTAAAAGTACACCTGGGCTTCCATAGCACACCCACCTTTAGTGGGGTAAAAGGAAGTTTTTCAGGGGTTGTGCTTAGACAGGGGAAGGAAATTCATTGCCTACTTTCACATTCTCAAGTGTACTGTGTATGTGCCTTCTTAATTTGTGCTCACTCTTTCATAGACAGAGTTTAGCAGACTTAATTTTTCCTATTTTTAAAAAGCCAGTTTCCCTTTGAATTTTTAAAAATTATTTATTTATGTAGATTTATCTCATGCCTCTTTTCAGTATTAGCTGAAGGTAAATTACATTCAGCTACACTAATTATTTTTCTGTCCACAGAGTGTCCATAAAGTTTGTACCTGAGGGAAGAAGAGTGATCAAAATGATAAAGGGAATGGAACTCCTCTCATATGAGGAAAGGCTAAAGAGGTTAGGGCTCTTCAGCTTAGAAAAGATGGCTGAGCGGAGATATGATTGAGGTCTACAAAATCCTGAGTGGAGTAGAACGAGTAGAAGTGAATCAATTTTTACTCTTTCAAAAAGTGCAAAGACTAGGGAACACTCAATGAAGTTATATGGAAATACTCTTAAAACAAATAGAAATATTTTTCCACTCAACAAATAGTTAAGCTCTGGAACTTGTTGCTGGAGGATGTTGTAACAGTCTGGTGCTTTAACCACTAGGCTAGTCAATATTTGTACAACTGTGCAGGTTATTGAAAATTGGTCCAAAACCTATTCTTCTCCCAGATCTTTCTTGTAAGAGCTTTTGAAGGTAAGAATGTCTAGGTAAGGGGGGTTATTTTTATGAAAAAGTTGTATTTTAATTCCTCCCTATGAAACACAACCTATTCTGATATCTTCTTGTCTGGACAGTAAAAATTGAAGGATATCCCAGGGAGATGAAGGGGTATAAAAATCAGAGTAGGGCAGTGACAGGTATTCAAAGTAATTGCTATCAATCAAAATATTGCAAAGGGCTCTGAGAGCAGTACTCCTGGGAGAATTCTGCGCTAAGGAGTGCATGGTTCATAGTGAGGTATCCTTGAAGGATACTATTATAATAGGCCATTTAGGGAATCCCATTAGAAAGGTTTCAACAAAGATAAAAGAAAGTCAGGAATGTTTAAGGGTAGAACAGAGCAAAGGTTGCAAATTATCCTTGTCAACTTGTAAGCAACTTTTAGATGCAAGGAAAACCCACAAGTGTCTGTATACAAATGCTAGAAGCTAAAAAATAAGATAGGAGAGTTAGAGTATATAGCACTGAAGAGGTAGATATAATTGGTATCTCAGAAGCCTAGTGGAAGGAGGACAATCAATGGGACACTGTGTTACTTGGATAATTGGAGGGGGTTACGCCGTATGTTAAGAGAGGATTAAGTCAAACAAAATTAAAATTCTGCATGAAACAAACAGCAATGTGGAATCCTTAAGAATAGAAATTCCTTGAGTGAAGGGAAATAATATACACATAGGGCTATACTACCGTCCATCAGGCCAGAACGATCAGACAGATGAAGATATGTTTACAGAAATTAGAAAAGCTAGCAAATTTGGCAACAACATATAATGGGCAATTTCAATTAGCTCAATAATAGTTGGTTAAATACCACATCAGGGAGTGCTAGGGAGGTAAAATTCCTAGATATAATAAATGACTGTTTCTTGGAGCAACTGGTCTAGGAACCAACAAGGGGGGGGGGGCTATTTTAGATCTAGTCCTTAGTAGAATGCAGGACATAGTACAAGAGGTAATGATGTTGGGTCCGCTGAGAAACAGTGATCATAGCATGATCTTTAATGTCTTTTGCTTTAAAACTATCATGTATTTCACGTATCTCTAATATATCCAGAAATGCTCTTTAATGTCTTTTGCTTTAACATCATCATGTATTTCACCACCATGTAACCCAAAACCCTCTGTAAAACCAATTGTATGTTCTCTTCTACCTCCATCATCCATGAAAAAGAATTGTAAGCCACATTGAGCCTGCAAAGAGGTGGGATAATGTGGGATACAAATGCAATAAATAAATAAATCAAATTTGACTTAATAACTGAAATGCAGTAACTAAGGAAATCTACTGTAGCAGCATTTCATTTTCAAAAGGTTGACTATGATAAAATGAGGAAAATGGTTAAAAACAAAAGCTGAAAGTATCAGCTGCAAAGGTTAGGAGTTTAAATTGGACATGGACATTGTTTATAATATCATTTTGAAAGCCCATACCAGATGAATTCCACGTTAGAGAGTTGCACGGGGACAGAAAGCTTATCCAACCCCACCCGTCCCTGCTGGAATCTTACCCGTCCCCATCCGTCCCCACTGGAATCTTACCCATCCCCACAAAAATGTAACCCGTCCCCGCAAGAATTTAACTCATCCCCACCCATCACTGTAAAATGTAATGGTACATAAAAGAAAATTCCAGTCAGCTCCCTCAGTCTCTCTCTGGATTTGAGCCACAGCACTGTAGGCAAGGAAGGAATGGAAGCTGAAACTTGGAACACTCTCATGTGCACATGTAAGATTTGTCTCTGATTTACTGGCACTGTGTGCTGAGAGGTCACCACATGCACGTGCCAGTAGGTCAGGTGACATCTGATGCTCATGCCTGTGTCAGAGCTGAGGTCTGCTCATCAGCCCGGGAGCAAAGAGGATTAATTGTAACATAGTAAGTGACAGCAAATAAAGACCTGAATGGTCCATCCAGTCTGCCCAATAGTCACACTCATTATCAATTCATGATTAAATCGAGTGTGATATTATATACTTGATTATGGTCTTTCTTTTGTGTTTCTGGAACATAGACCATAGAAGTCTATCTGGCCCTATCCTTATGTTCAAACTGCTGGAGTTGTCATTGAAGCCCACTCCAGTCTATGCATCTTCTCATTTGTGGGACACAGATCATAAACATCTGTCCAGAACTGTCCTTATGTTCCAGCCACTGAAGTTGCTGTCTAAGCCCTTTCCAGCCCATCCTAAACCAGGCTTCCATATATTAGACACAGACCATACAAGTCTGCCCGGTATTGGCCCTAGTTAATCACAGCCAGAGTCGCCATCTAAGTATTACTTCACACATCCACACAAATGCAGCCATTTAAGGTTAGGTTTCTTTTATAACTTCCATTTTCTAATTAGAGATCCTCTGTGTTCATCTCATGCCTTTTTGAATTCCATCATCATTTGTGTCTCTACCACCTCCTTAATGGAAGACTTTCCACATTTGTGCTGTTAAAGCAAGGAGGAAGAGGAGGAGACAGCACTAAAAGAACTTGGTACTCGGTAGATGAGAGGCTGGTGCTGGTGTAGCTTACACTTCCACAGGAACCCCATAGGAACTGCTTCTGTCCCCGCGGGAACCCCGCAGAACTGCTTCCGTCCCTGCAGGATTCCCACAAACCCCGTTCCTGTGCAGCTCTCTATTCCACGTATTAATAAAGGTGGAAAGAAGAACAAACAACAACCAGCATGGTTAAAGGGAGAAGTGAAAGAGGCTATTAGAAAGAACATCTTTCAGAATATGGAAAAAAGATCCAAATGAAGAAAACAAGAAGCAACATAAGCACTGGCAAGAGATGCAAAGCTCAGATAAAGAAGGCCAAAAGAGAATACAAAGAGAAACTTGCCTCAGATGCAAAAACTCATAGTAATAACTTTTTCAGGTATATCAGAAGCAGAAAACCTATGAGGGAATTTGTGGGACCATTAGATCATCAAGGAGTAAAAGGGGCACTCAGGGACGACAAGGCCATAGCAGAGAGGCTTAATTAATTCTTTGTCTCAGTCTTGACTGAAGAAAATTGGTAGCATGGACTGTTGTTACTAATTGGGTTTCTGCCAGGTACTTGTGACCTCCATTGGCCACTGTTGGAAGCAGGATACTAGGCTAGATGGACCATTGGTCTAACCCAGTATGGCTATTCATAAGAACAGCCATACTGGGTCAGATCAATGGTCCATCTAGCCTAGTATCCTGCTTCCAGCAGTGGCCAATCCAGGTCACAAATACCTGGCAGAAACCCAGTTAGTAACACCATTCCATGCTACTAATCCCAGGGCAAGCAGTGGCTTCCCCCATGTCCATCTCAATAACAGACTATGAAATTTTCCTCCAGGAACTTGTCCATTTTTTAAACCCAGATTCACTAATTGCCATTACCACATCCTCTGGCAACGAGTTCAAGAGCTTAATTATTCTTTGAGTGAAAAAACATTGCCTCCTATTTGTTTTAAATGTATTTCCATACAATTTCATTGAGTGTCTCCTGGTCTTTGTACTTTCTGAATGAGTGAAAAATCAATTCACCTCCTCCTGCTCCACACCACTCAGGAGTTTGTATACCTCCACCATATCCTTTGAGTTCTTTCAATAACCTGGGGTATATACCATCCAGTCAAGGTGATTTATCACTCTTTAACTTATCAATTTGGCTCAATACGTCTTCCAAGTACGCCAACATTTCTTTCAGTTCCTCTGCATGGTCACCATTCTTAAGATGGAAGAAATTTACCTGTACCAGAAATATTTTCAAGGGTGACCATGCAGAGGAACTGAAAGAAATCTCAGTGAACCTGGAAGATGTACTGGACCGGATGATATACTGTACATCCCAGTGTATTGAAAGTACTCAAATATGAAATTGCAGATCTGCTGTTAGAGATCTATAACCTGTAATTAAAATTGTCCATAGTACCTGAAGATTGGAGGGTGGCCAATGTAACGCCTATTTTTAAAAAGGGATCCAGGGGTGATCTAGGAAATTACAGACTGGTAAGCCTGACATCAAGACTGGGCAAAATAGTGGAAACTATTATAAAGAATAAAATCTCTGAATACATTGACAAACATGGTTTAATAGGTCACAGTCAACATGGATTCAGTCAAGGGAAGTCTTGCCTCACCAATTTGCCTCATTTCTTTGAACGCGTGAATAAATATGTGGATAAAGATGAGCCGGTTGATGTAGTGTATTTAGATTTTCAGAAAGCTTTTGACAAAGTCCCTCATGAGAGACTCCTGAGAAAATTAAAAACCCATGGGATAGGAAGTAATATTCTATTATGAATTAGGAATTGGTTGATGGATAGAAAACAGAGGGTAGGGATAAATGGCCAGTTCTCTCAGTGAAGGAGGATGAATAGAGGAGTGCCCCTGGGATCTGAGACCGATGCTATTTAACATATCAATATATATAAAAGGCGAGTGTTGTACTCACTCGCAAATGCGCAGTAGAGACCTTCTCTGCCCCGCCCCCGCGTCAATACGTGATGACGGGGACGGAACAGAGAGGGTCTGTACTGCTTATTTCTGAGGGAGGGACACCGCCGTCTAACGCTCCCCCCACCCGAGTCGCCGCCGCCACCCACCTTCTACCCGGTCAGGCCCTCGCTCCACTATTGAAACAGCGAGGGTCCGGGAACGCAGCACTGAGCTCTGCTGAGCTGCTGACATCGCCCTTCCTTCTTCTTCTCTGTCCCGCCCTCGACGACGTTACGTCACACGAGGGCGGGACAGGCAGAGAAGAAGAAGGAAGGCCGATGTCGGCAGCTCAGCAGAGCTCAGTGCTGCATTCCCGGACCCTCGCTGTTTCAATAGCGGAACGAGGGCCCGGCCGGGTGGAAGGTGGGTGGTGACGGCTCGGGGGGGGGGACGCGAATTCGGAGGGGGAGGGGCAGCGGCAAACTCGGCTGCGGGGGCGGGCCTTTCAACCCCCCCTTCCTATAATAGCCCGTTTTTACGGGCTGAAAGGCTAGTTTATTAAAGATCTGGATAACGACAAGTAAAGTGATTAAATTTGTGGATGACACAAAACTATTCAAAGTTTTCACAACCTGCATGCATTTTAAGTTGCCGTAGGTGATAGAGACAATTTTTGAAGGTTGTTTGAATTTGTGGGATCAGGGTGAGTGATGAGTCTAGCAGTATCCCAAGATTCCTGACCTGTGATTTTAGAGGGAGTTCATACTTCCCAAAAGGTATTTTGAAGTTGAGAATTTATCCACTAGTGTTTGGTACCCAAAGAATCTCTGTTTTATTTGGGTTCAGGCAAAGTTTGTTGTTGTTTGCCCATTTCTGAGTTGTGGTAAGGCAGGCAGGCAGTTTACTCAGAGTTGTGGGTAGATCTGGTTCAATGGATATAAGTAGTTGCAAATCATCAGCATAGATGTAGAATCTTGTGTCCATTGTCCGAAGCAGCTCAGCCAGAGGCTTGAGGTAGATATTAAATAAAATGGGAGACAGTGTGGATCCCTTTGGCACCCCACAGTCCAGTGCCCAAGGTAATGATGTGCTGTTGCTGAACAGAATTGATTGTTGCCTATCTGACAGGATTTGAACCAAGTAAATACTGTGCCACTGGTACCTATTTCTGCCAGTCGTGTAAGCATGATATTATGATCCACGGTGTCAAAGGCTGCAGAGAAATCGAGCAAAACTAGTATTGAGGCAGATTCCCTGTCACAATTTCTGTGCAGATCATTAAGAAGGGACACAAGAACTGTCTCTGTTCCGTACCCAGGTCTGAAGCCAGATTGACATGGGTCTAGTCAATTACTTTCAATTAGCCAGTCATTGAGTTGACTACAGACTGTCCATTCTGTAAGTTTTGCCAGGAAAGGAATGTTAGAGACTGGTTGGTAGTTTTCAAGCTTGTCTTCATCCAGTGAGCTCTTTTCAGGGGGAGGCACACCACAGCTCTTTTTAGTGTTGTTGGCAGTTGCCCTTCCATAAGAGAAGAGTTAATAATTTTAGTGGCCCCTTCATTGAAGCCTGTGCTTGCTTGTTGTACAATCTTTGCTGGGCAGGGATCAAGAGGGCAGGTTGTAGGCCATAGACCTTTCAGGATATTTTCAAGAGCTTCCTCTGTGACCTGGTTGAATGAGTCCCAGATGGCTATGCATAGTGGGGAAGAGAGAGTGTTCTCTTCATTAGCTGGTAGGAGCTTTGATGGGAATGTCTGTAGGTCCTGATGGAGACCTTAAATTTTGTTGGAAAAGTAAATGGCAAAATCATTGCTGGTTAGTTGTGACTGGGAAGGCTGGTTCTGTTGTGGGGTTTGCAGTAGGCTATTTCCTATTTTAAATAGCTGCTTGGATGAATTTGCAGCTTGTTCTATGTGTTGAGAAAAATATTGTTTTTTGGCTGTTGTTACGGCCTGGCGGTACATTGTCATGTGTTTCTTACAGTTGAGCCTGTCTTCATCTAGATGAAATTTTCTCTATTTTCTTTCAAGTTCCAGGGAGAACCACAAGGAACGTTTGTTTATGGCGCATAGGACCTTCTTTAGAAGGGCTGTTTTTTCTAATACTATTGCTAAGCATGCATTCCAGATATCAACCTGTTCTGTCATGGTCATCGTCTTTTCATCCACATGGGAGTTGGACAAGGCCTCTTGAAAGTTTTCAGCAGTCAGATTTCTCATTTCGGAATTCCTTCCAAGTTTTGAATGGGCCCATCTGTTTTATGTAGTCCTTAATAGAAAATGTGATTAGAAAATTGTCAGTCCATGATAAGGGTGTTATTTCTATGCCACCAACCTTGTGTTCCAAGAGGTTGGCCCCTTTGCAGAACACCAAGTTTAGCATATGGCCTTTTTCATGGGTTGGTAATGAATCCTAGAGCAGCCATCTTATCAAGGAAGGCAGCAGTAGTGATGTCTGGAGTTTCGATGTATAGGTTTAAAGTCTCTTATGTTTAAATCTTTTTATTCAAAACAAAAGTGACAGTTGCAAATACAATTCACAGGTAAAATTGAAAACTTAACATGTCTGCAATCCAACTCCAATAAACATATAATGTAGAAAAGCATATTTCAAACTTCCCCCCTCCCTTCCCTCCCTATTCCCCCCCTCTTCCCCCCCCCCCCAATACATTCAGGCAGTGCATCAGAAAGGCGTGGCACATTTCAACACTATTTCACAGAGGCATTAACTATTAAGGAGACTGCTCCTGGCTGCGGGCTGTAGTGTGTCCCAGAAACGACTCCACACCAACCGCAAACGTCTGCCCTCCGGTGACTCAAAGTTCTTGATTCCCCGTCTCTCCAGTTTTAGTCTCTCAATCATTTGCACCCTCCATTGCGCCATAGCTGGGGCGGTCGACTCCCTCCAGTTCAGTAGCAACACTCTCTTTCCCTGCAGCACAGATCTCCTCAAGAAGTCTTTCAGACCCGATACATGAAGATCTCCTAGTTTAAAGTCCTCAAATAAAAGCAGAGGCTGCAGAGGCACTGAGTTGTTCCAATATTTTCGGATAGCTGCTAGGATCTCTGTCCAGAAGCTTGCCACTAATGGGCAAGTCCAAAACATATGGCCCAAAGTAGCTGGGTTCCTGCCACACTTTGGACACGCCCCTGTAGCTCCAAAACGCGCCTTGAATGCTCTATTAGGCGCAATATATAGTCTTAGCGCAAACCTGTATTGCAGCTCCCAGTCTCGGGAGAAGGTGGCCTGTCTCAGGATGCTTGAGAAATTCTGTAAACAAACTCTCCGAGACCTCCACCGCTAAGTCCACTGCCCACTTCGCCGCGTAGCCCGCATAGTCCAGATCTTCTGTCGTGTCCAACAAATTTCGATGGAAAAATCTCAATGGTACTGTATTTTGAGAGCCCAAGGTAAGGGCCGAGCTTAAAATATCTTGAACATCCTCGCATAGGTTCTCCCAGCCGAGCGATGCTGCATAATGCCGCACCTGGTAATAAGCAAAAGAGTCCTGAGCTGGTAATTTAAACTCCTGCTGCAGTTCTTTAAAGTCTTTAATCTTCCCCTCCTCATTCAGCAGCTGATATATATAGTGGATCCCGCACTTCTGCCAGGCAAGGAGAGTCTTTGAAGATGTGCCTGCTGGGAAATCTGGGTTGTTTCTCAACGGCAAAAAAGGTGTTGCTGCAGGCGAAAAATTGTGGCGCCTGCACAGCCACCTCCAAGCTGCTCTTGCAGAACTAATAAACGGATTTTTCCGAAGCTCCAGCTGTGGTTTTCTGCCTGTTGTGTGTACCAGCCATCCCAGATGCTCTTCAGGGGCCAACGATGTTTCTAGTGCAGTCGGTGTGAAGTCCTGGGTCCCCGCCAGCCAGTCTCGAACATGCCTCAGAACACAGGAAACTACCAAGTACCTAATATTCAGTAATCCCATTCCCCCATGAGCCTTTGGTTTTTGTATCACTACCATCGGCAGTCTAGGGCGACGATCCCTCCACAGAAAGCCTTGCACCATGCGATGTAATATCCGCTCTTCTCTGCGCCGCAAATACAGCGGCAACATTTGAAATAGGTAGAGCCACTTAGGCGCTATCATCATGTTAAAAAGTGCTATACGGCCGACAAGTGAGATGGGATAGGCGCCCCAGAGTTGCAGTAATCGGCGGGTTTCCGCCAGCAGTGGGAACACATTCATTCTATATAACTTAGCTAGATCGGTCGGGACCATAACCCCCAGATATTTTATTTTCTCAGGTGCCCATCCAAAAGGGAACCGGTCTCCACAGCCAACTTTTACCTCCTCTCCTAGGGGCAGGCCCTGTGACTTTAGTAAGTTTAGCTTAAATCCTGACATCGCCCCATAACCCCTCAGAACCTCTAACAGGCAATGGAGTGTCGAATGGGCAGGGTCTAGAATTAGTAAGAGGTCATCAGCATATGCAAGTATTTTGGGAACTGCCCCCTGAGTTTGTATGCCCCGTATCCGCTCCGCCGCCCGAATCTCACATAAAAGAGGCTCTAAGGAGAGCACAAATAGCAGAGGAGACAGGGGGCATCCCTGTCGTGTCCCACATCGAATCTCCATCTCTTCTGTTCTGATCCCATTTACTATCAGCATAGCTTTTGGAGATGCGTAAAGCGCTCTTATAGCCTGCAGGTGCCAACCCGTGATCCCCACCCATTGTAACACTTCGAACATAAAGGGCCAAAACACTCTGTCGAAGGCGCGTTCCGCATCTAGGCTAACTATCAACCCCGATGTGCCTCCCACTGTGTTGTGTATTACCGCTGCTAGTAATTTGCGCACATTTAGAACTGACTGGCGACCTCTCACAAAGCCTACCTGATTCTCCTGAATTAACTGGGGCAGCAAAGGGGCCAGTCGGTCTGCCAGGACTCGTGATAGGATCTTCACATCAACGTTTATTAATGAAATCGGCCGATATGAGCCAGGGTCCAATAAATCCCTCCCACTTTTTGGCAGAAGGCTGACTAACACTATATTTGCCTGAGGGGGAAACGCCTCGTGCTCTATGATTTCTGTATAATATTCCCATAATGGTCCCAGTAGCTGGGGGCCTAGCATTTTGTAAAATTCGCCCGAAAAGCCGTCAGGCCCCGGCGCTGAATGTAACTTTAGGGCCTTGATGGCTCTCTGAACTTCTTTGGCCGATAATGGCACATTAAGCCCCTCCACTGCTTCAGCCGGGAGCTGCGGCATGCCTGACTGAGCTAAGTAGTCCCTTATTCCTTTTCGCTCCCCAGGTTCTCCTTGATATAACGCAGAGAAGTGCCTCCAGAAGGTCTCCGCCACCTCCTCAGCTCTAGACACTCTCTGTCCTGCACTATTTCTCAGGACCGGTATATAGTGTGACCTGCGCGCTCCTTTCACCAGGCGAGCTAGCTGCCCTCCCACTTTGTCTCCATACTTGTAAAGTTTAAACTTTCTATAAATAAGGGAACGGGTCGTTTTCTCGTGCAAGAGTTCATTTAGTGCAACCCGCGCTGCCATCAGTGAATCATAATTTTCTACTACAGGGTCTTTAATGTATTGTCTCTTCGCCAGTCTAAACTGGCGCTCTCGAGTTAGGATCCCCTTTGCGATCTGACGATTTCTCTGGCTCACATAGGCTATTATGTCTCCTCTTATCACAGCTTTGGCAGCTGCCCAGAAAAGAACTGGGTCTTCCGCATGCTGAGCATTGAAAGTGCTATATTCCTCCCATTTTTTAAGAAGATATTTCTGAAATTCCGGGGAGGAGTATAGATAGGCCGGGAAGCGCCAGTGTCTCGCTGCCTGATAGAATGGCTGTGCCTCCAGGTCTATCCAAATCATGGCATGATCTGACAGCTCCTCAGGTCCTATCTTTGCTGCCTGGACCTGCGAGAACAGTTCTTGGGAAAGTAGTACCGTGTTTCCCCGAAAATAGGGCATCCCCATAAAATAAGACCTACCGAGGTTTTTGGTGCCCTTAGAAAATATAAGGCCTCCCCCGAAAGTAAGGCCTAGCAAAGTTTTGTTTTTCCCGGTAAGTAGGGTCCCCCCCCCCCCTGAGATTGCCGGGCCCCCCTCCGTCGTTCTGAAACTAACCCCCCACCCGAGGTCGTCCCCCCCCACCCGAGATGGCGCCCCCACCCGAAGTCGCCGGACCCCAACCCCCTCTGTCGCTCCGAAACTAACCTGCACTTAAGCCTCCTTTCACTTTCCTTCCAGTTCGCAGCAAGCAGCAGCAGTAGGAGGGCAGGCCACTCCTTCCTTCCGTGTCCCGCCCTCGCCTGACGTAACGTAACATCAGGCGAGGGTGGGGCTCGGAAGGAAGGAGAGGCCTGCCCTGCCCTGCTGCTCCTGCGAACTGGAAGGAAAGTGAAAGGAGGCTTAAGTTCAGGTTAGTTTCTGAGCGACGGAGGGGGGTGGGGTCCGACGACTTCGGGTGGGAGCGCCATCTCGGGTGGGGGGGGGGCGACCTCGGGTGGGGGGTTACCGGTAGTTGCAGGAGCGACGGAGGGAAGGTGGGCGGGCCAACCGTGTTTCCCCGAAATATTAAGACATCCCCTGAAAATAAGACCTAGCGCCTTTTTGGGCGCAAAAATTAATATAAGGCAGTGTCTTATATTCGGGGAAACACGGTATGTAATCTAGTCTAGATTGGGTACGGTGGACCCTCGATGTATGGGTATAATCTTTCTCATCCATGTTCAGCAGCCGCCATGGATCAACTAACCCTGCAGCTTGACAAAAAGATTCTAGCAGTGTGGGCCCATCAAGCTCCCCTCTTCTCCTTGGTCCCGTACGATCCAGCCCCCAGTCAAATACCTGATTCATGTCCCCTGCTATCAGTATGGGCAGATCTGGGTACTGTTGACACTTGCTTAATAGCTGTGAGTAAAACTGTTTATTCATCCCAGTTGGTGCGTAGACAGCCACCAAGAGTCTATCTCTGCCCTGCAGGTGTATCTTAACTCCAACATACAGTGGGGGAAATAAGTATTTGATCCCTTGCTGATTTTGTAAGTTTGCCCACTGACAAAGACATGAGCAGCCCATAATTGAAGGGTAGGTTATTGGTAACAGTGAGAGATAGCACATCACAAATTAAATCCGGAAAATCACATTGTGGAAAGTATATGAATTTATTTGCATTCTGCAGAGGGAAATAAGTATTTGATCCCCCACCAACCAGTAAGAGATCTGGCCCCTACAGACCAGGTAGATGCTCCAAATCAACTCGTTACCTGCATGACACACAGCTGTCGGCAATGGTCACCTGTATGAAAGACACCTGTCCACAGACTCAGTGAATCAGTCAGACTCTAACCTCTACAAAATGGCCAAGAGCAAGGAGCTGTCTAAGGATGTCAGGGACAAGATCATACACCTGCACAAGGCTGGAATGGGCTACAAAACCATCAGTAAGACGCTGGGCGAGAAGGAGACAACTGTTGGTGCCATAGTAAGAAAATGGAAGAAGTACAAAATGACTGTCAATCGACAAAGATCTGGGGCTCCACGCAAAATCTCACCTCGTGGGGTATCCTTGATCATGAGGAAGGTTAGAAATCAGCCTACAACTACAAGGGGGGAACTTGTCAATGATCTCAAGGCAGCTGGGACCACTGTCACCACGAAAACCATTGGTAACACATTACGACATAACGGATTGCAATCCTGCAGTGCCCGCAAGGTCCCCCTGCTCCGGAAGGCACATGTGACGGCCCGTCTGAAGTTTGCCAGTGAACACCTGGATGATGCCGAGAGTGATTGGGAGAAGGTGCTGTGGTCAGATGAGACAAAAATTGAGCTCTTTGGCATGAACTCAACTCGCCGTGTTTGGAGGAAGAGAAATGCTGCCTATGACCCAAAGAACACCGTCCCCACTGTCAAGCATGGAGGTGGAAATGTTATGTTTTGGGGGTGTTTCTCTGCTAAGGGCACAGGACTACTTCACCGCATCAATGGGAGAATGGATGGGGCCATGTACCGTACAATTCTGAGTGACAACCTCCTTCCCTCCGCCAGGGCCTTAAAAATGGGTCGTGGCTGGGTCTTCCAGCACGACAATGACCCAAAACATACAGCCAAGGCAACAAAGGAGTGGCTCAGGAAGAAGCACATTAGGGTCATGGAGTGGCCTAGCCAGTCACCAGACCTTAATCCCATTGAAAACTTATGGAGGGAGCTGAAGCTGCGAGTTGCCAAGCGACAGCCCAGAACTCTTAATGATTTAGAGATGATCTGCAAAGAGGAGTGGACCAAAATTCCTCCTGACATGTGTGCAAACCTCATCATCAACTACAGAAGATGTCTGACCGCTGTGCTTGCCAACAAGGGTTTTGCCACCAAGTATTAGGTCTTGTTTGCCAGAGGGATTAAATACTTATTTCCCTCAGCAGAATGCAAATAAATTCATATACTTTCCACAATGTGATTTTCCGGATTTAATTTGTGATGTGCTATCTCTCACTGTTACCAATAACCTACCCTTCAATTATGGGCTGCTCATGTCTTTGTCAGTGGGCAAACTTACAAAATCAGCAAGGGATCAAATACTTATTTCCCCCACTGTATCTCCCCTCGCTATCTTTGAATAAGGGCGTTACTTGACAGGCCAAAGCTTTATGTATTAAAATTGCTACCCCTCCTTTTCTGCCTACCGCTGGGGAACAGTACATCTCCCCCACCCACTGCTTTTTTAGCTTTTCATGCTCCTCTTGGGAGAGTCTCGTCTCTTGAACGCAGGCTATCTGGGCCCCGTGACGCTTCAAAGCCTCCAATATCTTTGTTCTTTTTATTGGGGTCGTGATCCCACAAACATTCCATGAGATCACACGAACCTCACTCCCCCGTGGCTTGCTCAAAACCCTTGTCTGGTGTTGCAGTCATATTATCTTCTCTGCATTCCCGGGAGAGCCCAGCCTCCCTCCCAGGGAATCTTCCCGTTAAAGTCCTAAGGTCAATGTCTTTACACTTTCTCTCATGCCCCCGCCCTTTCTGTATCAAGTGTTCTTTACTACAAGTGCCCCACCTTTCGTTGCCCCAATTGCACACAAAACTGGTTCTGCTGCCCCTCCAGCTACCCCTTCCCATGCCCACCCTCTTCTTCTGACCCCTACCTCCCCCCGTGGCTCCCCTCTGTCGTCCCGCCCCTCCCCCTTTCCTTTTCCCTCCCTTTATTGTTCCTCCCATCTCTGTGGCCCAACCCATCTCTCTCTGGGTGGGTAATTGGGGTTTCCGTGCCTCCGGGCCCCAACTCTAGCATAATCAAGGCAGCCCTTCTATAACCGATCTTAGGCATCGCTCCCTGGATCCCTGTATGGGTTCTCTACTATATTATTACTAACACTCCAACATACCAATAAACATATAATACATTACATTAGGTAAATTATTTCTCTTTCTCTCCTCTGTCAGGCCTGTTTTTCTTGTCTTCCAAGTCCTCCACGTGGTGTTGCGCTGCAGAAACTGTGTCACAAAACTTCCATTTGCCTTCACTCTTGATTTTAAGTACCGCAGGGTATATTAGCATAAATGGTACTTGCATTTCATGAAGTCGCTGACACCATGGAGTAAATTTTTTTCTCTGCTCCTGCAGTGCAGCCGAATAATCCTGGTAAATTCGGACTTGGTGCCCATTGTATTTAAGTTCCTGGCGTTTTTGTCTGTAGCCTTGCAAGATTTCTACTTTGTGTACGTAGTTGTGCACTTTAACTGTAACTGTTCTCGGGTTTTTCTTTCCCTCTTGATATCTTCCCACCCGGTGGGCCCGCTCCAAACAAATCTTGCCCGCGTGGTCAGATAGCGCGAATTCTTCTGCTAGCCACTTTTCCAACACGGACGCTAGCGCTTGGTCTGGGACCGCTTCTGGGAGGCCCACCAGCCGCAAATTTCCCCGTCGCGACTTATTCTCTAGGTCATCCAGTTGAACCTTCAGCCGCTCCACGTTTGCTGTAAGGTCTGTTACTTGGCGCGCGGTGGGGCCCGACACATCTTCGACGTCCGAGACTCGCTTTTCAAGCTCCCCCGTCCGCTGCACAGTGTCCGTGAGGAACGACTCTAAGTTCGCGGTTCGCACACATAGCTGGTCTAGTTTTTGCGCCATCACCTCTTCCATCACGTCTCTGAGCTGTTTTAACTGCTCCTCCGTGAACACGGCGTTCCCGCTCAGCGCCGGGCCTTCCTCCGCACCGCCCGCTGCCTTGGGTTTGTCTTTTTCTTTTCTCGTGCTTCTGCTAGTCATCGATTTTGCTGGAGTGCTCAGAAACTTATCCATAAAGGTTCTCCGCTATGTTTTAATGTTTTAGGGGCTCTTGCCTTGTAGTGTAATCGTTTAAATTACAGATTTCAGGGGTCAGGGCCTCGGAGCTCACGAAACCATGTCTGCCTCCTTTCAGAGCATCACGTCTTAAAGTCTCTTATGATCAGTAACCTAGGGTAACTCAGGGTTACCTCAGTCACTAGATTCAGCAGATCTTGCACAGATGATGTAGTGTTGCGAGGTGCTCTGTAGACCACGAGCAGCCACATAAGTTCCTTGTCTCCCAGCTGGATTAGCAGGCATTCTGACTCAGACAGATGGGGGATGGAGACCCTGCGCAGTTTGAATGTCTCTTAGATTAAAGCTCAATGCCCATTATTCATATTCATATTCAGCAGAATAGTAAAATATGCTATTCAGTACAGCTCTAATTAATACAGTCAAATAGTTTAGCTGTATAAATGGTTTAAAACTAATAAAGACAAGACTAAACTACTATGGTTACAGAATGACCCAATTGCACCCTTTGAACAGTTAGTATTATTGGATGGTTTGATGCTAAATGTTGAGAAATCCTCTAAAGTTCTTATTTTTTTTATTTACACACCATTCTTTGTTTTGCTGTTCAAAATAATCATGTGGTATTTTCTATTTTTTTTAAACTTTGTCCGCTTCGATGTTTGAGATCTCTGTTTTTGGAAAAACATTTTGACATATTAGTTCAGGCTTTAGTCACGATAAAATCACTACCAAAATTCAAATTCTTCAGAACACGGCTGTTAAGTTGATTTATTGTCTGAAGAAATGTGATAGTGACCCCCTCATTGATTAAACTTCATTGGCTGCCTATACAAGCTTGTATTGTTTACAAGCAGAGTATTTACCTAATTTACTGTCATTCCCTATTTGTCACAGAAATTCTAGAGAAAATGTTTTATGTTTGCACTATTTCCCTCCCCTTTGGGAGTTCGATATAGGAAGTTACTAGAGGGTTCAAATTCTCTCTTTTTTTCTCTCTCTCTCTCTCTTCATTTCTCTGCTCTTCTTCTCTCTTGTCCTCCCTCACCCCCTTTTTCTCTTATTCCCTTTCCAAAACTTTGATTAAAAATTCCACATGATTAAAGAAGAATGAGAAACTTGTTATGCTTTGCAGTATTCTCTGATGCAGGGGTATTATTGTCAAAACAGAGACCATATCAGGAGATGTTCCTGGAACATATCATTCCTATGACTTTGGCAGTAAAATGCTTGGGAAGTATTTCATATTTGTTTGTGTGCTTGCCCTATTAGTCCACTTGGATAGGCAGACATAAAAGACAACAGACAGGTTGGATTTTGACTATATTGTGCTTAGTATGAGAGCTATCCTTTCTCCATCATGTCAGTGAAGAAACAGTGCAAATACACTGGGTTTAAAGAGTACAGTCGGATAGGTATTAGGTTGCTCAAATATGCTATTGCACCACTGAATTTATTTAGTCTAATAAAAAATGTATTACCTTATCTTGTTTTATTTCTATTTATTACACCATAGTAAAGAGAAAGGGGGGTGGTGCAGGTTGACAGAATGATGAGACAGTAAAACTTTACTGTTCAAAGGGCTATAACTGTTAATGGATGAGAAAATCAATACCCTTAATAAAATGTCCTTTGTCTCAAAATGTTTGGTCATCCTAATTTCAAATGTTTTGTGTTCTTGTGTACTAAAATTTCCTTTAGGTAACTTGATTGTGAGATAGTCAAGGGAATAACCTTCCTTTCAGAGATGTTCGCCTTCAGAAGTATGGATTTGTTTTTTTATAGAGTGCTATGTCTAGGAAGTTGATCCTCGCCTTTAATTTTTGTCTTATTTCACCATTGTGGCATCATAAGAACATAAGAGTTACCCTACTGGGTCAGCCCAAAGGTCCATCTAGCCCAGTATCCTATTTCTAACAGTGGCCAGTCCAGGTTACAAGTTCCTGGCAGAGTCCCATAAAGTGGCAAGATTCCATGGTACTTAATCCAGGGATAAGCAGTGGCTTTTCCCAGGTCTACCTTAATAACAGCTTTTGGATAAATCCAAACCTTTTTTGAAACCCAGTTACATTACTACTACTACTACTACTACTTAACATTTCTAGAGCGCTACTAGGGTTACGCAGCGCTGTACAGTTTAACAAAGAAGGACAGTCCCTGCTCAAAGGAGCTTACAATCTAAAGGATGAAATGTCAAGTTGGGGCAGTCTAGATTTCCTGAATAGAGGTATGGTGGTTAGGTGCTGAAGGCGACATTGAAGAGGTGGGCTTTGAGCAATGATTTGAAGATGGGCAGGGAGGGGGCCTGGCGAATGGGCTCAGGGAGTTTATTCCAAGCATGGGGTGAGGCGAGGCAGAAAGGGCGGAGCCTGGAGTTGGCGGTTGTGGAGAAGGGTACTGAAAGGAGGGATTTGTCTTGAGAGCGGAGGTTACGGGTAGGAACGTAGGGGGAGATGAGGGTAGGGAGGGGCTGCAGATCGAGTGTGTTTGTAGGTTAGTAGGAGAAGCTTGAACTGTATGCGGTACCTAATCGGAAGCCAGTGCAGTGACTTGAGGAGAGGGGTGATATGGGTATATTGGTCCAGGCGGAAGATAAGACGTGCAGCAGAGTTCTGAACGGACTGAAGGGGGGATAGATGGCTAAGTGGGAGGCCAGTGAGGAGAAGGTTGCAGTAGTCAAGGCGAGAGGTAATGAGAGAGTGGATGAGAGTTCGGGTGGTGTGCTCAGAGAGGAAAGGGCGAATTTTGCTAATGTTATAGAGGAAGAAGCGACAAGTCTTGTCTATCTGCTGGATATGCGCAGAGAAGGAGAGGGAGGAGTCGAAGATGACTCCGAGGTTGCAGGCAGATGAGATGGGGAGGATGAGGGTGTTATCAACTGAGATAGAGAGTGGAGGGAGAGGAGAAGTGGGTTTGGGTGGGAAGACAATAAGCTTGGTCTTGGCCATGCTCAGTTTCAGGTGGCGGTTGGACATCCAGGCAGCAATGTCGGATAAGCAGGCCGATACCTTGGCCTGGGTTTCCGCAGTGATGTCTGGTGTGGAGAGATAAAGCTGGGTGTCGTCGGCATAAAGATGATATTGGAAACCGTGAGATGAGATCAGGGAGCCCAGGGAAGAGGTGCAGATTGAAAAAAGAAGGGGACCAAGGACAGATCCCTGAGGATCTCCAACAGAGAGTGGGATGGGGGTGGAGGAAGAACCATGAGAATGTACTCTGAAGGTACGGTGGGAGAGATAAGAGGAGAACCAGGAGAGGACAGAGCCCTGGAACCCAAATGAGGACAGTGTGGCAAGAAGTAAATTGTGATTGACAGTGTCAAAAGCGGCGGATAGGTCGAGGAGGATGAGGATGGAGTAGTGGCCTTTGGATTTGGCAAGGAACAGGTCATTACAGACTTTAGATAGTGCCGTTTCTGTCAAGTGTAGGGGGCGAAAGCCGGATTGAAGCGGATCGAGGATGGCATGAGAGGAGAGAAAATCAAGGCAGCAGCTGTGAATGGCGCGTTCAAGTATCTTGGAGAGGAAGGGTAGGAGGGAAATTGGGCAGTAGTTGGAGGGACAGGTAGGGTCAAGTGATGGTTTTTTGAGGAGTGGTGTGACTACAGCATGCTTGAAGGTGTCAGGGACCGTTGCAGTGGAGAGAGAGATCTTGAGGATATGACAGATTGGGGTGGGGGGGGGGGTGACAGTAGGAGAGATGGTGTTGAGTAAGTTGGTGTATGCTAAGTGAAAAAAAAATGTCTACTATTTGTTTTAAATGTGCCACTATATAACTTCACATTAGATTATGTACATTACATTCACAAAGAAGCATATACAGTATGGACAGACATTGAAAATAAAAAGGTTCACGAGCAAAATCATGGGAGCAATTCTAGAACAGTCACCCAAATTTGGGAGCTAAAATGCAGGACACTGAGCACAAATTCGTTAATGGCATCTGCACACCCACAATCTGTTATAGAATAGAGCATAAGTCAGCATTTGAAAGTCAACATTTAGGTGTTACACTTACACTATGTAAAAGGCAGGAGTAAATGTTCCACTTTAGTGCTTAACTGAGTGGAGGAGTAGCCTAGTGGGTAATGCAGTAGACTTTGATCCTGGGGAACTGAGTTCGATTCCCACTGCAGCTCCTTGTGACCCTGGGCAAGTCACTTAACCCTCCATTGCCCCAGGTACAAAATAAGTACCTGAATATATGTAAACCACTTTGAATGTAGTTGCAAAAACCTCAGAAAGGCAGTATATCATGTCCCATTTCCCTTTCCCATACTCTGGCCTCATGTATCCCCCTTGATATTGTGCACTAAGCTTGTAGAATACTACCTAATGCCCAGCTGGCACATACAGGCATGAATGTTACATTCACATGCAAAACAAAAAGATCAAAACCCTACTATTTAAGCAACACATTCTTTAACCAGACTCTAATCTACCCCACAAGCAACCCATTGTAATTCTCAGAGGAATATTCTGATTTCAGGGTTGGGACATGCTGAAAGAAGGCCCCTGGGATTGGTTGAAGCAGTCTGCTCTTGCTGACGTGTGCCAGCATTGCTTAAAAAAATTAATCACAGCAGAAAAGGCAAGGTTGTGGGTGGAGGGGAGGGAGAGGACAAAGCGGTAGAAAGCAGAGAGGTTCTGGTTCGGGTGGGGGCAATGAGGCAGGCAGATACTGCATTGTAGTGGTGGGGGGGGGGCAACAAGGGACCACAGTCAGTCAGGTATTGCATGGGGGAGGGAAGGGAATGAGCGAGGGGCAGATGTGCTGCATCAAGAGAGGCAGGAAGGGAAATTGGTGCTGCATGGGGGGGGGGCAAGGAGGGAGAGAAGTGCTGCATGGGGTGGCAAGTTGGGAAAGAGGTGCTGCATGATGGGGTCAAGGAAGGAGAGAAGTGATGCATTGGGGCAGTGGGCAACAACACGAGGGAGACATGCATGGGAGGGCAAGGAGGGAGAGAGGTGCTGTATCAGGAGGGGTAGGGAGGGACAGACAGAGGTGCTGTATTAGGGGTGGAAGCAAGGAGGGACAGAGGTGCTGCATCAGGAAGGGCAGGGAGGAAGAATGGTACTGCACTGGGGAGAGCAATGAGGAAGAGAGGTGCTGGATAGGAAGAAATAAATTAATTGGGGGGAATAAGGAAGAGAGAGGGCACGGAGAGGGAAAGAGGTGCTGGACGGGAGAAAAGATGGATGGTGGACATGAAGAGAAAAGAAGTGCCAAATGTAAAAGGAGACTTTGCCAAAACAGTTAAGAGAAGAAAGAGGAAAGTAGAGACTGGGACCAACACAATAAGAAAAATAAAATGACCAGACAACAAAGGTAGAAAAAATAATTGTATTTTCTATTTATTGATTAGAATATATTCAGTTTTTGGAATATGCATCTGCCAGAACTGATTTTAGACATGGCTGTGGCTCTTGAGGAAAACCTCACTCATTGGCCTTCAGTCTCCAGCATAGTGGTGGTAAATCTCCAGCTTTGAGATGGGCCATCCTTGGCATCTCTGAACTCCTTTACCTTTGCTGGCAGGGATACCGAGCACCGCTGACGACACAGTTATTCAAAGATTTTAAATCATGAGATGATTGTGAAAAATTACAAGAGGACCTTACGAGACTGGGAGAGTGGGCGTCTAAATGCAGATGATGTTTAATGTGAGCAAGTGCAAAGTGATGCATGTGGGAAAGAGGAACCCGAACTATAGCTACGGTAATGCAAGATTCCACATTAGGAGTCACCAACCAAGAAAGGTATCTCGGCGTTGTTGTTGATGATACGTTGAAATACTCTGCTCAGTGTTCTGCGGCAGCTAAGAAAGCAAATAAAATGTTAGATATTATTAGGAAAGGAATGGAAAACAAAAGTGAAGACATTATAACGCACTTGTATCAGTCCATGGTGCGACGGCACCTCAAGTATTTTGTTCAATTCTTGTCACCGCTTCTCAAAAAAGATATAGTAGAATTAGAAAAGGTACAGAGAAAGACAACGAAAATTATAAAGGAGATGGGACTACTTCCCTATGAGGAAAGGCTGAAGCATCTAGGGCTCTTCAGCTTGGAGATGAAACGGCTGAGGGGAGATATGATAGAGGTCTATAAATTAATGAGTGGAGTGGAACGGGTAGACGTAAATCGTTTGTTTACTCTTTCCAAAAATACTAGGACTAGGGGGCATGCAATGAAGCTACAAAGTAGTAAATTTAATATGAATCGGAGAAACTTTTTCTTCACTTAACATGTAATTAAACTCTGGAATTTGTTGCCAGAGAATGCGATAAAGACGGGTTAGCTTAGCGGGGTTTAAAAAGGGTCTGGACGGCTTACTAAAGTAAGCGGTGGGACAATGGTGGCCAAGAAGTTAATTTTGAACTTTTATTCTTCCAAACTAATTTGTTCAGTTGTCTTGAATCTAGAATGGGTCAAAGGCCTTCCAATTTCTTAGAGATAAGAAAGAATCGCGAGTAGAACCCATGGCCATGCTTGGGGATGGGGGCGGGGAGTGGTATCAGTTCTAGTGCATCATGGACCTTTATGAGAGATTCTAGTTCAGATGCAAGAACCCTGACATGGTAGTAGGGGGTCCTGGAAGGCTTGTGTTCTGGTTTTGTTGGAGGGAATTTGGAGAAGTGTATCCGGTACCCTTGGGCGATGATCTTCAATGCCCACTTGCCCATCATGATGCATTGTCAAGCGTCTTAGAAAAGTCAGAATCTGCCCTCTACAGGTGAATTGTCAAAAATGTAAGGCCCATTTTGACTAGGTTTGGGGAGTTGGGGTATGTTTTTCTTCCACTGGATTGTGATAAGTTTGTAAACCAGTAATCTGGTGTGAGACAGGACAGTATTTTTTTGGAGTCTCTGAATTTGGTTTCCAAGCCCCTCACCTGAGACTTTTGACTCCTTGATATGAACTGCCAGATGACTGTTAGCCAATCCCCTTAAAGATGACTTTCTGTTAATCTTATTTATTCTTGATTGCCAAGATTAATATATATGTTAGCTCCAAAAGCATACTTTTCTTTGAAATGACCCTTTATTTTTATGTTGCTCGGCACATGCTGCATCTAAGGTACTAAGGTTCAAGGTTCAATGTATTTTTGATATACTGCCTATCATAGTCACAGCTAAGCAATTAACAAATGCAAAATAACATTGAAAAGTAGGTAGAAAAGAGGGGAAATTACATTTCATCAATCAGAAAACAGTAAAGAAAGAGAAAGGGAAGGCATGGCTAATTTGCATGCTGTGGAGAATTGCATCACCAGATTTCCAAAACTGCTAATCATTGTTCAGGATCCATAGATTTTTTCATAAAAATATGATTTTACCTGGATTTTAAATTTCGAGATTATTCCAGAGGATGGGGCCCACAACACTAAACAGTGAGTTCCTGATATGCACATGGCATATTATACGGAAGGAAGGGACAGTTAACAGACCCTGGCTCACTGAGCATAAGGTTCTACCCAGTGTGTAGGGAGTCAAATGTGACAAGAACAATGGGAATCCAGAGGAGTGGATTTGACATATCAATGTAAGGATCTTAAAGGGAATTCTATAGGCTATGGGTAGCCAGTGTTTCTTTTGAAGCAGGGGGGTGACATGATACTATTAACATTCTGCTCTGTACACCTCTCTCTGTACTTTCTTCCCACTGCTGGGGCTTGGAGTGGAGGTGTTGCCTAGTAGTCAGATCAGTAGGCTGTGACCTAAAGAAACCAGTGTTCAAATCCCACTGACATTCCTTGTGGCCTTGGGCAACTCACTTACCCCGTTTACTAAGCCACACTAGTAACATAGTAACATAGTAGATGACGGCAGAAAAAGACCTGCACGGTCCATCCAGTCTGCCCAACAAGATAACTCATATTTGCTGCTTTTTGTGTATACCCTACTTTGATTTGTACCTGTGCTCTTCAGGGCACAGACCGTATAAGTCTGCCCAGCACTATCCCCGCCTCCCAACCACCAGCCCCGCCTCCCAACCCCAGCTCCGGCACAGACCGTACAAGTCTGTCCAGCACTATCCCCGCCTCCCAACCACCAGTCCCGCTGCCCACCACCGGCCCTGGCACAGACCGTACAAGTCTGTCCAGCACTATCCCCGCCTCCCAACCACCAGCCCTGCCTCCCGATCCTGACTAAGCTCCTGAGGATCCATTCCTTCGGCACAGGATTCCTTTATGCTTATCCCACGCATGTTTGAATTCCGTTACCATTTTCATTTCCACCACCTCCCGCGGGAGGGCATTGCTACTAGCGGCTGCTGTGTAGCAATGCCTGTTTACTAAGCTGCGATAGTGACTGCTGCACAACAATGCTGACACAGCCTATTCAAAGTGAATGGGCTGTGTTGGCATTAGCGCACAGCAGCCACTAGCATGGCTTAGTAAACAGGGAGGTTAATCTTCCACTGCTTCAGGTACAAACTCAGGGGCCCTGAGAGACTTTCCCACATGCAAAGCCCAGATTTAATGCAGCACTTGTTAGAACTTTTTCTTGCAATTTTATTTTGCGAGTCATAAGCTATTGTTCCCATTAGCACACAAGACCTGCAAAAAAATTAACATGGAAGCGCTTATCACCTCCTGTTTAGGAGGCAGTAAGCGCTCTTGTATTAACCCATGCTAATTATAACACATTAGCTGGATGACACAAGAAGTCCCACTCTCCACTCGTAACATGCCTCCTAAAAAGATATTTAAAAAATAGTTACTGCATATTTAGCATACAACAGGAAAATTACTGTAAAACATAATAAGTACATAAGTATTGCCATACTGGGACAGACCAAAGGTCCATCAAGCCCAGCATCCTGTTTCCAACAGTGGCCAATCCAGGTCACAAATACCTGGCAAGATCCCAAAAAAGTACAAAACATTTTATGCTACTTATCCCAGAAATAAGCAGTGGATTTTCCCCAAGACCATTTTAATAATGGTCTATGGACTTTTCCTTTAGGAAGCCAACCAAACCTTGTTTAAACTCTGCTAAGCTAACTGCCTTTACCACATTCTCTGGCAACAAATTCCAAAGTTTAATTACAAGTTGAGTGAAAATTTTTTTATCTGTTTTGTTTTAAATGTACTACTTTGTAGCTTCATTGCATGCCCCTAGTCCTAGTGTTTTTAGAAAGAGGAAACAGACGCTTCATGTCTACCCATTCCACTCCACTCATTATTTTATAGACCTCTATCATATCTCCTGTCAGCCGTCTTTTCTCCAAGCTGAAGAACCCTAACCGCTGTAGCCCTTCCTCATAGGGAAGTCGTCCCATCCTCTTTATCATTTGCATCACCCTTCTCTGCACCTTTTCTAATTCCACTATATCTTTTTTGAGATGCCGTGACCAGAATTGAACACAATATTGGAGGTGCGGTTGCACCATGGAGCGATACAAAGGCATTATAATGCCCTCATTTTTGTTTTCTATTCCTTTCCTAATACCTAACTTTCTATTTGCTTTCTTAGCTGCCTCAGCACACTAAGCAGAAGTTTAGATTGTATCATCAAGGATGACACCTAGATCCCTTTCTTGGTCGGTGGAACCTTGCATTACGTAGCTATAATTCGGGTTCCTCTTTCCCACATGCATCACTTTGCACTTGCTCACATTAAACGTCATCTGCCATTTAGACGCCCAGTCTTGTAAGGTCCTCTTCTAATTTTTCACAGTCCTCTTGCGATTTAACAACTTTGAATAACTCTGTGTCGTCAGCAAATTTAATTACCTTACTAGTTACTTTCATCTCTAGGTCATTTATAAATATGTTAAAAAGCAGCGGTCCCAGCACAGACCCCTGGGGAAGCCCCACTAACTACCCTTTAACAAATTTTGCAGTAAGCCTTTTCTTGTGTGCTAACCATGTGTTAGGGCTTAACACCCTTTTGAAAAAGGGCTCCAAAGATTGTAAAATCTCTGGAGACAGGAAAATACCCACTGTACTTGAATGCAATTTGCCTTGAATTACCAGTGATTGGAAAGGCATTAGATAAATACTGAAAAAATAAAAAGACTATCTCTCTAGGGTTCTTTTCTATTTGAAGAAATATGCCACAAGAAATTGTCATCTAAGGGTGTGAATTTATATTGGTTCATTTCATTTCACTGTATACTAAAATAACTGTTAGCAAATTTGGAGTAGAGGGGTAGCCTAATGGTTAGTATAGTGGCCCAAGAACAGGAGGAACTAGTTTCAATTCCCACTGCAAATCCATGTGACTCTAGCCAAGTCACCTAACCCTCTATTGCCCTTGGTACAAAATAAGTACTGCATATAATATGTAAACTGCTTTGAGTTCAACCATAGAAAAGCAATATATTAAATCCCTTTTCTTTACACACTAACATTAAATTAATTTTCCTAGTTTGAGTTTTGTTTCTCCTACAGATAGTTTTAGAAATATTTTAAGGACATTTTGAAGTTTTCCTCCAGTGGTGGCTGTTTTGTATTTGCTGTCATACAGTGACACTGCAACCTACTCCTCACTGGCCTCCCACTTAGCCATCTATCCCCCCTTCAATCCGTTCAGAACTCTGCTGCGCGTCTTATCTTCCGCCTAGACCGATATACTCATATCACCCCTCTCCTCAAGTCACTTCACTGGCTTCCAATCAGGTACCGCATACAGGTCAAGCTTCTCCTACTAACCTACAAATGCACTCTCTGCTGCCCCTCACTACCTCTCTACCCTTATCTCCCCGTATGCTCCTACCCGAAACTTCCGCTCACAGGACAAATCCCTCCTCTCTGTTCCCTTCTCCACCATCGCCAACTCCAGGCTCCGCCCTTTCTGCCTTGCCTCTCCCTATGCTTGGAATAATCTTCCTCAGCCCATACGCGAAGCCCCCTCCCTGCCCATCTTCAAATCCTTGCTCAAAGCCCATCTCGTCAATGTCACCTTCGGCACCTAACCATTTCACCTCTACCCAGGAATCTAGACTGCCCCAATTTGTCTGTCCATTAGATTGTAAGCTGACTTCACATGTCCATTAGATTGTAAGCTCCTTTGAGCAGGGACTGTCCTTCTTTGTTAACTGTACAGCGCTGCGTAACCCTAGTAGCGCTTTAGAAATGTTAAATAGTAGTAGTAGTAGTAGTAATAGGATGGTTGGTCCCTTCAGTGGTTTGATTTCACGGGTGAGATTAATTTAATGGCAGTGTTTGAGCAGTCTGAAGAGAAGGGGTTATCCATGGTAACTGTTTATGTTGCATCCTGAATCCTGTTTTAGGAATAAGGAACTTCTTTTTTTCTGAAGTGTAGAATGCAGGTTGTTCCTGATGTGTTTAGAATTGTGCAAAAAAAAAAAAAGGCATTATTTTCTGTCTTGTGCTCTAAGGTTGTCCAGCCAGGGGCTGAATTCTTTCTCAAAATTCCTATGAAGTATATGAAGTTTCAAGGACTTTGTTTTATGTTTTATGAGCTTGCCAAATTAGAAAAGTGTGTGGAAAGGTAAGTAGCTTATAGGGGGTGGCGGGGGCATCACTGCAATCATATCTTTTAAATATTCTACTTCCTGCTTTGGCCTTGCTCCTGTAATAAACACCACTTCCCCTAGTACTGTGTTCGTGTGTCCCCCCCCCCCCCGACTTGTCTTGAATCTTCCACTCAGCTTTGGGTGTTTTTGGAGCAAAAAAAAAAAGGGAATATTTGATTCCACTGAAAATGGTACCCAGCAATAGTGCCTATGGGGTGAAAATGCCAATAAACACAGATGTTTTAATATCCTCTGAAATCCCCTAATTAGCTAAATAATAAACACTGAAAATAGGGGAGCTGCTGGCCAAGATGGCCGCCACGAGCTGAACTCCGCAAAGTCGCAATTGGGGATCCTCGATTCATCCCCCTTTCCCGCCCCAAAACACAGCATAACTCAGTGCCACAAGATCAAGGCAAGCGCTGGAAGCAATTCCGCTTAGTGGACAAGGGAGAGCAGCGAAGCTGAGGGCGCGGAGAGCCGAAGCAGAGAACCGCCCTTCCCCCGCGTCACAGCGTGCTACCACGGGCCGGAGAAGTAGGAAGGCCGGAGCCCGCACACGGTCTGGAGGGTGAAAGAACAGCGGAATTAACTGAGACCTGCAAAAGGAATTATAACAAGCGCAGGAGCGACTTAGCAATAAGTCACTACACAGGCAGCCGCGTGAAGAAGGGGCAAGGGAGCTGGAGTCGCTGCAGGCAACAGGAAGAAGGCAAAAAGCAGCGCAAGCTCCCCACAGACAGCCAACAGACTCAGTATCGGGTAAGCGGTTGCAAAGTGGCAAAAGATATTAACAGTACACAATAGTGCTTAATGTAAAGACGCCAGAAGCCAGTAACATTAAGAGAAAAAAGAAGTTTCCGGGGGAAAAAAAACTGCTCTTGACCCCAGCGCAATACAAGAAGGACAGCAAAGCTCTCCCTACTTTAAGACATTAAATTATAAAAGATACGGACGACCGTTTAGAGCAAAATAGACTAAAACACACGGGAAACAGGAACGGAGATCCAAAAGACCTCTGGAGACAGAACATAGCCCATCTCTGTGTATGGCTACCCGCAGCTCAAAAAAAGAGCCGGAAAAATCCAGGGGGGGGGGGGAGGCACAAAGATGGCGGAGAAAAGCTCCCCCGCATCTCCCTCAGTGAGCTCGGTTTGGGCCTCGGAAATAGTAATAGAGGTCAAAATGGCAGTAGAGGAAACAATGAGCCAACAACTTCAACAGATATTAGACAAGCTGGATGGAATGGATCAGTGGTTTACGACCTTCACGAAAGATTTTCAAGAGGTCCAGCAACGGTTGGGGGAAGTAGAAACAACGACGCAGGAATCATCAAGGACCATACAGCATCTCCAAAAAACAGTAGCGGTACTGGAAGAAAAAGTAGATGATCTAGAGAACCGCTCTAGAAGAAACAACTTAAGACTGGTAGGAATACCTGAATCAATAAAAGATGGAGAGCTCAGGGAATTTCTGGAAACTTGGCTGGAGAAGATTTTCAACAACCAAAGCACGGCAGGGCCGCTCAAGATTGAACGGGCACATCGGCTAGATAGACCTAGAGTGATCATACTGAAACTGCTCCATTATCAACACAAGATGGACATATTAACAGCTCTCAGGAAAGGAGAAAATCTGGAGATAGAGGGACATAAGATACTGTGCTTTCAAGACTATTCTACTAAAGTCTCTTTACAACGAAAGCAATATTCGCAGGTATGTGGACGCCTGCACAAATTACAAATACGTTTCAGCCTATTATATCTGGCAAAACTGCGAATCCAGCACAATGGCGGAGTGAAATTTTGTGACACAGTGGAAGCGGCACAAGCATTGGTTGATCAATTGGAAAGTGACAGACCAAGCCCCTCCAAAAATAAATAGTCTCAGCCGGAGGCGAGTGAAGACAAGAGAGGGACAGAAGACACAGTGTAAACCTGTGTTGGTAATTTAGTAAGGCTGTGAGAGAGGGGTAATGTTGTAAATGTTACATAGGAAATATTGTATAACAAAAAGGGGACAAGTAACATAAAGATGAGAATTAATTGTCAGCGGGGATCCTTGATCGCTGACACGGAGGTCGAGCACCATAGATGCACTTAGGAGTAAGGGAAAGGGGGTAAGTCAGGGGAAGGGTGGGGCAGGGATGGGAAGAAGGGGGCTTAAATTAAGTAACTGGAACTTCATGGTACAACAGGAAGAACAACATATAGGCAGTAGCCTAAAACTAGTAATTGGAGAATTAAAATACAGAGTGATAGGTAAAGATAAGCGAGGGGGGTACAGGCTGGGATGCCTCCTTCGCCCATTAAGAGCTGGAAATAATTCAGTTTACCCTCAAAAAGAGGATATCACGTAATGGCACTTAAAATAGTGACGTGGAATGTGGGTGGTATCTCCTCACCGATTAAACGGCAGAAGATATTACAAGCACGCCATAAACAAAATGTTTCTATAGCCTTATTGCAGGAAACACACTTGAATGCTAAGGAACATGAGAAACTCCATAGGTGGTGGGTGGGATCCTACTATGAATCCCCGGCGCAGGCCAAAAAAGCAGGAGTCATAATATTGATCAGGAAGGGGATCCGTGTTCTGACTCATAAAGTTATAACAGATACAGAGGGAAGATTTGTGATAGCACATTTAACAACAGAGCGTCAACCAGTAGTTCTGTGTAATCTGTATGCCCCTAATACATATAACAAGGCTTTCTATAAGAAGCTTCTACGACATCTGACGGGGTTTGACGGGCTCCTGCTATTGGTAGGAGGTGATTTTAATGCAGTGGATGACCCTAGTATAGATAGGTCGCATGGAGAGAAGAAGGGGACAGGGGCGGATTCATGGGGAATCAGAACACTTAGTGAGGTGCTGGACATGGTGGATGTGTGGCAGACTATGCACCCATTGGAACGAGACTACACTCATTTATCTTGGGCGTATGACACCAAGTCCCGCATTGACTACATCTTCATATCTCGAGATCTGTTTACAAGGATTCAAGAGTCTGAAATAGGTCCCATAAAAATTTCAGATCACGCGATGGTAGCCATCACTTTGGGGCCCTTGAGCATAGACCCAAGTCACTTCCAATGGAAATTTCCAACTAGATTATACAGGGACAAAACATTCCTGGAATATATACTACAAAAATACAAGCAGTTCCAAGAAACCAATCAGGAACATAGGTCCACCCCAATATTGTTCTGGGAAGCGGCTAAAGCTGTACTACGGGGGGAGACAATAGCATAGACGAGCCATCAAAAAAGGACAAGGGACAAGGAGATGCAGAGGCTAGAAAAAGAGGTAACAAGGTTAAGGAGAGCATATGGCCAAAGGCATACCATACCGTTAAAAGCTCAACTCCTAGAACTACAACAGACTTTAAACGAAAAGATTCAGCACAGGCCCAGAAAAAGTATGTATATTATAGATATCAGCTATATAAATATGCCAACAAAAATAGCAGGATGTTAGCACGACTGGCAAAACCAAGACAAGGCCCTTCTAAAATAGCTGCTTTATATTCCTCGAATGGCACGTTAGTGAACGAGGATGCCCAAATAAATAAAGTACTGTTAGGGTTTTATAAACACCTATATTCAGTCCCAGATCCTCCCCCGCTAGACAGCAAGCTGTATTTCAGTAGCCAAGAGGTAATGCGCATAGACCAGAGGAGCTTGGATATGTTAAATGCCCCCATTACGGAAGGAGAGGTGTCCTGGGCAATACAGCAGAGTCCCTTGGGAAAGGCCCCGGGCCCTGACGGCTACAGAGAGGAATTTTATAAAATGTTGAGAGAGGAGATGGTACCATCTTTGACAGATATGTTTAATGCTATAGTGAAGGAGCAACAAATGCCCGCATCACTCCGTCTGGCGCAGATCATAGTATTACCAAAGCCAGGGAGAGATGCAATGAAACCAGAGGCATATAGACCGATCTCATTGCTCAATTATGAAGCTAAGCTTTATGCTAAGGTTCTAGCAAACCGCCTCTCTAGGATATTGCCAGATATTATAGAGGAGTCCCAAGTTGGCTTTGTTCAGGGTAGAAATACTACGAAAAATGTACGAAAGATACTTACAACATTAGAAGCAGTGTCAAATCAAACCATACCATCTGTGTTAGTCAGTTTTGATGCCGAGAAGGCTTTTGACAGGGTGGTCTGGGATTTTCTATTTGGTACGTTAGAAGCCTATGGGATAAGTGGATTTTTCCAAGAGGCGATAAGGACGCTTTACTATTTACCACAAGCCCAGATATGGGCCAATGGTATAATGTCTACCCCTTTCTCTATATGTCGGGGCACTAGGCAGGGGTGCCCATTGTCGCCTTTACTGTTCGTCTTAACATTAGACCCCCTAATAAGAGATATCCTGCGGACACCAGACATACAAGGGGTTACAATTGGCGCTAACACCTTCAAAATTGCAGCTTTTGCTGATGATTTGCTAGTTCATGTAACCCACCCTAACACTTCACTGCCGGCCCTTTTAGAATGTATGGAAGAGTACGGAGATTTTTCTGGCTTCAGACTAAATTTAGAGAAGTCGGAAGCATTAAATGGACAGGAGCTACCAGAAGGGAATTGGCGAGAAAGGGTTCCATTAAAATGGGCAGAAGAATCTTTTCGTTACTTAGGAGTGAGACTATCCATGGATATTTCGAAATTATACCATCTGAATGTAGAGAAGTTGTTACAGGATACAGGCCGCTCTTTAGAGCAGTGGAATCATCTGCCTTTATCACTGATGGGTAGAATAAACCTATTTAAAATGATTATATTCCCAAGATGGCTATGAGGCTCATTTTCAAAGCACTTAGCCTCCCAAAGTTCCATAGAAACCTATGGAACTTAGCCTCCCAAAGTGCTTTGAAAATATGCCTCTATATATCCTACAAGTCATGCCACTACACTTATTACGGAAAGATATACGAAAATTGAATAGGATATGAAGGAAGTTTCTCTGGGGGGGAAAAAAATCTAAGATGCGTATAGAATACCTATATGATAAATGGGAACAGGGAGGATTGGGATTACCCAATATCTGACGGTATAACCAAGCATGTCTCCTGCGACATCTTCGGGACTGGATATTGGACACGGAACAATTTACCCTGCTAAGATGGGAACAAGCATTATATACACCTTGGCACATAAATTTTTTGTTACAGGCCCAAACCAAAGAGCTACCACCAATGTGTAAGAAAAGTATATTATTACAACCCTTAAGACAGATTTGGCGCTTTCTTATGATAGCTTGGAATCAACACCCAAACGTTAGCGATCAGCTTCCACTCCGGGGAAATGGAGGTTTTCTACCTGGATTGGAAGCTCGGATATTCAAGAGATGGTCAGACATGGGAATCACCCTAATTGAACATATAGCAAATGAAGAGGGAAGATTATACACATTTCCAGACCTGCAGCAGAGGCTGTCTTTAACCAACACAGATTACTTTACACATAGACAATTACATCATTACTGGCATAGCTTAGACCAAGAGGCGTTGGGTTCAAAATTGGGACAAAAACTGCGAGACTTCTTAAAAGGGGACGCACATGGCCAGGTGTCTATATCCAGTTTGCATTGGGCTCTGCTGTTGCTCTGCCAGCCCCGAAACTATAGAGCATTAACAGAGGCATGGAGCAAAGATTTGAGGTATGAATTGAAAGGGGTAAATTTTGCAAAATTGATAAAAGATATCCCCAAACAAGTGGGTGGGGCGGAGCTGCAGGAGAGTCAATACAGGATAATACACAGGGGATACATAGCACAAACACAAGCAGCAAGAGCCGGTTGGGCACTGGAGGCTCAGTGTGTAAAATGCAGACGAGGGAGAAACACATTTTTGCATGCATTTTGGAGTTGTGTCAAAGTGAAAATCTTTTGGAAAAGGCTCCATAATTATTTGGAGACTCTCGTAGGGTACAGGTTAATTCCCTCTTGGAGAGGGGTGGTACTAAATAAAAGGGGAGCCTACGAACTTTCAGATAAGAGCACGGATCTCCTACTGGGTAAGGCATACGCAGTGGGGAAAAAATGCATATTGAGACATTGGATGCAAGAGGAACCACCCACTATCTGGCTTTGGAGGAATACATTTCATGAGTTGATGTTATGGGAGGCTAGAGCAGCACGAGGCACTCCAAAGAAAAGAAAAGCATTCATTTCCATTTGGAACAGATATTTGCAAAATATTTCTCATAAAGCACGAAGTGCAGTGCTCAATAATCTGACCGAGCCATGAGACGGAAGGAGAGAGAGGCCAAAAAATGTTAGGAACGGGAGGGGTTAGTGGAGTATGCATAGTTAGAGAAGTCTGCCTCAGAAAATGGGGGAAAGTGCCAGGGGAATCCGGACACGTTAACCTACACTCTGATAATTATACTGAGGGGAGAGGTAAAGGGACGCCATGAAGTTAAAAGTTGGTTTAAGAGGATAGAGGGGAGGGAGGAAGGGGATATAGTTTTGGAAAAGGTAAGATTCTATGTAAATTGAAGGGTTACATGCAATAATAGCTTGGAAAAGTTTCGTTTGTAGAAAAATATTCAGAAGTCTCGTCTGTAAACATTGTTGGGACTTAAATGAGGTAATAATACACAGAGCAAAACACGAGACACAATTATTGGAGTTTAATATGGAAGTTTATGGGTTAAGATAGAATTATCTGTTATCAGACTTCTATTGTATAACAAAGAATTGCTAGTAATGCGTCTTCATTCATAACAATAGTTAATACATAAATGTTAAATACAGAATAGGGTTGGGGGAGGGAGGGATAAGTGTTATATTACAAAATTTGATGGCTGTACGTAATGTTGCATGTTTGAAGTGCTGTTTCACTGAGTTCTGTACAACTGTTTTGAGACTGCTATGTTCAGGTGGATTTGTACTTTTGGAGTTGTCATCAATAAAAACTGTTGAAAATAAACACTTAAAATAGAGCCTAATTATAATGTTTGTCTCCTCTCCATTTTCTTATGTTGAGCACTTGAAGTGCTTGAATGTAGCTCTTTTTATCTTTCTCGTGTGTCTTTGTTTATTGAGGGGGGTTACTATGGTTTACTGAATATTACATGCAATCAATTATTATTTCCAATCAAGTCTTTCTATTTTCTGTCTGTTAAGAATAAATAATAAGACAGTTAATGCTGTCAAGTAGGAAAGGTGTTCTCTAGTTATAGTTTCACTAATGTATATACAGAACAGGTATTCAGCTTGTGGTACAAAGACATCAAGGAGGTTTTACAATGGGAAGGGGAGCCTTAGAAACAAAAATATTGAGAATCTCTGAAGGAGGTCACATCTCTCACAATGGTCATTTATTTCTGAGGACTTGCCTGTTGCTCACCTCAGTGGGAAATGCTAATTAAGCAGGAACATGGTGCCAACTAATCCTGCTTACATGTTTTAAAACCAAAGTGAGTCATATGTTTCCCATTGCCACATGCCTGTGTTGTACATTACAATACAGAAGGTGTAATTATAGAACTGTTTACATCACATTGGATTATTTTAGGGGCAATGGAACACCTTTTTTTTTGATTGGGGTGGGCCAAACAAATTAACCTTCAGACCTGACTCCTAGTTGTTGATGCTATGTGGATCAAACATTGTCTGGGCCTCTGCCTCTGCTTCCTGTGGATCTTTCTACTGCTGTGGTATGTTTTTCAATCTTGCATTCTACTGATGAAGAATTATTGCATTGAAGCCCTAGAGTTTGTCTCATGGTATGATCAAAGTAAGGGCTTTATTGATTAACATGCGTTAATAGTTAACATGTATTAATGCACATAATGGGGTAATTCTATAAAGACCCATCTAGATTTAGGCAGCAAGTATACATGTAAATACTAGTCAGCATACTATTCTAGTCAGTAATGCATATATGTGGACACATCAGTGGCGTAGCTACAGGGGGGTCCATGGGGGCCTGCCCCCCCCCCAAATTGGCTCTGGGGTCCCCATTTTGGCTGGCAGGGGTCCCCACATTGCCTGACCTCACATTGCCTGGTGCCCTGTCCTGTTTTCAGTCGCTGTGCATGCTCGTTTTAATGAAACTGAGCATGGCGGTTGGGGGGGAGCGGCGGTGGGGGCCAGTAGCGGCCATGGGGAGGGGGGAGAAATAGTGGCAGGAGGGTGGTGGTGGGGAGGCAGGCCAAAGTGTGCCCCCCACCTTGGGCTCTGGCCCTCCCTCCTGTCGAGGTCTGGTTATGCCCTTGGACACATTCTTGCTAAATGACCATTTTACAGCTGAGGGTTACTTTGCAAGCAGGCATTCACTTGAGTGGACTGTGGGTGGCACACACACACGTAACTAGAATATTTGTGTCTCTCCCAAATACCAGCTCTATGGCTGGCATAAGTGGATGCACCTAAGCACATACATGCGTACACAGGGCTGCTGAGAAGGGATAAAATTCCCCGGGCGGGCCTCCAAGGGGGGCCCGGCACCGCAGTCCCTGGTCTCACCCACCCGCCCTCGGTTCCGTCGACCGTCCGCCACCGGGCCCCCTGCATTCAAATCAGCAGCGCCACGGCCACACCTCCCTGTGAAAGCAGCAGATCGCCTCCCTTCGGGCCTTACTTCCCTGTGTCCCGCCCTCGTCTGATGTAACTTCCTGTTTCCGTGAGGGCGGGACACAGGGAGGGAAGGCCCAAAGGGAGGTGATCTGCCGCTTTCACAGGGAGGTGAGACCGCGGCGCTGCCAATTTGAATGCAGGGGGCCTGGTGGCGGATGGTCGACGGAGCTAAGGGCGGGCGGGTGAGACTGGGAACTGCGGTGCCAGGCGGCCTGGTGGCGATTGGAGGGGCAGCGGTGGTGGGGCCCCGGGGGCGGTCTTGCCCCCATCCTGCTCAGTCTCTCTGTGGCCCTGGTTTTGAGGGAGCAGAAGCTTCTTCTTGCTTGCCTGCTTCCAGTTCTGTCTCTCTCCTGCTCCTGTGTGCCAGGACCCAGATGTTTGCGTTAACGCAATAACCCAGGTCCCGGCATACAGAATCAGGAGACGATAGACCGAGAGAGGAGCAGACAAAGGAAGGTAAGGGGGTGGGGACAGGGCTGGCAGCCTGAGTATGGGGGGTGGCCCAAGTGTGTTTAGGGGGGGGTCATGGTGCAGCAGCATGGCGGCAGCCCAGGTTGGGGGGGGGGTCCTGCCCCGGGCCTGGCTGTGTCTTTCTGCGGCCCTGTGTATATACACTACTGTTCTATAAAGGAAAGAAGGTACAATTGTCCTTTCTATAATAGGATCCCAATTGGTACTCCTTTATAGAACTACCTTCCGTCCTTCCTACAGGTAAAAAGAAAAATGTGCTGATGTTTGTCAGGATCTATTGTTTTTCTTTGGACCCTGCTGTGATATCTGGCCCCTCAGAAGCTGCTCTACTAGGCCTGAGCATACCTAATGGTTAAGCCGTCAGACCTTTAAAACTTGGCACAGTGATGATAACCTCCAAAACAATTTTTAGATTTTGGTAAAGATGGCTACAAATGTTTAAATTAAATACTTCCAGATTTAGATGCTGAGGGGCAGAATTAAAATGGAGTACCCCCCCCCCCCCCCACCAGGTTAGCTTCAAAAAGAGCAGGAAGGGGAGTGGAGAGTAGAGCCGGCTTTCCTCTAGAGGTCAGTAAGGATCTCTGACTAGCACATAGCAGGAAGAAAGAGGCGTGCGTGCACCGAGGAGAGGAGCCCTGTGTGCTGCAAGTGGCTGCTTGTCTCGTTTCTCTCATCCCCAGCTGCCCAGCCAGCTCCTCAGTCACAGGAGGAAGAGAGTCCGTGGAGGAGACAAGTGGCAGAAGCAAACTTTGCTGGGGTGACGAAAAGGAGCAGCCAAATTATATATTTATATATTCTCTTTAAAGAGAAAGTGGCAGTTCAGGAAAGAACTGAACAGATTGGAGCCTTATTTCTCGGAGTTCTTCTCCCGTTATCTGAACGCAGAGACGTGGAGCAAGAGAGCTGAGAAGGAGTAGGAACGACACTAGAAATCGCGTGGTATTTTATTTGCAAAACTTTGCAGACATCTGCCGGTTGTTTCATTCTGGGTGTGGGGGAATCGCGGGGATTATTTTCGGAGGGTACAAAGAAAGAAGCTAGAATCGAACAGGGAAACGGATCCTGGAGCTTCTTACTGGTAAGTTTCTGACTCTAGCCTGTTTCCCTTCCCTCTCATTCTCATACCACTCCATCAACTTCAGAACTAATCGTCCCAGCTCCAGTCCCACCCTATTCTTGCTCGGGCTGGAACATCCTTATCCCCTGTCGACCTGCAGTGCAGTAACACGAGAGCAGCATCCCTTCACAAACCTAGCACTCTCCTATTTTTCTTAGCATATTTTCTTTCCTAATCCTTACCCCTCTATTCGGTCTCTTTACATTTTTAAGTTTTGGATTTGTGTCTCGCTACCCATTTTTTGTTCTGTTTCCCCCCATTCTTTCTGTTCTCGCTCTCCCCTTACATAAAGATTCTTGTATCATACTTGGGTTTTGCAAACAGTTTGAGAAGCAGCGACTTTCTGCAAAGAAGGATGCTTATGTCCTACTTGGCTTGCAGGTTTGTGAGGAGTAAAGGCTAAACATATATAAAATTCTATATATATATATATATATATATATATATATATATATATATATATATATATATATATATATATATATATATATATATATATATATATAATGTAATGTAATATCTTTTAATTTAGACTAACTTATTTTAACCGCTTTCAAGAGCTGATGCTCCCTGACACCCTTTCATCTGTCCATTACTTCTTTGCCATATTACCCTGCTATTGTGCACAGTAACCCCACCTTAACATGATTTGTTATCTTTTCTGAGAGGTTATGTTCAGTAATTCAAGTAACATATTCTAACAATAGCACATATAAGAACACAGAGGATGACAGGAGATTCAGGCTAATTGGCCCTTCCAGTCTGCTTGTGTTTCTTAAGGTGTATCAAGAACCTCTTTCTAATTTGCTGTCTTATGTGGTGGTTGCTTTGTGGTACACTCCAGAAATCATAATTGTGCTGCTGCCTTTTTGGTGGGAGATTTAATGAGTGATTTAAATACTTTAGGTTCTAACTCAGTATCTCACCCAGAGTTGCCACTACACACACTTATTTGGTAAAAAAAACCCAAACAAGTAAAATGATCTTCTCATGGAACCTGTAAAGGCATCAATTTTCACTGTGTAACACATAGGTAAGGCTTTATGTATGTGCATAAAATGGGCTTTGGGACATTGCCTGGCCTCTATGCCAGTAAAAGTTATGTGCACTGTGTAAGAGCACATGCACTTTCCGCTTTACAGAAGAGGGCTATTACTGGAGATGAAGTATGGAGGGTAATTGTATGCACATAAATGATTTTTTTCCCATCATTCTTGAGGGCCCTTTACGGTATCCTGCATTAAGAAGCACAAAGGCTATTGAGTCTGCTGGATTGTATAATACACCTCCAGCTGTGTTTTGTTTGTGTGCACAGTGGCAGAGATACCAAGTTACCCAGTTCTAGGCTGGAGATTTTGGGACAGTCCAGGATTCTGACCACCCCATCCTAAGGCATTATGGGACTTCCAGCACTTTTTTCAATATGCAGGATTAGGCACTACAAGTCCCACACTTCTTTGGGATGTAAGCTCAAAATCAGGACTGGCCAAAAGGTCTTCAGCCTGGAACTGGGTAACTTGCTTTCTTTGCGGTGTAGGGCACTTGAGCTGCTTAGTTGAAGGCTGTCTGGGGCACTGTCCCCTGCATCATATTCTTTTTGTTTGTTAGGCAGGTTCCTTTTTCTGTTTCGGGCTTGTAGCGCAATCAGAACCAGCTTCTCTTAAGCTATGGCACCATGAAGCTTCTATTACAATTCCCAGGGTTTTTCCTCTAGATTTATAGAAGGGATGAAAAGCCAAAAAATGTTCTTGTCATTTTTTTCCAGGTGTTTTTTTCCCCCTCTGCAACAAATGCCATCAAGAGTGTGTGCTCTTTGTAGAAGAGTTCACACTATCCCCTGAATTCTTTAAAAATTGCTAAAAATTACGTGTGCAACTTTGGGCGCATACCCAATTTGTGTGTGCAATTTAATTGAATATTGAGCTAATTAGCACCGATAATTGGCTTTTTAACAAGAGATTTTGGCACTAATTAGAATTAAAATGTATGCGTGTAAATTTAGGCATGAGTCAAAAAAGGGGGCACAAAAATGGGAGGTTCCAGGACAGATTGGGGGTATTCCTTTCTGTTATGCGCACAATTATAGAATAAGGTGGGATCTGTGCCTAATTTAGGCATGAGCATTTATGCCGTGCATAAATGTAGTCACCACGGTTTCTGCAGTAAGAGCTATTCTATAAACTGCATCTAACATTAAGCGCAGTTTATAGAATAGCACTGAACATTTTTTTTGTATGCAGATTTTTTAGGCGCCATATATAAAATTTAGAGGATTCACTCTTCTTAAAGTGTGCAAACTATGCGTAAAGAGGGTGCATTTATTCTTAGAGTGCAAACTATGTGTAAAGAGGGTGTACTTTTCTTAGAGTGTGCACTGTTCCTAAAGATCGCACACTTGGCTAGATTCTGTAAATGATGCCCAAATTTGGGTGCTGAAAAAAATGAATGCCGAATGCTGTTCTATAAATGATGCTCTGAGTTGGACCCAATTTTGGGTCCGAGGATTTACACCAGCTGAAAGCTGATATAAATCCTCGGGTGTAAATTAGGCATGAATCCCCCTAATTCTATAATACTGTGCACATCTTTAGTGAACACCCCTGACCCACCCATGCTCTTCCTATGGCCACGCCCCTTTTCAGTTGTGTGCTAAAGATTTATGCACGCATCTTTATAGAATAGCGCTTAGCAAGATGTGCATGTAAATCAAAATTGTTACCAATTAATGGCAATAATTGTTAGTGTCCAATGATTGGCACTAATTGACTCGTTATTCAGTTAAATTTGTGTACACAATTATGAGTGCCATATATAGGATCTGGGGGACTATGTGTAAAAGGGTGCACTCTTCTTAATGAAAGCACACTGTTTTCCCAATGTACACGCATGTGTGAACTATCACGCACACTATTGGGAAAGGGTATGCACTCTCTTCGCACATAGTGTGAGTCTGCACTATTATTGATGAATGACATTTCATTGCAGAGGATAACTCATTCCTAGTTAAAGTTCCCCACCCCCACTGCTGGTCCACACTATTCCGGCCCCATCCCTGAAGCAGAAGACCTGACCTGAAAATCAAACCCAGGTCTCCATATGGTAGAACTTTTAAAGCACTTATAGGCAAAATTCATAGTTGCCTTGTGACTAGTGCTGCTGGTGGGCCTTACTGCTTAAGACACACTGTTCATTGACTTACCTTACACCACTTGTTTCACACGTCTTTATGCTAAAATCTTGCCCAGTGACCAACTAAAATGGTAAAATGCCGACAGAAAATGCATTCAGATATTCTGTAAAGCTGTGATCATGTGTCACCAACATGAGGTTCCTTGTGCACTAGCCAGTGTTTACAAGTAGCTTTCACACTGGTTGTATGTATTAGGTTACTCTTAAAATGTTAAGTTTAACTGAAATAACCTCTTAATTCATACTCCAAGGGTGGAGCCCTCAGAGAGTGAGTTACCCTCCTAACTGGCATCAACTTCTTAGGTAGTAGAATTATCCCATATAAACTACTCAGTCACAAAATCATGCTCGTGAGGAATTAAGCAGAGATGTACAAATTGTAATGTCTGATTTCTAACAATTAACTTTGAAATGTAGTTATTGTGGAAATTCTGGGCAGAGGCTGTCTAAATCAGGTATCACTCAGCAGTCAACTAATTAGCTGTGACCAGAGTAATAAATTTGAATGTACCAAGTTACAAATGAGTACTGGGCAGTCTTTCACCTATAACCTTGCCTTACAAAGGGAGAAAATTCATAGTCTGTTTTAATATAAAGCCACTAGTTTGGTTCTATAATAAATAACATCAATATGTTTTTAGGTGTCACAACTTATGTCTGCTGTAGAGTGAATGAGAAGACTCTGAATTTCAAAGAAGGTGATTTAATCTTCATTAGCCCCAGCAAGTGAAGCCTTTTCTACCATAAGAGATCTCTACAGCACTTTAACTACTTACTGAGTGTCTATCAATTTCACTTCTTGTGGTACTTTAATGTAGTAGAGGATGACAGATGTCCAATTGGCTTACCTAATCTGCTCCCAGTTCTTAGCTGTAAAAGCTTCAGCATTTGTTAAGATATATCTTCTTATCTTGGGTTGTATATTTGGTTTCCGATTTGATGATTCTCCATCATCCTGAGTAGAAGAGCATGGAAGGTCCCCCTACTTAATTCAATACCTGCCCTCTGCTTTGCAATGATCTGAGCATCTATCAATGCTATTGCGGCTTTGTGGTCTTCTATTTCCCAAATATAACTAGATAATACAGTCCTCCTCTCAGTCCTAAGCATTAAAATGTTTGTTCAAATTTTCACAGATGAACCAGGATCTATATCAGTTGGTGCAGACACATCAACCTGTGTCTTGTCTTTCAGGCATAATAGATTCTTGACCTCTAGCTTTCTGATTGTATGTAGAATGGGTTACCTCTCTGTCTTAAGTGGTTACCTAGGTGTGTGCAGATGTGTCAGAGTTATGTTATGGTGCTCCATTAAATTCTATATTTTTAGTGGGGAAAATGCTTGGACATACAGTAACTGAAGTAATACTTCCATGCAGCAGCTGTGGGCCAGGTATATCACAAATTTTTTCTCCAGTTCTATCTTGGTGATTTCCTTCTTTGAAAATGGCATGGTTTCACTGATTGGGTCCAACAGCAAAGTTTTGCTCTTTCTGGCTTTGAATGTCCTTTTGTATACTTCCTGACAAAGTTACGGTTAGCAGTTTGGGCCTGGTCTCGGGGCTCTGTCTTTTGTGTAGTCTTGTAATTGACCATCACTGAATGATTATTCAGCTGTAAGGAGAACTCAGTGAGTGTCATTGAATTGCCATTTTGACCAAAAGTGGAGCTACATCCATAGATTTATTCAGCCAAGAGCTTAGAGTCAAGTCAGACAACTTGGCCCCACTCTGACCGTGAACTTCTGGTGGAACAGAATATGGGAGAAATGAACAAAATTTCTCTCTCCCTTGCTGTAGAATAGTGGATTGGCAAATTGAAATATCTAAAATCTTTAGTGTAACAGTTAATGTAGCATAAAAATGACAAGACATGGCCTGTTCCACTTCCAGTGTGAAACGATGACTTACCTTGGTTCAGCAACATTGAGCCTGAGGAAAAGCTGCAGAACTCAGAAGACATTCTCCTTGGATGATTCATATACTTTCAAGATATCACACCTTTTTCTTTTTCTCCTTATCCTGCAGAAAATCAAAACTAGGTAGAGCAGTGGTAAGAGAAAGATTTCAGTGAATTTTTGAAAGCACAGCAGGTGTGTTGTGATGTGAGTGACTTTACCCCTGTAGAAGTGTAGAGCTGGTGCAAAGTTATTTCAAACCTTTGTCAAATTGTCATCCTTGTACACCCCCCCTCCCGCCACCACCACCAGGACTTAACCTACTGGTAGCAGTTTCACTTCTGCACAGCACTTTATGCTTTGATGGTGGTTGCTGTGTGGCACAGCAGCCTGATTTTCACAACTCTACTTTCCTACCAACATCCATCCTCTTGCCACCTTCTTCCCTTTCCAGTGTCTCTCCTCTTGTTTCTCTTTTCCAGCATCTACTGCTAGTACTACTACTACTTATCATTTCTAAAGCGCTACTAGACGTACGCAGCGCTTATTTTCTCAGCCACTTGCTTGGAGAACCATATTGGTTTCCTTTTTCTCTTGCTTTTATTTACTCTCCTTACATAAAGGTTTGCGGCCATATTTATAGCTTCTTTCAGCCTGGACCACTGCCCTTCCACTTCTCATATGTCCTCCCAGCCCATCAGCTCCTTCCTCAGGTATTCCCCTATTTTACTAAAGTCAGCATGCTTGAAATCCAGGACTTTTGAGTGACTGCCCTCTACTTCAGCTGTTATATCAAACCAAACTGTTTGATGGTCACTGATGACCAGGTGGGCACCCACTCGGACATTTGACACACTATCCCCATTTGTGAGCACCAGATCCAGCGTCACTCCCTCCCTCATGGGTTCTGTCACCATTTGTCTGAGCATAGCACTTTGAAAAGCATCCACGATCTCTCTACTTCTTTCCGATTTTGCAGATGGAACCTTCCAGTCTACATCCGGCAGATTGAAATCTCCCAGCAACAGCACCTCTCTCTTCTTTCCCAACTTTTGAATATCTGTGATCAGGTCTTTGTCTAGTTCTTCCGATTGTGTCTGAGGTCTGTAGACAACACCCACGTGAACAGAGGTTCTATCATCTCTTTTTAAGGTGATCCATATCACTTCTTCCTTTCCCCAGGCCCCTGTCATTTCAGTCGCTGCAATATCATTTCTCACTTACAGAGCTACTCTGCCACCTTTTTGACCATCTCTATCCTTCCTAAATAGATTATAGCCTAGTACGTTTGCATCCCATTCATAGAAACCATTGAGCCATGTCTCCGTGATTGCAACAACGTCTAAGTCTGCCTCTTACATCAGGGCTTGCAGGTCATGAACTTTATTGCTTAGACTGCGAGCATTTGTGGTCATCGATTTCCATCTACATTTCAGTGGAATTTTTATCTTCTGTGTAGTTTTTTTGTTTAGTCTCACTTCCTGCTGTGTTGGTTAGAAGTGATTTGCTAAGATTGTTGTTTTCATTGCTTTCTTTTCTAATGTCGCATCTTGTCTTTAGCTTTAGCTGGGGGTGACCACTTGAAGTGAACTGCCTCCATATGCCACCTCCGCCATCTAGTTTAAATGCCTAGAAATATATTGTCTGTACTTCTCCCCAAGGATTTTTTTGCCTGCCACAGTGAGATGCAGCCCATTTCAAGGGCTCAGGCCGTAAATAGATGCGCACTGGTTTTAATTTTGCTGCACACCCATTTCCTGACCCCCCCCCCCCCAAAAAAAAACCCTTTTTTACAGATGCGGTGGAGAAATGGTCCAGAGTGCATCCAAAACATGTGCCCACACTACCGCAGGCCACTTTTTGGCAATGCCTTTCAAAAAGTGTTAGCGCTAGTGCTTTATGTGCCCACACTACCGCAGGCCACTTTTTGGCAATGCCTTTCAAAAAGTGTTAGCGCTAGTGCTTTATGTGCCAGAGAGTAGGTGTTATGAGCTATCCTATTAGAGTTAGATACAAGAATGGGTTGGATTAGCACCGATTTGAAACATAAGAGTAGCTGTAATAGTTGTGAAGATTTTGACTCTGGCTATTATCCACTCAGTCATCTTTCATAGCCTTTCATAATTCAATGAGCTGTGAGTAAGTGAAATGATAGACTTGATTTAGTTTGTCAATCCTCCTGCATGAACAGACAGGCCTGAAATACTTTTGTCTTTGTTTTGTTCCCTCTCATGCTGTTATTCCGGGGTTGGGTTTCTTTTTTTCCTGATACATTGGATTTCTTATTTAAATTTGAAATAAAAGATATGTCGTTATAATTGTGGTCCCAGATTACATAATATTCAGCTTATTATTTATTTATACCCCACATTTTCCCGTACAAGTTCAAGTTCAATGTAGCTAACAAGCTAGAAACAAAATACATAAACCCACAAATATCAGGAAGGAAAGAATCAAATATATACAGAATTCAATAATAAAGCATAATGGGGAGAATGGAAAGTGGAGATTAGGCACCAGGATCAATTGACAGAAATGTTTTGAAAAGGAAAAATTTCAAAAACTTACGAAAAACTAAATAATCATGTTGGGATCTTATATTTTTTGGCAAGGAATTCCACCATCTAGTACCTTGGTATGAAAAAGTAGCTGAATATATAGATTTATAAACTACTTTCTTGCAGGTAGGAAAATGAAGACATAGGTAGTCTCTTGCACCAAAGATTGAATTGTGATAAGGCAAAGTAACAAGGGGCAGCATATAGTCGGGGGCAATACCTTACAAAATCTGAAATACGAGAATCTGTGTCAAAACAGTAGCTAGAGAGGTTCCTTTCTTCACACCACTCCCGCCTTCAAAGTGAGTGATTAAAATATTACCACTTTTAAGGGGAGGCTGAACAGTGATGGTGAGAAAATTGCACTGAAGTGGTAACACTTTCAAAAAATCTTTCTTATTGTACTAATCAACAACTTTATCTATTTCAAGTATTTATAACCTGTAACCATCCAACGTTCTAGGCATAGTGATACATATATAAGATATTAAAAAATCACAATAAAACAAAATTAAAATAGAATATAATCATAAATGTTGTTTATGATTATATTGTTCTATTCTGTTTAATATATTTGTGAGAGATATTGCTAACGGGTTGGAAGGAAAGGTTTACCTTTTTGCGGATGACATGAAGATAGCCAATAGAGTGGATACCCTGGAGGGATTAGAAACAATGAGAAGGGATCTCCAAAAGTTAGAAGAATGGTTGAGGGTCTGGCAGTTAAAAGTTAATAATCCACTCAAGTTTAAGATCGTGTTTGAAAATCACAACACAACTTCACACCAGCTGTGTAATCCTAGTGTGGGACACTCACACCCCTATGTAGTCAAATTAATCTAATTTAATGGAGAAAAAAGCTTCAGTGTCGCCACCCAGCCAGCCCGACATAGTCAGCTATAAGGCGTAGGCTTGGCGTGCCATCATATAGCTTAAAAAAATTCAATTCATATATTTTAAACTAATCCCCATATAGGGGTCTACTTTCACTGTACTTAACAGCTATCCAATCTATGTGTCTCCACTCTTTCTAAATTATTCAGACAATCTTGATACAAAATTCAGTTCTGTTAAATGAGATCAATCAATGGACACCATTAGAAATCACTTAGCTCATCCACACGCTGTAGTGTTCTAATCATTCCGGTGTTCTCCGCTGTTAGCTTCAGAACTTTTAGTACAAGAACAGTGCTGGGCAGACTTCTACGGTCTGTGCCCTGAGAATGGAAAGGACAAATCAAACTCGGGTATATATATATATATATATATATATATATATATATAGTATCACATACTATGTAAAAATGAGTTTATCTTGTTGGGCAAACTATATGGACTGTTCAGGTCTTTATCTGCCATCATTTACTATGTTACTATAATGTTATGACTAGTCTTACAACTTTTTTCCATTATTAATAAAACTATTTCAATACTGGGTGTTTAATTTGTAAAATGCTTTGCTTATGTCAGTTTCCAAAAGCCTAACTAAGTAGATCCCTTTTCAACTGTTTCCTGAAGGTACAGTTTTTTTTCCATCAATCCATTTTCTACTGCCATTTTATTCCATTGAAAGAGACCAACAAAGGTAAAAATTATGTTTTGCATCTCCGCTAATCAACATGATCGAACAGCGGGCAGTTGCAACAGCTTAGCACCTTTAGAGCACAATGTTCTAGCAGGCATATAGGACTTCAGATTGCTTACAGAATAATGAGGTGCCTCACCAAATATGCTTTGAAAATAAGACATATTAACTTAAACTTAACGCAGCTGTACAGTGGTGACCAGTGTAGAGAAAGAAGAACAGGGCTGATGTATTCAGTACGAGAAGAGCTAATCAAGAGCTGGGCAGCAGAGTTCTGAATAGCTTAGAGAGCCTTAAACATGGTGATCGGCAGGCTCAGGTATAATGAATTACAGAAATCCAGCCAAACTAAATCAAAGCTTGGAGAGCAGTCCTGAAATCAGTAGAGCTTGAATCACTTTTAGTCATGTACACAATCACAGTCTAAAAAATGATTAAATTATATATTTAAAAAACTTCAACTATTCAACCAGCCAACCCTGCATGTCTCAGTGGTAGTAGCTTGCACTGGTTGGTGCATAAAACAGGTTTGATGCCTGCTCTTTCCGTTGATACCAGAACACAACAGTGGCATCCTTGGAAGCATTTTAACCAGCTGGACTGCAGTATGCAAGGAAGTGTTACATGGCTTTTTAAAGGAAATATTAATGCCCTTTCATAATCATTTTAAACAATTATCAGTTATTGTTTTCTTGGATCCAAGAAACATCTGCAGCACACTGAATGCTATCAGTCAGTGTTAATTCACTATATACTGTTTTCCACTGCTAATTTGTATGTTAAGTAAGGATGCACCAAAAATAGCCCTTCATTAGTCCAGAAATAATGCAGCATTTATGCTAGAGGCAAAAGCTGTAATATTAAATAAAGCTTTGTATGTTATAGTGATAATGCTGTCAAGGTGCAGATTGTCTTGGTTAGTTTCATTGGCTCTTGGACCCTCTGACATCACAAAGCCTCAGTAAGATCTCCATGGTAGAACAGAATGTGCTACATGCTTGCAGTTGGAGCCCGTTTGATTAGGTGGTAGAACAACACTGACCTCAAGGAAAATCAAGACATACGACCCTTCTGAGGGAAGTATTGACTGAGGCAAGTGCCTGTTAAGTCTAGATATACACGTCAGCTGAAGTCTGAGTCTGTCAGTTTAATATAGCAGTACAGAAAGTAATCCTAACTAGAAAAGCAGTTTAGTATCCAGTCTGAAAAGACAGACCTCAAAACACCTTTCAGAAAAAAAACCCAGCTAGCTACCTAGAAACATAGAATCAGAGAAAAATGTAGGCAGATACAGACCATGTGGCCTATTCAGTTTGCCTATCTATGCCAACTGAGTTTGATTCCCACTTCAGGCACAGGCAGCTCCTTGTGACTCTGGGCAAGTCACTTAACCCTCCATTGCCCCATGTAAGCCGCATTGAGCCTGCCATGAGTGGGAAAGCGTGGGGTACAAATGTAACAAAAATAAAATAAAATCTACTCTCCCTATCATGCCCTTAGAGATCCTATGTACTTGTCCCAAGCTCCCTTGAATTCAAATACCGTTTTTGTCTCCACCACTTCCACCTGGAGGCCGTTCCATGAATTCACCACTCTTTTTGTGAGGAAGTATTTCATCAGATTACTTTCTGTGCCAAATCTGTTTCTCGTAGCTCACTTCCAGGGATAATTGATGGCTCTCTCAGATCTACTTGACTAATAATTTTATGTACTTTTCCTCCAGCAACTTGTTCAAACCTCTTTTGATCCTGCTTTGTTAGTCACCTTGACCACATCTTCCAGCAACAGGTTCCATAGCTTAGGGAGTCTTTTACAAATGCATGCTTGTGTTTTTAGCGCATGCTAAACACTAGTGATGCCCATAGGAATATATGGGCGTCTCTACCATGCTAAATGATAGAAGTGAGGCTGCCCACAAGCGTTTGGATAATATGGATCTGGGAGCTTGACGCTCAACAACATCATGTGAAAGTACTGGAGGCTAGGATACAGAATACTTTGCGAGTTATGGATCAACTTTGTCTTGACTGGAATGTAAAGTCAATTATGGAGGGCAGATCTCGACGCAATAATTTGCATCTAGTGGACCTTTCTAAGTCTTTGCAGGAAGTACATTTTTGGTGAAGACTTTTAATGACTTGACTTCCAAAGTCTCTGAATTTGACATCTTTTGTAGAACCTTTTAAAATTAAACGGGCTTGTAGGATCGGCTCACCCTAAGGTGATTGTTTTTCGTGTTTAACATCTTGCTCACGAGTGAGCTGTACTGCAGGCCTTTTGTGGTGGACAATGTTTGGACTATAATAATCAGAAAGTTTTGTGTTTTCAGGATTATACTGCTAAAGTCTGCACCCAACATAAGGCTTTTGCTTCTTTATGCATGGAGCTTTATGTTCGGCAAATTTCCTGTGCCTTACTTCATCCAGCGCAACTTCGGATCTTGTCTGCTGATAAAACTAATTTTTTCAACTCCGTGGAGGCAGCAAAAACTTTTATCCAAAATCTCCCAGCCGATGGAGAAATTTAGGAGATGCAGCTTTGTTTTTGGAACTTTCCAGCAGTTTTTTTTTTTTTGCGTGGCTTGGAATGTTTCTTATCTGTAAAACTTTGAGCTATTTAGCTTGAGTGCACTGGACTGTTTATATTGGACTCTATACTTATTTCTTGTATAAATTTGTTTTAGTTTGATCTGGATAGATGGCTCACAGTATGGGTTTTTATTTTAGTTACTTGGGATTGGTTACGGTAGGTGGGGTGGGCAGAGGTGTTCATGTGTTAACTCCAAGGGAACTGGGACAGTAGGGTTGGGTAATAGGAAGGGGAGTTAGGTTTGGGAGGATGGGGGAAAAATTAGAAATCTGGGATGTTTATATTTGCTTGTATGTTTTTTGTTTACTGTTGCATTTGTCGTCAATAAAACATATTTAACTAAAAAGAGTGCAGTAAGAGAAGGACATACATTAAGGGAAAGAAGGGATTGTTTGTAAAAGGAATTGGTTTAACCAGAAAACGAAATGATAGAATATGGTTTTCCTAGTGGCATCTACTGAGATGAACCTTAGGTTATCTTGTACCTTGAGGGAAATTGTCTACTGAGGTTTGTCTTATTCTTTTCTTGAGTAAATGTGCTCTTGACAGCAAAAGCCAGTGATGCTCATTTTCAAAGCAATATTTTTTATTTATTTAGATTTTGCTCACACCTTTTTCAGTAGTAGCTCAAGGTGAGTTACATTCAGGTACTCTGGATAGTTCTCTGTCCCAGGAGGGTTCACAATCTAAGTTTGTACCTGAGGCAATGGAGAGTTAAGTGACTTGCCCAAGATCACAAGGAGCAGCAGTTGGATTGGAACCACCCACCTCTGGATTGTAAGGCCAGTGCTCTAACCTCTAGGCCACTACTCCACTCCTCCTCCATAATAGACTTACAAAGTTACATAGGGGCTCATTTTCAAAGTACTGCTGTGAAAATTAACCCCATAGTCTCTGTACTTTGAAAATGAGCCTCAATATCTATTTCATTTTTTATTTTTTAAGAAGGCTTACTTTGACAATGCTTATCTTAATCTTGGTCTGAATGGGTTTCGATGTGGCAGGGCATAAACTCTTATTTTATTTGTTTTAAATTTTTCTATTTCATACAATTTCATTTCTAGGTGAAGTACAAATAAAACATGCATAATATAAAAAGAAAACAATCAGAAGACACACAATAAGAACCAAAAATCAAACAATCTCTTCTTCAAAGTAGATAAGCAATCTTTTGAATGTTATTAGTTTCATCCATTCTTATCCATCAATTTTATGAAAAAGCTTTTGTAGACAAATATGTTTTTAGTTGCTTCCGAAACCCCAGCAATGATTCTGACTTGTGCAGTTTTTGAGGTAGCACATTCCACAGTTGTGGTCCTGCTACTTGAAAGGTTGTGGAGCAGAGATCATGGAGGCTGATTGTTCGATAAGATGTCACATCAAGTAGATGTTTATCAGCTGAGCCTTAAGTCTTTTGAGAGTTGGAAGTTATGATATTAACAGTTTCATTGTTTAAGGCCTTAAAAATTATTGTCCAGACTTGAAACTGTATCCTCCAAAAATAGAAAGCTGTTACAAAGAAAATAAAACTGGTGTTATATGTTCAGATTTAGAGATGCGTGTAATTAAATGTGCAGCTAAATTCTGCAAAGCATGAAGGTCATAAGATGGTTATGAATAACGCATTACAGTAGTCAAAGTGGGGTATAACTGTGCTTTGAAGAACTAGCGGAAAGTTTCTGGGGTTAACAGATCGCTGCCTAAAGCCATGGAGGGACGTCTTCCTGTCGAAGCTCAAAGCTACATTTGGATCTTAGCCAAAGGACCAAGAAGCATTGTGCACACATGTGAGTCAACACGTAAAAGATATTAGGAAGAGGATTTACTACTACTATTTAATATTTCTAAAGCGCTACCAGGGTTACGCAGCGCTGTACAATTTAACAAAGGAGCACAGTCCCTGCTCAAAGGAGCTTACAATCTAAAGACAAAAAAGTGCAGTCAAGTTGGGGGCAGTCTGGATTTCCTGGATAGAGGTACAAATGGTTAGGTGCCGAAAGCGACATTGAAGAGGTGGGCTTTGAGCAAGGATTTGAAAATTGGCAGGGAGGGGGCTTGGCGTATGGACTCAGGGAGTTTATTCCAAGCATAGGGTGAGGCGATTTCTTGGGAAAGAGGGAGAGTTCTGTCTTCTACTGCATTTGTATGGAACTGGATATATTTTAGATAGTAGAAAGTAGGAAAGGTTTCAGTATAACTGTCTGGATAAATGAAAACACGTCTCTTAGAACTATGTACTCATGGGACTGAATGGGCCCTGGGCAAGAAAATTAAGATGGGTCCCTATAACGCCATCTCACCCAAGGTACTAGGGACTGGGGGGGGGGGGGTACAGAATCCCTTAAGAGCTTCAGTAAGCAAATCCTGCAAAACTCACACATGTTCCAGACCTATATATAGAAAACCTGTCACAGTAATAGAAATAGAAATGAAATGTAAGATATCAGAGATGAACATTTCAAGGTTCAAGGTTGCATTTATTTGATTTTCCGCTTAAGGACATGCCATCAAAGCGGATTACAGTCACAATTAAATAGTAGAGGGAAAAGAATTCCATTCCATTAGAATAACAAAAGAGGAAGAGAAAAAAAGAGAGAGTGAAGAAAGGAAAAAAATAAGAGAGGAAGGAACTACTGTGGTCCACAGGCCTCAGGAGCAAGAAGTCATCCTTATGCAGAATACAGTCAGAGTCTATAAGCTGAGCAAAACAGATGCATTTTCAGCATAGTCTTGACCTTAGGGAGCGTGCACTCTGTGCATAGTGGTAGTGGGAGAGCATTCCATAAGAAATTCCATACCTCCCGCATGATCTGGTGTGGGAGGTAATGGTGCTGCACCGCTTGATAACAGTGATCATAATATGATCGGATTTGATATTAGCTTTGAAGTAAGTATACATAGGAAATCAAATACGTTAGCGTTTAACTTTAAAAAAGGAGACTATGATAAAATGAGAAGAACGGTGAAAAAAAACTTAGAGGATGCTGTTCAAAAACACCATCCTGGAAGCCCAGGCCAAATATATTCCGTGTATTAAAAAAGGAGGATGGAAGACCAAATGACAGCCGGCGTGGTTAAAAAATGAGCTGAAGGAAGCTATTAGAGCTAAAAGAAAATCCTTCAGAAAATGGAAGAAGGACCCGATTGAAAATAATAAGAAACAGCATAAGGAATGTCAAGTCAAATGCAAAGCGCTGATAAGGAAGGCTAAGAGGGACTTCGAAAAAAAGATTGAGTTGGAGGCAAAAACACATAGTAAAATATTTTTTAGGTATATTAAAAGCAGGAAGCCGGCAAAAGAATCAGTTGGACCGCTATATGACCGAGGAGTAAAAGGGGCGATCAGGGAAGACAAAGCCATAGCGGAGAGATTAAATGAATTCTTTGCTTCGGTCTTCACCGAGGAAGATTTGGGTGGGATACCAGTGCCAGAAATGGTATTCGAAGCTGACGAGTCGGAGAAACTTAATGAATTCTCTGTAAACCTGGAGGATGTAATGGGGCAGTTCTACAAACTGAAGAGTAGCAAATTTCCTGGACCGGATGGTATTCATCCCAGAGTACTGATAGAACTGAAAAATGAGCTTGTGGAGCTATTGTTAGTAATATGTAATTTATCCTTAAAATCGAGCTTGGTACCGGAAGATTGGAGGGTGGCCAATGTAAAGCCGATTTTTAAAAAAGGTTCCATAGGAGATCCAGGAAATTATAGACTGGTGAGTCTGACGTTGGTGACGGGCAAAATGGTAGAGACTATTATTAAGAACAAAATTACAGAGCATATTCAAAAGCATGGATTAATGAGACAAAGTCAACATGGATTTAGTGAAGGGAAATCTTGCCTCACCAATCTACTACATTCCTTTGAAGGGTTGAACAAATGTGGATAAAGGTGAGCCGGTTGATATTGTGTATCTGGATTTTCAGAAGGCGTTTGACAAAGTACCTCATGAAAGACTCCAGAGGAAATTGGAGAATCATGGGATAGGAGGTAGTGTTCTATTGTGGATTAAAAACTGGTTAAAAGATAGAAAACAGAGAGTAGGGTTAAATGGTCAGTATTCTCAATGGAGAAGGGTAGTTAGTGGGGTTCCCCCAGGGGTCTGTGCTGGGACAGCTGCTTTTTAACATATTTATAAATGACCTAGAGATGGGATTAACTAGTGAGGTAATTAAATTTGCTGATGACACAAAGTTATTCAAAGTCGTTAAATCGCGGGAGGATTGTGAAAAATTACAAGAGGAACTTACAAGACTGGGAGACTGGGCGACTAAATGGCAGATGACGTTTAATGTGAGCAAGTGCAAAGTGATGCATGTGGGAAAGAGGAACCCAAATTATAGCAAGGTACGTAATGCAAGGTTCCACGTTAGGAGTCACGGACCAAGAAAGAGATCTAGGTGTCGTCGTCGATGATACGTTGAAACCTTCTGCTCAGTGTGCTGCTGCGGCTAAGAAAGCAAAAAGAATGTTAGTTATTATTAGGAAAGGAATGGAAAACAAAAGTGAGGATTTTATAATGCCTTTGTATCGCTCCGTGATGCGACCACACCTCGAATATTGTGTTCAGTTCTGGTCGCTGCATCTCAAAAAAGATATAGTGGAATTAGAAAAGGTGCAGAGAAGGGCGACGAAAATGATAAAGGGGATGGGACGACTTCCCTATGAGGAAAGGCTAAAGCAGCTAGGGCTCTTCAGCATGGAGAAAAGGCGGCTGAGGGGAGATATGATAGAAGTCTATAAAATAATGAGTGGAGTTGAACGGGTAGATGTGAAGCATCTGTTTACGGTTTCCAAAAATACTAGGACTAGGAGACATGCGATGAAGCTACAATGTAGTAAATTTAAAATGAATCTGAGAAAATGTTTCTTCACTCAACGTGTAATTAAACTCTGGAATTCGTTGCCAGAGAATGTGGTAAAAGCGGTTAGCTTAGTGGAGTTTAAAAAAGGTTTGGACGGCTTCCTAAATGGACTTGGGGAAAATCCACTATTTCTGGGATAAGCAGTATAAAATATTTTGTACTTTTTTGGGATCTTGCCAGGTATTTGTGACCTGGATTGGCCACTGTTGGAAACAGGATGCTGGGCTTGATGGACCTTTGGTCTTTCCCAGTATGGCAATATTTATGTACTAAAGGTCCAACTATATTAAACATTAACATCTGGAATGTACCCGAAGACACCTCCCGAATAGAAAGAAGATGTTGCTGACTAGAGCACAAGGCCTTGAGAAGCGGTATATGGTATCAAATGAGAAAGCAAAAAAATGAGAGCACCTGAGTGTAGTATGTCGAATATGAACAGTAAAATCTTGTATGTAATACAATATACCACTGGAAGCCAGTGTTTATCACATAGCATCAGAGTCACATGATCAGATTTGCTAGCATTAAAAAGTAGCTTAACCTCTAGATTTTGGATTAGCTGTATCCGTTTGATCTTCCTCTGATAGATGCCCCTCAGAGGACATTACAGTAGTCTGTTTGAGTAATGGCAAAGCATGAAGAAGGATACGAAGCACCTCCTGTTTGAACAAATTTATAACTGATCTGACCTGATTTCCCAAAGCTGACATTTATAATTAGTAAATTCAGGAGAAAACTATTTTCTACATTTGTTGTCTGGTCATTGCTTTTTCCCAGTGTCTCTTTCCTACTTTTCTCTTATTTCTTTTTCCAGGGTGTCCTGTCCTTTTGATATTTCTTCTCTATGTTCACTATCCGTCTTTCTTCAGTGTCCCTATCCATCCAGTCCAGCCTCTCCCCTCTGTGTCCCTGTTCCTATTCTCCCTCCATATTCAGCAACTGTTTTTTCAGTGTCCATATCTTTCCTCTATGCTTCCTCCATGGTTTTCATTTTCTCAGTGCCCCTGTCCCTCACTCTTCTCTTCCTCCTGCATCCCCACTCCTGGACCAGCCTCTCTCTCCCCTCCCCCCTTGTTCAGCACATCTGCTCCTCCCCAGTCCAATCGCTCTCTGCCCTCCACCAACGCTCTAATCCAGCATTTCTCCCCTCCCTCCCTTCTCCTTTGCTCTAGGTCTCTCTCTCTATGATTCACCCCCAGGTCCAACATTCCTCTTTGCTCTAGGTCTCTTTCTCTCTCACCCCCTTTGCTCCAGGTCCCTCCCCACCAGATCCTGCATCTCCCGCCCTCTCTTCTGCTCTCTTCTTGTTCCCCCACGCGTCTCTTCCCTCCTAAGGGTCTGGTATATCTCTAACCCCCCTCCCCACGAAGGCCTGGCATCTCTTTACCTTCCTTCCACACAGGCCAGCATCTCTCTGCCACCCCCCCCCCCCCACCGCAGTCATCAAAACATTTGTGGATCGCAGGCAGAGGCAACGATTGAAACAGGCGGCCTCTGCCCGGCCCTATTTGGGCCTTTCTTGTGTCAACCCACCTACAGGAAGTTACATCATTGAGGTAGGATGCAGTACAGGAAAGGCCCATGTGGGACTGAGCAGAGGCAGCCTGTTTCAGTCGCTGCCTCTGCCAGTGACCCACATATGTTTTGAGGAGGCAGGGGGAGGGGATGTATGAGATATTGGGCTGCATTAGGATGAGAAGGAGGTGGTTAAGGGAGAAATGACGGGAGGGAGAGGTTTCACTGCAGGCGTCCCTGGGCATTTTGCCAGGCTCACTCAATGGTTGCTACGCCCCTGCTTGGAGAAATATCTTTTGAAACATCTGGTGAATTGTAAATTATTTGGATACTGGAGCACTAGCCAGTGAAAAGTCATCTCGCCATACTGAATCTTCACAGTATTTCTGCTCTTCAAGTTAAAGCAGGGAGGGTATAAAACTCTTCTATGCTAGCACAGTATTTTAATATAATTGGTATATTTAAATCTCTGCCCTGATTGTGTAATTCTATGCACACATAGGAGAGGAAACTATAACTTCAACTCAACTCTTACACCCTTCTGAGCCGCTGTTCTGCTACAAGCCACAGCATAACCTTCCTCTATTCCTATCGAGGGAGTACCAGCACTTATCTTAAGACACTGTTAATTTCAGTGTGCCTGTAGTCACAATGGGGTAGATATTGAGCCAGTGGTATTTAATGTTTTGCTGACCCCCCCGCTGGCATTATTCCTGGAAATTCCGTGCTAGGCCATGTCCAGATTCCAGCATTGAATTTCCAGGTTTATGGAGTCATCAAAACCATAGTCAGTTAAATGCAACATTCAGCACATATCTGGCCACGTCAATCTGCATAAAGATAGGACTGACTTTTATGAGGTTCTATTTATGCAGTTAACTTGGCCAGTTAAGTGCTGAATATTGGTATGTAACCAGTCAAGTGGTGATTCCACCCCCAAAATGAACTCAAAATAGCCAGTTTTGAGTTGAGTGCTAACTGGACATTTTCAGTGGCACTAATCAGTTAAGTGCCACTGAATATGACTGGTTAGCCCCAAACAAGTGATTTAACTGGCCAGGAGCTATTTCTGGTCAGGTAAATCGCTTTGAATATTGTTCCCAGTATTTTAATCCATGTTATAAATGGAATTAGTTTATATACACAAGGCACACTGGAGACACTCCAGCCAGTCAGATTTTCAGGATATCCACAATGAGTATTCATGAGAGAGATTTGCATGCACTTCCTTCACTTCATATAAATCTCTCTCATGAATATTCATTGTAGATATCCTGAGAACCTGACCACTGGTATAACACTTTTCTTTGAAAGCAAACCACACAGTATATGTATGTTGGTATTGTCCAAGTAAAACATTTCATAATAAGAATAAGGTGCCCTGGGGTTGTTGTCCTCTTGGTTGTGCAGTGACTGAAAGCATGACATATACATTGTGCACTCACAGCATGTGCTGGAATAATGTGTCGTGTAATTGTAGATAGCAGATAGGTCAATGCAGTGCTGCCAAAAGCCCCATTGCTGCATCTGAAAATAAGTAGAAGCAGAAGCCAGATCTAGATCCAGTACAGGCTGTAATTAGAGCATGTTAATGCTTGGGAAAAAATGGAGCACAAAATGGCCTTTATATCTGTATCCTTTCAGAAGATAGCACTCAGCCTCCAGTGGGAGTCTTTTCCCTTACCCGCCTTCCTTTTATTTCCTTTCAATTTGAGATTAAAAAAAAAAAAGAGCTTTCCCAATAATTAACTATTTAGGTAGTTAATACCTTACCCTGCCCATGTTATAAGGGTGGATTTTTCAGTTAGATGAGGTATTTAATTTTTGTTGGTCTAATTAAGAGGTTCAGCTGTCCATTTGCGTTGGCTCATGTCATTAATCTTTTGCTCGCTGTGCAGGATGAAGGTGCCCTACCTGAGGGACGGTTCAGTGCAGCTCTGCATGGTTCTCACTCGTCTTGCAAGCTGACCTGGTCTCGCCATTGCCCAGTATCCAGCCTCTCAGACTATCGAACATTTTCCCCTGGCAACTTGCCATGTTAGTGAAAGAGTATCGGATTTGCATGCCACTCACCATAGAGGAGGTAAGTGTAAGCATTCCAAGCTGGAGAAGAGAAATGCAGCAAAGTGAAAAACATCTTAAGTGAACAACTGTTTTGTAAAGAAACTCTTTGCCTGTGCATGGAGGGGGGGGGGGGGGGGGGGGAGGGAACATATTCAGTTAAGCAGAAAATGCATATATTTAAATGGAAAAGTTGTATTTTTTTAAAGTTGTGTTTATTTTCAGCAGTTATGTGTTTGCTGAAAATGGCAGTATGACTTTAAATGGATAACATGTATTCAAAGTTATTTGTGCTATTTCTGCACTCAAGCTTGAATGCATAATTAGAGAGTTGTTGAGTTTTTCCAGTCTCCCTATAACTTTAGACCCTGCTTCTGGCTGCCCAAATTGTGCCCTGTTTAAAATGCATTATGTTGTTTCTATTGCAATGTATTTGTCTAAAAGCTGAGCATTTAGCAGTCTGGGAAATTTAATGCAAAGCAATCATTCAGTCGGTACCTGTTGCCAGCCGAATAACTGTTTTTGAATATAGACCACTGTTTCTTAAAGATGCAATCTAGATGCTGTTAGACTCTGTCCCTTGTTTCATTCTGTAATTGTTACATCATAAAGCAGAACAGGGTTATAAAACAGGAGAAAAGGTTCACAGGTAGCTTAGAGTAAAGACCCATGGTATCATATTCCAGGGCCTGATTCCAACAGAGCTAGAAGCTGAAAGGTACAGAAGAAAACTGCCAAGCCAGAACAAACATTTCTAGCATTTTCCTCACCTGAGGACTTGTAAGGATGATGGCAGTAGGACAACACTTAACAGGCCTATTCCTGGCCTGAAACTCCAGACAGCATGCATTGAAGAAAAAAAAAACAGCACTGTAAGAAGATATGGGCAATATGCTATCCATATTCTCTTTGACTGTGAGAAGGGGCTGCAATCTGAATGTCACCATTTGATAGTGTCAGTTTTGACATTTTCATTGAATAGTAGTGCGACATGCTATTTCTCCTCGTCAAGTTGGCAGTCTTGTCAATTATGTGCTACTTTTCCTATGTTATTTTCTGTTGGAGTGCATATCTGAAGACCATCCCAACCTGAAGTGCTTGGCAGTATTTGGCCATGCTGCTGGGACTAGTTACCCTGACTGGGTGATGAGTTGTGTCCTTGGCTATTACAGTATTGGTTCCTAGCAAGTTTACATGCCAACCGGTGCATGGCCCTCTTGGTGATCAGCTCTTTAGGAGTCAGATTTCAGAACACTCGGAGTTGGTGTGGTTGGTCTGAGTTCTAAACTGGAATGTGTTCAGTTTCATTTGTTCAAACAGTGGGTAGTATAATGAACAGAATGTTTTTTTTCTGGGGACAAAGGCTCCATATGTGACCTTCATGACCTACTGTTTATTTTCCAACACAAACTGCTCAGTGCCAGCCACTTGTAGTAAAAATCAACTTTGTGTATCAGTGTTCACTTCACACTCTTGGCTTCCTGCTCCTTTCCTGAGACAGTAGGACCATTCCAGTATGATACAGTGGTAGTCTACTCCAGGCCTGCCTAACTCTGCATGACCATATGGAACCTCTCCCCAGATTGTATCTTACCTGATTCACAATCTATATTCAAAACTGTAGGCATCTCTGTCCCTGTCTGGCTAAGCTCTCTCCATTTTTCCCTCCTGTGTCTGCCAAAAGGAAGCACTCCCAGTCCTTAAAAGAGGCACATTGATTTTTTTTCACAGTGGCTCTTTAATTAGCCTCAGCTTTGTTTCTCAGTTATTACCACCATGCTGCCTACCTTTCTTCTGATTGGACCCTTTGAAGATATGTAAACTCTATTTCCCAGTACCCCTTTAATTCCTGTTCTTTTGTCCCCTAGCCAAATGTAGTTAAATTTTCCCCTTGAAAGCAGTGTTTCACTGGCATGCCCTCTAGGGCTCCCTCTGTCTTTCAGACATTCTAATTGCCTGTTTACCCAGGCTGCTTCTGCTTCAGTGAAACACTGATCTTCAGAAAGCTGACCAGACTACCTGGCAGACTGTTTGTACCTCCCACTTCCCTGAGCTCTTGGAAATTAGTCCAAAATTCAGTTCACATGATCAAATCTTCTGCTTCTCTTTGTCCCCGCCACCTTAATTGATGGGCATCCCAACAGTAGTTTGTTAGACTGTGATGTAGTGTTGGCTCTCTTACAGTGAGAATGACTGTGAGCCAGTGTACTTACATCCCCCAGGGCAGTTCTGCCCCCCCTCTTCCATTACAGATGGTGTTCTTGAAGCTCAACTTTTCCTCATCTAGAAAGGCTTGTGGTAATTGCAGGTTCCCCCCCCCCCCAAGAGACATTTCGTGGGGCCTTATGATGCCAGACTACAGAGCAGTAATCCTAAGGAATGGAGACAGAAGGGTTGAAGCACTTCACTTCCATCCAGTCAAAGCAGGGGGTTTATTTTTGTGTGGTGAAACTAAACAGCTATGACGTGAATGGCAGAGTAGACACCCCCAGGCAACCCAATGATGGAATATCTGTGGTGACTTTTCTCCCTAGAGGAATGCTTGGAAACTTTAGAAGCTCCTTCCTAATTACCTTTAAGCACTTGGGAACCTGCCTGCCAAGTCGTTAATATGCCTGTGTTCTGGAGAGCAGTCTTTGCTAATTATAACTCCATTCATTTCTATTTGTCAGGATTCCTGCTGTGTTTTCCTTCACTGTTTCAGCACAGTGCTGCTGAATTTATTAATGAACAGGCTCTGTGTGAGCGATCTCTCTGGAGTGTGCGCCGTGATACAGACAGAACCTGCAGGATATGTACTGCTCCCCGAAGCCAGACCAATCTTTGAACATAACACATTTCTCAAATCTCCGCTGCCGTTCCTGAAGGGCTGTGTTTGAAGAACTGGAATTGTGTCTAGAGAAAAGCATTATAGGTTTTACTTGTATGCTGGTGGTAGAAAAAAAAAAAAGAGATTTACCAAGGACTGAGGTTAAGTAGATTATTTAAATATAGAGCATAAGTTAGAGAGAGAGGGGTGGGGATCAGAACACAAGTAAAGCATCAGTTTGTATTATTCATCGGTTGTGGTCCCTGTTTCTTATTGTCTGCCATGAGCAACTTAGTAATGTAATGTGCATCTGCAGGGCTTTTTTTGAAGGGGTACTTGGGGGTACTGAGTACCAGCACCTTTTCCACTGTCTGCTAAAATTGACCTGTAGACCCCAAGTTTTAACGAAAGAGCTCAGGCTCTATACACCAATTCTGCCTTGTCATAGATTCTGTGACTGGTTGCAGGGGGCCTAGCCATTGTGGGGTGGGTCTCTCAGTGATCACCCTACCTCTGAAGAGTGGCCTAGCATTTGAGTACTGGCACCTTTTTTGCTAGAAAAAACATACTGTACATCTGTGTCGCTGTTATTGACCTCCTCTCTCAGGGCTTGAGTGGACCCCTTCTTAGATGCAGAGATGCCAAGGAGGAGTCATTTCTAAACAGAAGAGAAGCCATTTTTAAGCAGGAGATTTTTGACCCCATCTCCTAATCCAGCTCAGGCCTTACCCCATTCTGCCCATGCCCCGCCCCATCTTCACACCCTCTGCAACACTTTTCTGTCAGCATTTTGACTGAGGCCCAGATGCATCAAACAAACGTAACAAACTCTAAATCGTTAAAGTCCTTAACGATTTTGAAAAACCGAAGCATGCACCAAAAAAACAGGTCAAACATGTTCGTTGCGGTATCCAGATGTACAATGTATCACAGAATTGTAATTCCCGTCGTAATCGGCCCCTAAATCATGCGCAGAGCAAGGGACAGGAAACACAGGAAGGGAGGGGGACCGGGGATGAGAAAATTTGGAGATTTGTTTTTATTACAACCGGCTGAAGCGGGGAACAGCGGCGATCTCGGGGGGGGGGGGGGGGGCAAGGGCGCCCATAAAGGACGCTCCTGATGAGCGCCTTTGCCCCCTCCCGATCTATTTGAATTTTTTTTTGTTGTTTTGGTTAGTGCAGGGGGAAGTGGGGAACTACCGGTTTGCGTTTTTATATAACTTTTTTTTTTTTTTACATGCCAGCTTGCATTTTTAAGGTGCAGGAGGGAGCGGGGAGATGACAGCTGAGGCCTGAACGACAGGTCTGAGAGCTCGCTAAATTTGTCACGTTAAATGATTCGTTAGAATCGTCGGTATGGTTAGTGCATAGCGAATTGTCCACATTTCAATGGTAGTTTCTGGTTTGCATTCCGTTTTCGTTATGTGCTAGTGGCTTCAGAAAAAGGCCTATAATGCATGCAACGGCCGCAAATTTTGTCGTTAGAGGGTCATTAGTGGGTCGTTAGAGTTTTGTGCATCTAGGCCTGAGTGTGGCTGACATTTCCTGCCTGTTAATCTTGCATCAGGAAGTGTTGACGGTGAGATCTGAAGCTGCTTGTTGTCACATGCAGGCAGAGAAAAAACTGAGGGGTAGATAATTAAAGGGGTCTAAGCAGGCAGGAGAAACTCCTGTCTGCTTAAACCCTGATCAACGGGCTAGGAGGGAATATTCAGTGGCACTTAACCAGGTAGTGCTGTTAAATGTTGCCTTTGACTGCTGTGGCACTGTCCAGTTAGTGCTTTTGCTGCAGTCCTACCTTTGCCCAGTTGGGTAAATCCGTTCCGGCATTTAATATCGGCGAGCACCCGCATAACTTCTGGGTCCTCAGCTGAAGCGAATATTCAGTGCTGTGCATGGACATGGTCCAGCATTGAACATCTAGGTTTAAATTGCCCAGTGGCAGTGAGTGTTAAAAAAAAAACAACACTCACCACCAAGGGCTGAGTATCAGCCAGTGAGTGATTGGCTCTCCAGTCTCCTATGTTCCGTGACAGTTTCCTGATTTTGTGGGACAGATGGCCCTCCGAAGCAGGAGACTTGGCAGATCTATAGATATGGCCTTTCCTGTCTTTGTTAGGAACATTTTTGTGTCCTGTGCTCCAATTTTCTCCCTCTTTCAGGGATCTTGTTACCTACTTCGAAAGTGGTGGTCTTAAGTAGGTGAGATGCTTTCCATAGTTCTGCCCAGCACCATCCCTGCCTCCCGCCACCGGCTCTGCCACCCAATCTCGGCTAAGCTCCTTAGGATCCATTCCTTCTGAACAGGATTCCTTTATGTTTATCCCACGCGTGTTTGAATTCTGTTACCGTTTTCATTTCCACCACCTTCCGCGGGAGGGCATTCCAAGCATCCACTACTCTCTCCGTGAAAAAATACTTCCTGACATTTTTCTTGAGTCTGCCCCCCTTCAATCTCATTTCATGTCCTCTCGTTCTACCGCCTTCGCACCTCCAGAAAAGGTTCGTTTGCGGATTTATACTTTTCAAATATTTGAACGTCTGTATCATATCACCCCTGTTTCTCCTTTCTTCCAGACTGTCATTCCCTTAACTGTAACACTAAATAAACTTCTGCAGGTCTCTTATTTGAATGCAGTAGAAACCAGTGCCTGGGCAGACTCGGGGCCACTGGAGGTAAGTGACTGCTGCATACACAGTATCTAACTGCGACATCCGTAGTCTGATGGTTCAACAGACTGCAGTGAAGGTTCTCTACCTTGTATCTCTAAAGGGCAATTTGATAACTCAAGAGTCCGCGGAACGCACGCCTTGCGCTTGTAAATGCACAGAACATTAGTACTTAAACACATAAGCACCCTAAACATAAGTGCTATTTTACACAGACGTGTGTAAGTGCTATAGCATGTTACTGCAAGGGGGTGGACATGGGTGGGGCTCCCAGTTACACACGTACCATTACCCCTCCTAGTTAGTTAGCCTTAAAAATGTGCAATAGCAGCGCATTCTGTAATACCTGGATGCCAAGACGTCGTCATAGAATATTAGCGTATCCTGGTATCAGCACACCTAGCATTTATGTGTGCACAGTTACCCAGGTATAGAATTACCATGGATAATTATGCAGTGCCACTGAAACACCTAATCAGTGCATACACTATGTGAATCATGGACATCACTGGCTTTCCAGTTTGAATAATGACCTCATGAAATATACCTGCTGGAACAAAAAAAAAAAGTAAACCTGAACTGGTCCTGACAGAAATATGAAATACTTAAGCCAGGGCTTCCCAGACTGTGGGTCATGACCCCATACGCCACATATAGGGTCACGATCCAGCACAGAAGTACATAGACATGTCACTTTGATGCACTTCATCACCAGCATCATTATAGCTGTGACTTTGGGGTTGCAGCCTGAAAATGTTTGGTAAGCTCTAATATTTAAGCAATTAAAATAGATTTAAAAAACCGGAGGGGAAACCAAAAGAAGATGAGAATACGTTGAAACAAATAGGATCATTCAATGTTTGTTTTTTTCTTTTTGACTGAGTTTCTTCTGCTCCTTTGTGCTTCCAGGTCAGTTGGAATCGGGGCTGGGATCTGACACAAGAAGCTTTCATTCACACAGGCCTGCCGAGAGGGGGGGGCAAGATTCCCTGGGCTCAGCCTCCAAGGGGGGCCCAGCTGACCCAGTGGCATGGGGGACCTGGGCCTCTCCACTTTGGGCTCAGGCCCTCCCCTCCAAATGCAGTACCCTGAATGGCTGGCTGAGATACCAAAGCCCCTCCAGTCAAACAGCTCCATGGCCCAAACCTCCCTTGATGTGAGTCAGCAGCATGCTTTTTAGCCACTGACGTCAGCACTCTGCGCATGAAGTGAGCTTGTGCGAGGAGTGCTAGTGTCAGTGGTTAGAAAGCATGCTGCCGACTTCCTCACACCAGGGGAGGTTTGGGCCATGGAGCTGTTTGACTGGAGGGGCTTTGGTATCTCAGCCAGCCATTCAGGGTACTGCATTTGGAGGGGAGGGCCTGAGCCCAAAGTGGAGAGGCCCAGGTCCCCCATGCCACTGGGTCAGCTGGGCCCCCCTTGTGTAACATTTTTAATTGGGGGGGGGGGGGGGGATTCAGGGAGAGAGCAAAAAGGAATGAGTGGCCCCCAGTCCGCTACCCTCCCCCCCCCAAATGGGCTGCTGTCTAGACGGTGTGGCGGGGTGGGTGGCCCCCTAAGACTGTTTACCCCAGGCCCAGCTTTGTCTCTCCGCGGCCCTGCATTCCATCTATCTTAGGATTTCTTGTCCTACTTTATATCCCCTCCTATTTCACTTCGCTTCATCATTGTGAGTGACGGTCCTGGACCATGCCCCTTCCAGGATACCTGCAATCATGAACTCTTAAGTCCGACCACCAGGTGTCACCACTGCATGATGATATGACTGTTTGCCTCGCCCTCCCCCAGGGGCTGTGAATTCTGCCTCTGAGGCATCCCTGACCTCAGTGGACCCAGGGAGCAGAAGATCTGAGTTGGAGACTCTACCTCAGGTTTCTCTGCATGGCAGTGCAAAGGATCCACCTGTCTGACCTTACTGTGGGGTTATTCTTGCCAAAGCATGTAAACTGAGGACAGGTGTTATATAGCCGAAGTGACAGCTGCACTTCCGAGTACATTCTGCAGGACTGGGGCTGTGAGTTAGAACATAAGTGTTGTCCTACTGGGTCAGACCAGGATCCATCTAGCCCAGTGTTCTGTTTCTAACAGTAGCCAGTCCAGGTCACAAATACCTGGCAGAGTCCCAAAAAGTAGCAGGAGTCCACACTACTTAACCTAACGGATAAGCAGTGGCTTTCCCCAGGTCTAACTTAGTAATGGTTTATGGACTTTTCCTTCAGGAATTTGTTAAAACCTTTTTTAAACCTAGCTACATTAATTGCTATTAACACTTGCTTTGGCAAAGAGTTCCAACGCTTAACTATTCACTGAGTACAAAAATATTTTCTCCTGCTTGTTTTTAATGTGCCACTATGTAACTTCATGGAGTCCCCTAGTCTTTGTACCTTTTAAAAGAGTAAACAATCGATTTAGAGGTTGGGGGTCAGAAATATCAGGTCCGAAGAAATCTCATGGTGGCATTAACTTAGGATGGTTGGTAACCCTGATCTCTCTAAATAAATTCCTTTATAAATTTATCCCAAGCCCAGAGCTGCCAAGTGATCTAGTTTCTAGTGAGAGACTTAAGCTGTGATCACGAGTAATTTCTAAGCATGCTCATAAGGTCAGCATTACGATGGAGAGCTGAACTACATTCAAGTTTCATTTTCTAGGTAAATGTATTCATGTTACTTCTCTTACAGCCTTCTGTCGGTCACTCTGCGGCCTCAGTTGGAGCTGGTGCAAACCCTTTATAGTCAGACCCCTACCTGCCATATATTTAGAAGCACCTATCTGGATACGTGTATTTTCAACAGTACATTAGCGGCACTGTCTGCTCTGAAAATGTCTACAGATCTCCTTGGCACTATCTGGATAGTGGCAGGGTTGAGTGTGAGTGTTCCGCCTAACTCTGCAGATAGTTGGCGATGTTCAGCTGCTGACCGGATGACTGTCCTGATTTGTGGGACAGATGGCCCTCCGAAACAGGAGACTCAGCAGATCTGTAGATGTGGCCTTTCCTGTTTTTGTTAGGAACATTTTTGTGTCCTGTGCTCCAATTTGCCCCCGCTTCCTCTTTCAGGGATCTTGTTACCTCCTTTGAAAGTGGTTGTCTTAAGCACGGGAGATGCTTTCCATAGTTCTGTGTTATCTTATATTTGTATCCTTCCTTATTAGTGAGGTTGAAGGGGGGCAGACTCGGGAATAATGTCAAGAAGTATTTTTTCACGGAAAGGGTGGTGGATACATGGAATGCCTTCCCATAGGAGGTGGTGGAGATGAAAGTGGTAATGGAATTCAGACATGCGTGGGATAAACACAAAGAAATCATGTTTAAAAGGAATGGATCCACGGAATCTTAGCGGAGATTGGGTGGCAACACTGGTAATTGGGAAGCAAAACCAGTGCTGGGCAGACTTCTACTGTCAATGCCCTGATCGTGACTGAGTAGATATGGATGGGCTAGAGTGTAAATTTTAAGGGGCTTCGACGTTAGCTTCAGAACGTTTAGTACAAGAACAGCACTGGGCAGACTTCTACAGTCTGTGCCCTAAGAACGGTAAGGATGAATCAAACTCGGGTATACTTATGAAGTATAAATCCAAGAAGACAGGAGGAGCCTCCACGGAAAGTCAAAGCAAAACAGCAAAAGTAGAGGCTGACAAATGCGCAAACCAATAGGGAGATAATATCAAAAAACAGTTTATTCTGAATATTCATATCAAGGACCCGACACGGTCCGTGTTTCGGTGCCAAAGCGCCTGCCTCAGAGGTCACAATCAACTTTCTCTGAGAAGAAGCTGATAGGCTTGAATAATTCCTTTATGTATGCAAGTTAATCCACAGAGAGAACAAAAGAACAGCCAACCGATCAGCAAATCAGTTCTCTCTGTGGATTAACTTGTATACATAAAGGAATTATTCAAGCCTATCAGCTTCTTCTCAGAGAAAGTTGATTGTGACCTCTGAGGCAGGCGCTTTGGCACCGAAACACGGACCGTGTCGGGTCCTTGATATGAATATTCAGAATAAACTGGTTTTTGATATTATCTCCCTATTGGTTTGCGCATTTGTCAGCCTCTACTTATACTTATGAAGTATCACATATTTTATCTTGTTAGGCAGACTGGATGGACCGTACAGGTCTTTATCTGCCGTCATTTACTGTGTTACTATGTCCGGTTTAACAGAGAAAGGTGACTGAACATCACCACGGTTCATGTAACTAGTGACCATCACAGCTGTGTATGTACAGTATATGTAGCACTGCAGCTGCTGTGAATAGCGGTGCTGAATAAATGTAGACAGTTTAATTTCTGCTGCTGGTATTCATTCAAAAGCTTTGGTTGGTGTTTGTTTTATTAACCCATAACTGTTTAAGTTGATGAAACAGTTAACTGTCTTTTGTTTTGGGTTCATATACAGTGGCACTCTGTTTCATTAAGGTTCTGAATGCTTCTATAAATATTATGAGTTCTGAGTTTTTTGTAGCGTGTTGACGCAAAGCCTTTCTGTTACCTTCAGGGTGTGGAGCGCGTTCTCTCCCATGACCTTGGAAGTGATTGCTTTCCTTTTCTTTATTCTCTCCTGTCCTCAAGTGTCATTTTCCTTGCTCTGGCTCCCCCTTCTTTTATTTCTCCTTTGAGCATTGTTTCCTGGTTTCCCTCCACGGCTTTGGCTCACCCGGGCTGTGGATTCTCTTGTTCTATGGAATTGCTAATGAAAAGAAAACATGAATTTTTCTGCTTTCATCCCTGGCCTCAGAGATTTGGCAGGTCCAGGTTTTCTAACTTTATGCTAATACTTAGAATATGAAAGGACAGGCCTATATGGAGTGGGATATGTTTCCCTACGTCCTAATGGATTACAGATAGACCCCCTACATACAAGACCCACTGCAGCCAGTGCTTATAGAAAATCATGAGTGGATCATAATAATCCTCCGTATTCTGTATCACATTACTGCTACAGCCAAAGGGAAATGTCAAATAAAATAAAGCCAGTCCTGACCTAGTATGTGCATCCTGAGGTTCTGCACCTTGGGTGTCTTTTACTAAGCTGCAGTACAGTTTTTAGCTCACGGTAGAAATCAAGAATATAATGGGCGTCTCGGCATTTTCTGCCAGCTGATTTCTACTGCGGCTTAGTAAAAGACCCCCTTGACTCCTTGTTATGTTACAAAAAGTAATGCCTTCCTCTCAGATACAGTAAACCTCCGGCAGAGTGAAATAGGGGTCGTTTAGAAGGCATTTGTAGCATACTCTCCTTCCCACCAAGGGATTTGAGTACTGCTTCAAAGGCTTTATCCACAGACACTGAGAATGGAGTGTAGATCAGTGACGTAGCAGTGCAGAATGGTGTGTCCCCTCCAGATACATGACTATCTATATTTCAGTCTTGGTGTGGTTGAAAAGCTTTGTGTGTGTGTGTGTGTGTGTGAAATATAGCACCACCCAGACTCAGAATGATATTTTTTAATTTATTTAAATCATATATCCTGTCGGTTTACAATATACCTAAATATCATAAAACAAACATACATGAACAATATCAATGATCTTAAAACATCTAATTTTAATGTTTCCTAAACCCTCAAAGCCTCTACCATATAGGCTGCTTGAAACAGTAAACATTATTCGAAAAGTCTTTGTCCTATCCTAACACTACAGACCAGGCCCAGCAATAGAACAAGCATGAGTTCTAGTATTAGCCTTGCTAGCAAGGTGTACCAATGGAACATCCAGGGGACCTTTGTTAATGCTACCCGTGATGACAATGAGCATGTAAGCCTGAACCCCTTACATATTTAGGTCAACATACAACACAAATATATTCTCTTCAGCTGTTTGAGACTAAGGTAGCTTGGAGTTTCCATGATGGGCTCACAAAAATCTTCTTAGCTTAACACTTCCTGTTAAGCTACAAAATTCAGTAGAAACACAACTACATTTTCTCCACCTTCTGAAGGTTTTTAAAACTAATGTAGGCTAGCTATATTCCCATGGAACATCATTTAGATTTGCTGATTTGAATTTGCTAAGTTGAATTACTGCTTTAACAGAAGCAGTAGAAATTAAACCAGTATTTGTCCATCAACATTTCATCTAAAAAATGGCAGAAAACAAATGTGCAGTACCTGTAACTGGATGGCTATATTTAGGTACCCTGAGGGCACACAGGAGCCATTTAAAAAAAAAAATCTTTTGTGATATTTTTATTGATCAGTTAAGTCAGACAAAATATTCTGGCATTGACCATATTATCTGGTCAGATCATTCCCCTTGTTGGATATTGCTGGGGCCTGCCACAGCTGAATCGTGGGATAAGCATTGGGTTTTGATTATTGCAATGTTAAGACGTGAAAAACTTACAGGATTATCATAATTTAGTTTAAGAATATTTTCAGTTTAATTTGGATGGGAAGGTATCATTGGACCACAAAAAAGAAAGATGGTTCCCCTGTGGAGCGCACTTTATAGAGTAGCTGAGACAAAACAGTGGGTTTTTAAGCCTGTAAAACTGTATTATTTCTTGAAGTGTATTTCTCTAGTTTGGCCAGCAGGTGGTGCATGTTTAGTTAACATAGATAAGAGGTAACCTGCAGTGATGTGACCAGCTACTTTTAGAACTTGTTGTTCTGGGCTTTGATAGGCCAGAAGCTCAAAATCATCTATGTTGTACTGGCTTTTGCCCCAGTCTTAGCCATGGAGAAGAGAAAGAAAGATCTATTTGCTGAGGCCTGTGAACAGTTATGTCTGATAACCTGTGAGCAGCTATATGTCCTGAACTCCTCAAGTACTATTTAGATAGTAAACAAATGTTTAGATAGTGTTATAATTGATCCATATTTCAGTTACCTGCTATTGTTTGCTGATTGCACCATTTCTGTTTATTGTTCTAATTTTTCATGTCAATAAACATTTTTAGTTTATTGCCTCTGCTTGTCTGGACTGACAGGCTTATTTTCGAAAGAGAAGGGCGCCCATCTTCTGACACAAATTGGGAGATGGATGTCCTTCTCTCAGGGTCGCCCAAATTGGCTTAATCAAAAGCCGATTTTGGGCGCCCTCAACTGCTTTCCGTCGTGGGGGCGACCAAAGTTCACGGGGGCGTGTCGGCAGCGTAGCAAAGGCGGGACTGGGGCTTGCTTAAGAGATGGGCGTCCTTGGCCGATAATGGAAAAAAGAAGGGCGTCCCTGACGAGCACTTGGGCAACTTTACTTGGTCCAATTTTTCTTGCGAACAAGCCTCAAAAAGGTGCCCGAACTGACCAGATGACTACCGGAGGGAATCGGGGATGACCTCCCCTTACTCCCCCAGTGGTCACCAACCCCCTCTCCCACCCTAAAAAAAAACAACAACTTTTATTTTTTGCCAGCCTCTATACCACCCTCAAATGTCATACCCAGCTCCATGAAAGCAGTATGCAGGTCCCTGGAGCAGTTTTAGTGGGTACTGCAGTGCACTTCAGGCAGGCGGACCCAGGCCCATCCCCCCCCCCCCACCTGTTACACGTGGTGGTAAATGTGAGCCCTTCAAAACCCACCAGAAACCCACTGTACCCACATGTAGGTGCCCCCCTTCACCCCTTAGGGCTATGGTAGTGGTGTACAGTTGTGGGGAGTGGGTTTTGGGGGGCTCAGCACACAAGGTAAGGGAGCTATGAACCTGGGATCAATTTCTGAAGTCCACTGCAGTGCCCCTTAGGGTGCCCGGTTGGTATCCTGGCATGTCAGGGGGATCAGTGCACTACGAATGCTGGCTGCTCCCACGACCAAATGGCTTGGATTTGATTGCTTCTGAGATGGGCGTCCTCGGTTTCCATTATCGCCAAAAACCGGGGACGGCCATCTCTAAGGACAACCTAAGGACGACCATCTCTAAGGTCGACCTAAATGTTGAGATTTGGGCATCCCCGACCGTATTATCGAAACAAAAGATGGACGCCCATCTTGTTTCGATAGTACGTGTTTCCCCGCCCCTTCATGGAGCCGTCCTGTGAGGATGGCCCCAGGAAAACTTTGGTGCCCCGTTCGATTATTCTCCTCTAAGAATCCTGGCAGTTTGTGTGTTGGGTCTGTGAGTGCTTTCTAGGAACTGTGGGACCACTGGGAGTGTGGCCCCAGTAACCTAGAAATCACGGGGGAATAATTTGAGAGTGGAAGACTTACCCAGAGGTGGTTGGGATCCGGTCGATGGGAGGAGAGTGCTAGTGTAGTGCACAAGTGGCAGGTGCAGGCGGACCTGAGCTGTGCTGGGGATAGACCCTCTAAGTGGCTGCATGGTAGCCACAGGCTAGGTGACGGCTAGGTGTTCCGTGACAGTAACGCTCCACACTGATTTTTTCTGGTGCCCAAATTTGAGTGCCATTTACTGAATGTTTATGATAACTGAAAAGACATATCTCTGGAATACATATCAAAATATATTAATTTATATGTATTTATTTATTTGTTACATTTGTATCCCACAATTTCCCACCTTTTTGCAGGCTCAATGTGGCTTACATATAACTGTTAACGGCGTTGGTCGATTCCGGTCTGAACAAATACATGGTATGAATGAATACAAAGTGTTATTGTGGTAGAATGAGGTACATGTATGGTAGGTACAATTGGGGGGAACTTAGAGAGGGAAAAGGGAAAGAAGAGTCAGGTAATGTCCATTACGGTCTTTGGTTACATTGTGTCGCAAGTGTCCAGGTATTTTTATGTTGGGTCCGTGGGGTATGCTCTTCTGAACAGGTCTGTCTTTAGTGCCTTCCAAAAATTTAGGTGGTCGAGCATAGTTTTTACTGCTTTTGGCAATGATTTCCATAGTTGTTCGCTTAGGTAGGAAAAGCTGGATGCATAGGTGGATTTGTATTTGAGTCCTTTGCTGCTTGGGTAGGTGGAGGTTTAGGTATGATCATGCAGATTTTGTGGTGTTTCTGGTAGGCAGGTCGATGAGGTCTGTCATGTATCCTGTGCCTCACCGTAAATAATTTTATGAACAGTCGTGCAGATTTTGAAAGTAGTACGTTCTTTGATTGGTAGCCAATGCAATTTTTCTCGGAGTGGTTTGGCGCTGTCAAAACGTGTTTTTCCAAATACAAGTCTGGCTGCTGTGTTTTTGGCGGTCTGAAGTTTCTTTATGATTTGATTACACAAATCAATGTGGAATGAAAAATTCATATAAATGATATACATACCCTGGGGTATGAACAGTTCTATTTAGGCCTGATGTGCAGCTGTGCACCACCTCCTCTTCTTACAATGCGATGATCTCTGCGGAGAGAGCGGGGGAGGGATTGAGCAGTTCTGCTGATGCCAGTGCCTGTGCAGAATTCTGCACAAATTCTGTTTTGCACAACTGTGCGGAATTCCCCAGGAGTAATTTATGTGCTATTTTAGAAGCACTATTTGTGATTTGGACGTGCACAGATTGGCATTTAGATGTGTATATCGTACTTGCAATTTTTAGAAAACTGGGATAAACATTTCTAAATTGCAAATATCTGTATAATCGTAAGGGGGTATGGGCAGGGCTAGGATGGATCGAAAAGATATATGTTCATTCCCCTTTTCAGAAGGGAAGTACATGTTTTTGTCTGTTGACGTAAATGTTGAGATTCACACCTGGTTCCGGGTACATCTAAGTTATAGAAAGTGGCTTATTTTGTGCAGTACTCCGACTAGAGAAATTAGCCCTTTAATCCTCCAATGTTTTTGTTCCCCTCAAAAGTGGTACTGTCAAATGCTATCGTGCGCTGTGACAGCTTGGGGAAACATTGACATTTAGGTTTCTAAAATGGCAAACATACATGTGTATGTTCTGAAATGCCTGCATCCATGTTTATGTTCTGGCACATAGATATGCATGTTGCCATTGATATTTTAGATGTTGATGTTTCTAAAATGGATGCTCCTGACTTGTCCATTCCTGGATATATTTACGTGGAGCAGGATAATTGAACGGGGGTGCCCATCTCTAAGGACGGCCCCGTAAAGGGGCGGGGCAACCTGTATTATCGAAACAAGATGGATGTCTATCTTTCGTTTCGATAATACGGTCAGGGACGCCCAAATCATGAAATTTAGGTCGACCTTAGAGATGGTCGTCCACGGTTTTCGGCGATAATGGAAAGCGAGGATGCCCATCTCAGAAACGACTAAATCCAAGCCATTTGGTCGTGGGAGGAGCCAGCATTCATAGTGCACTGGTCCCCCTCACATGCCAGGGCATCAACTGGGCACCCTAGGGGCACTTCAGTGGACTTCAAAAATTGCTCCCAGGTGCATAGCTCCCTTACCTTGTGTGCTGAGCTACTACTACTTAACATTTCTAGAGCGCTACTAGGGTTACGCAGCGCTGTACAAATTAACAAAGAAGGACGGTCCCTGCTCAAAGGAGCTTACAATCTAAAGGACGAAATGTCAAGTTGTGGTAGTCTAGATTTCCTGAATAGAGGTGTAGTGGTTAGGTGCCGAAGGCGACATTGAAGAGGTGGGCTTTGAGCAATGATTTGAAGATGGGCAGGGAGGGGGCCTGGCGTATGGGCTCAGGGAGTTTGTTCCAAGCATGGGGTGAGGCGAGGCAGAAAGGGTGGAGCCTGGAGTTGGCGGTGGTGGAGAAGGGTACTAAAAGGAGGGATTTGTCTTGAGAGCGGAGGTTACAGGTAGGGACGTAAGGGGAGATGAAGGTATAGAGGTAAGGAGGGGCTGCAGATCGAGTGCATTTGTAGGTTAGTAGGAGAAGCTTGAACTGTATGCGGTATCTGATCAGAAGCCAGTGAAGTGACTTGAGGAGAGGGGTGATATGAGTATATCGGTCAAGGCAGAAGATAAGACATGCAGCAGAGTTCTGAACGGACTGAAGGGGGGTAGATGGCTAAGTGGGAGGCCGGTGAGGAGTAGGTTGCAGTAGTCAAGGCGAGAGGTAATGAGAGAGTGGATGAGAGTTCGGGTGGTGGTGTGCTCAGAGAGGAAAGGGCGAATTTTGCTAATGTTATAGAGGAAGAAGCTCCCCAAACCCGCCCCAAAACCCACTCCCCACAACTGTACACCAGTACCATAGCCCTTATGGGTGAAGGGGGGCACCTAGATGTGGGTACAGTGGGTTTCTGGTGGGTTTTGAAGGGCTCACATTTACCACCACAAGTGTAACTGGTAGGGGGGATGGGCCTGGGTTCGCCTGCCTGAAGTGCACTGCAGTACCCACTAAAACTGCTCCAGGGACCTGCATACTGCTGCAGAGGGCCTGAGTATGACATTTGAGGCTGGCATAGAGGCTGGCACAAAATATTTTTAAAGTTGTTTTTTGAGGGTGGAAGGGGGTTAGTGACTATTGGGGGAATAAGGGGAAGTCATCCCCGATTCTCTCCGGTGGTCTTCTGGTCAGTTCGGGCAACTTTTTGAGGCTTGGTCGTAAGAAAAAAGGCACCAAGTAAAGTCAGCCAAGTGCTCATCAGAGATGCCCTTCTTTTTTCCATTATGGGGTCGAGGATGCCCATGTGTTAGGCACGCCCAAGTCCCGCCTTTGCTACGCTTGCAACACGCCCCCAGGAACTTTGGTCATCCCCACGACGGAAAGCAGTTGGGGATGCCCAAAATCGGCTTTCAATTATGCCGATTTTGCGCGACCTTAGGAAAAGGATGCCCATCTCCCGATTTGTGTCAGAAGATGGGCGCCCTTCTCCTTCGAAAATAAGCAGGATAGTAACATAGTAAATGATGGCAGATAAAGACCTGAACGGTCCATCCAGTCTGCCCAACAAGACCCGGACATCCCAATTCTGATTTGTACATTCTATTTAAAATCTGCCTTCACATCTCAGTTTTCACTTGCAGAGTTGTTTTCATTAAAAATGGACACCAACATTGTCCTTCTCAGTATCTGTCTCAGCTATGCATAATGGAATTCAGTTCAGTGGTTTAAAGGATAACCAGTATAAAGCTTTTTTTCCTTTCTCCCCCAGGTGCTTTGTGTCAATCTAACTTCAAATCAGTTCTAAATTTTAAGTTCCATTTACCAATAGAGCTTTTATTCTAGCTTTTAAAGTTTATTTTTGTTCTAAGTCCCAGTGTGGGTGATTCAAGAAATGTTTCATGTTTCCAGCTGGACATATGCTGATTAAAAACAGGTAAAAATCTATAATGTTCAGTGGCTTGATAAAGATGCCTATTGCTGGGTTGAGCCTGTATTGTTTTAGACACATTAAATATGCCAGGGTTCTTAACGATTCAGTATTGCCACAGAAATGGACAATATAAGTGTTGACGTACAAATCAATATACTCGTATACTGGATTGTAGACCGACACACAGGGTTATGTTTAAAAGCAAGTAAAACCAATGCTTGAGCTTTTGCTCGGGAGGTCAGATTGATATAGAATCAGGCCTTGATAACTTTTCCTTAAATTTAGAAGCAAGTTCAAAACTTATAAACCAGTAGTTGAGTTTTCTCATCTACTCCCTCTGTGCCAGGTAGAGGGGATAGGAAGGCTCAAGTTTTGGGTTCCCCTCTCCGAAATCTGACCAGTGTCTTTGTGCATACTTCTTTGCCCCTCTTTCCAGTACGCTGTCAGCAGCCTGCTGGTAGCATCCTGACTCTCTGATTTTGGCATTGCTGTGGCCCTTGTCCACATCTGCTCTCCACAAGTCTGTCACTTTCCATAATGTTTTCAAGCAGTCTCCCTTTCTCTGAACCCTTGTACTTGTTTCCAAACAATCTCCCTCTCTTCTAACTGTGTTGCCCCCCTATCTGAAATCTACCCCATCTTTCACTATGTTTCACCAGTAGGTAGCAGCAGCCTGCCACCTTCTCTGGCCCAGACTCTGTCATACCAGTGAGTCCAAAAGGTCCATCAAGCTCAATATCCTGTTTCCAACGGTGGCCATTCCACGTCATAAGTACTTATCCCAAAAGTTGATCAATTCCATTCTGCTTACCCCCAGGACTAAGCAGTGGTTTTCCTCAAATTTACCTTAGTAATGTTTCATGGTTCCCAAATTGTGGGTTGAGACCCCAAATGGGGTCATATTATCAGGAGATGGGGTTCACAAGAAGCAGAGAACTAGATTCTGTAAATGGTGCCCAAATCTGGGTGCTGAAAAAAATGCACACTGAGTGCTATTCTATACACTGTGCTCCAAGTTGGGTGCCATTCATAGAATAGCATGTAGGACCAGGATCCGTGCCCAACTTTAGAGATGGGCGTCCTTGGCTGATAATGGAAAAAAGAAGGGCGTTTCTGACGATCATTTGACCGCCTTTACTTGGTCCATTTTTTTTCACGACCAAGCCTTGAAAAGGTGCCCGAACTGACCAGATGACCACCGGAGGGAATCTGGGATGATCTCCCCTTACTCCCCCAGTGGTCACCAACCCCCTCCCACCCCTAAAAAAATTAAAAAAACATTTTTTGCCAGCCTCCATGCCAGCCTCAAATGTCATACCCAGCTCCATCTCAGCAGTATGCAGGTCCCTGGAGAAGTTTTTAGTGGGTGCAGTGCACTTCAGGCAGGCGGACCCAGGCCCATCCCCCCTACCTGTTACACTTGTGGTGGTAAATGTGAGCCCTTCAAAACCCACCAGAAACCCACTGTACCCACATGTAGGTGCCCCCCTTCACCCCTTACAATTGTGAGGAGTAGGTTTTTTTTTTTTGGGGGGGGGGGTTAGGGGGGCTCCGCACCAAAGGTAAGGGAGCTATGCACCTGGGAGCAATTTGTGAAGTCCACTGCAGTACCCCCTAGGGTGCCCAGTTGGTGTCCTGGCATGTGAGGGGGACCAGTGCACTACGAATGCTGGCTCCTCCCATGACCAAATAGCTTGGATTTGGTCATTTTTCAGATGGTTGTCAGATGGTTATCACTGAAAACCGAGGACGACCATCTCAAAATCAACCTAAGGACGACCATCTCTAAGGTCGACCTAAATTTCATGATTTGGGCGTCCCCGACCGTATTATCGAAATGAAAGATGGACACCCATCTTGTTTCAATAATACGGGTTGCCCTGCCTCTTTACGGGGCCGTCCTGCGAGGACGCCTTCATGACAACTTGGGCGCCCCATTCAATTATGCCCCTCCACGTAGATCTTAAGTGAATGCCTCTGACCTGCCCATGCTGCTCCTTTGGCAATGCCCCTTTTTCAGTTACATGCTAAAGGATTTGTAAACACATCGTTATAGAATAGTGTGTAGCAAAATGCACATGAAAATCCAAATTGCCAATTAACGCCAAAAGTTGATTATCAGCAGCTAATTATTGGCGCTAATTAGCTCATTACTCAAATTATGAACGCAAATTGGGCATGTGCCCAAATTTGCACAAACACTTTTTAGTGCCATATGTAAAATCCAGGGGAGGATGTCTCCTTCTCTCTCTGAACCTCCACTGTAAACTACACCCAGTAGTGGCAGTCATCATGGTACTACTGGTTCTGCTACTGCCTTCATGCTTTGAATAAGCGAGGAGAGGAGAGGAGAGGAGAGGAGAATGGAGATCTGATATTTTGTTCTCCTTTGTGGACAGCTAAGATCTGAACATCCACTCATATGGTGATGTCACCGCCAACAGCTCCATTGTCGGATATCACTACTGTCTGGGATTACATGAATATTTAAATGTTAACATAACGTAAGAATAGCTATACTGGGTCAGACCAATTGTCCATCTAACCCAGTATCCTGCTTCCAATAGTGGCTAATCCAGGTCACAAATACTGGGCAAAAACCCAAATAGTAGCAACATTCCATGCTACCAGTCCCAGAGTAAGCAGTGGCTTCCCCATGTCTCTCTCAATAGCAGACTGTGGACTTTTCGAAACCTTTTTTAAACCTAGATACAGTAACTGCTGTTACCACATCCTCTGGTTATCAATAGAAATCAAACAAAATAAAACATGGAAAAGAAAATAAGATGATACCTTTTTTATTGGACATAACTTAATACATTTCTTGATTAGCTTTCGAAGGTTGCCCTTCTTCCTCAGATCGGAAATAAGCAAATGTGCTAGCTGACAGTGTATATAAGTGAAAACATTCAAGCATTACTATGACAGTCTGACAGGGTGGGAGGAGGGGGGTGTGTAGGAAGTATGCATGGGGACATCAAAGCATATCATTGATATTCTAACAGGGTGGGTGTGGATAGGTGAGGGGAGGGTGATCAACAGAGACATACAGCTTTATGGTTTATAATGGGCTAGGAACCCCAGATCCTTGTTAAGTCCTTTCTGTTGGGTGTTAAAATATTCAATCATTCTGACTTCAAAGGTCTTACGTTCTTGTATGGTTTTAAAGTTACCTTTGAGGATTCTCACTGTGAAATCACTGGTACAGTGTCCTGGTCCTGTAAAATGTTGACCAACAGGCGTGGGAACCCTGCTGGCACCAGTATTGTTCATATGATGTCTATGTAAATTGAATCTTGTCTTAAGCATCTGGCCTGTTTCTCCAATATAGCATCCTTCGTTACATTTTTTACACTGAATGATATATACCACATTGGAAGATGAGCAAGTGAAAGATCCCTTTATGTTGAATATCTTTCCTTTGTGGATGACTTTGGGGTCCTGTGAAATATTTTGGCATAGTTTGCAACTGGATAAATTACAGGGAAGTGTGCCCTTCTGTTCCTTTTCAGTCTGTGAAGGAAGTTTACTTCTGATTAGCTTGTGTTTTAAATTGGGTGGCTGTCGGAAGGCCAGTACTGGTGGGGATGGGAATATCTCTTTCAGTAATTCATCCTCCTGGAGTATAGGTTGTAGATCTCTTATGATTTTCCTCAGTTTTTCCAGCTCTGGATTGTATGTCACTACAAGCGGGATTCTGTCTGTGGATTTTTTTCTTTTTGTACTGTAGCAGATTCTCCCTGGGTGTTTTGAGGGAGGAGGCAATATTCTTGGAGATTATTTTGGGGTTGTAGCCCTTCTGTTTGAAGGATTCAGTCAGGGTTTTAAGGTGTCTGTCTGGTGGTATCTTGTGGCTTGGCTGTAAATGATGGATCTTTTTGTATGTGAAGGATGGAAGCTGGAGTTGTGGAGGTAGCTACATCTGTCTTTGGGTTTCTTGTATATAGATGTTTGTATACAGCCATCACTGATTGAGACCGTGGTGTCCAAAAAATTGACTTTTTCTGGGGAGTAGTCAATTTTGAATCTGATTGTAGGATGGTATGTATTGAATGCAGATTAAAATTGTTTCAGAGTTTCTTCACCCTCCGTCCAAATCATAAAAATGTCATCGATGTACCGGTAGTATTTTAGAGGTTTGGTCTGGTGTGTATTCAGAAATGTCTCTTCCAGCTCAGCCATAAAAAGGTTGGCATATTGGGGTGCTGTCCTGGTGCCCATCGCAGTGCCCATTATTTGCAGATAGATATCATTGTTAAAGTGGAAGTAGTTGTGAGTTAAAATGAATTTGATTAATTTTGTAATAGTTTCTGTATATGGAACAGTGACCGACATATGTTGTTTTATGTATTTTGAAATGTTTTCTTTGTGCAGTGAAGTTATTGTGTTGAATGTGGATATCTATGCTATCAATCAAATGGAGTTCTTTTCTATTTTTCACTTATAATTTTAATTTTGTTAACCGCTTTGGCCTGTGCAACAGTTTAAGTGATATATCAAAAACTGAATAAATATAAACATAAACAATGAACTCCATAACTTAAAGGTGCATTGATTTTCAGTCCTGCTTCTGCCTCTGACATCACTGCTCCTCCTGCCTCCCCCCTCTTCAGCCTGAATAGGTCTGCTGACACTTTGGCTGCAGAGCCACTGACCCTGTAGATTGTCATCCACAGAGGCCTGTGTGCACTAAACCTAAATTTCTGGTTGCCATGGTGACTTAGCACTTGGGTTTGAGTGCTGATACAGATTTTCATAGGGATGTGATATTGTGATACAGGCAGACATTGAATTATTAGCAGCAATGTCCACAGTACTATTACTACTACTTAACATTTCTAGAGCGCTACTAGGGTTACACAGCACTGTACAGTTTAACAAAGAAGGACAGTCCCTGCTCGAAGGAGCTTACAATCTAAAGCACGAAATGTCAAGTTGGGGCAGTCAAGATTTCCTGAATAGAGGTGTAGTGGTTAGGTGCCGAAGGCGACATTGAAGAGGTGGGCTTTGAGCAAGGATTTGAAGATGGGCAGGGAGGGGGCCTGGTGTTTTTCATGGCATTGAAAAAGTTATAGGTATGACTGAAGACATGTTAAGATACAAGCATGAACACACTACCCACATACTAATGTAGATACTCGCAGCTATATAGTTTGCCATTGTGACCAACAGAAAAATGTTTTGTTGGTTTTTTTGTTGTTGTTTTTTCTTTTTAGAGTGACAGCATGTCTGTGCATGAAGACAGATGATCATGTCCAAGTTAATGGCCAGTACTTTATCACTATGGATATATACTGGCACTGGTGTAACATTTCTATGGAGAAAGATGTCAACATTGGTAGATTTGTTGAGGCTTGCAGGCCAGGACATTAACGGATATGAAATTACTAATACAGGTGTTTATACTAGTTGTACCATATAGACATACAATGCCAGTTCTAATTCGCATAGTAATACAGTTTCAGTGTAGAAGGCCCAAGCTAGTTATCCGTGACACTTTTACAATGACAAAAGTTGGGACTGGCAAGAAAGAACAGTATAATTTATACAGAAATAAACTTAGTAATACAACCAAATATCAATTGAAAATACATTGAAATAAAAGTGGAGAAAGTATGTTAAACATAGCTTGTGGCAACCCTTCTTCATGTAAGTGTATGTATGTGTGTGTGGAGGGGGAAGGGGTTGGTAGATGTATGTGTTCATACATGTTTGCGTGTTGGTAGGTGTGTGTGTGCTTTCTGTGTATGTGTGATCAAGAGAGGAGATGAGATGGGAAAGTAGTGTGAAAGTTGCAATTCTTGATAACTGTGTTACTGTGAGTCAATGTATGTATATTGCAGCTGTTGGAACTGCTTCTTCTGTACAAAGGTATTGGGGCATTTTTGGAGGAGGTTCATTTCTCTTCTGCCCTCCACCACATGCAGAAACCTCACTTCCTGTGACTAGAGCTGCCCAGTACTCTGCCCCCTACTGCCTTCCCATTGGCTGGAGGATGGATCCTACCAACAGTCTCTGCCGACAGTTACAGAGGCAACAGGTCAGGCAGGGTTAGCTCACTCACATCTGAGTTGGAGGATTCTAGAGAACTGCAAAGGTTTTCAGGTTAGAAAAATGTTCAGACTTATTACATATCATTCTACCTTCTGGAAAATTAATGTAAAGTTCCATTGACTTTGAGAAAGCCAAACAGGTAACATTCCTAACTTCCTGAGTCCTGAGCATGTCTCACAGGGACCCCCTAAACATGTGGACTTGTGGAGGGGCATAATCGAACGGAAATGCCTATCTCCATGGGCGTTTATCTCCGAGAATGGATCTGTGAAGGGGCGGGCCAAACCTTATTTTCGAAAAAAATGGACGTTTTTGAGCTGGGTGTTTGTTTTTTTTAGCGATATTGGAAACTAAAAACGCCCAGCTCAAAAACGTCCTAATCCAAGCCATTTGGTCATGGGAGGGGCCAGGATTGGTAGTACACTGGCCCCCCTGATATGCCAGGACACCAACTGGGCACCCTAGGTCAGTGCGGTGGACTTCAGAAAAAGCTCCCACATGCATAGCTCCCTTACCACGGGTGCTGAGCTCCCAACCCCCCTCCCCCAAAACCCACTACCCACAAATGTACAACACTACCATAGCTCTTAGGGGTGAAGGGGGCACCTACATGTGGGTACAGTGGGTTTTGGAGGCCTCCCATTTACCAGCACAAGTGTTAAAGGTGGGGGGGGGGGGGATGGGCCTGGGGCCACCTGGCTGAAGTGCGCTGCGGTACCCACTAAAAGTGCTCCAGGGACCTGCATACACGCAGGCCTCTAGGACTTGTTGCTGCTATATAACATTGGCACACCAGTTGACACCTGAAGACTAATCTCTCCGAAAACGTCCTTTATTGGAATAACCGCGTTTACTCACAGTTAACTGCAGATCAGAGGTTGTGCCCCACTGGCAACGAGTCTCCCTGGTACTGAGATTAGCAGTAGGTCAGAGCTGGCAGAATGCTGTACAGTGCCCTCTTTCAGCCAAATTCAGGGGAAGAACTAAGTTGTCTAACGTGGCTAACACAGGAAAGGGAACTAAAACTGGCTTACAAAAATGGCCACTACCTCATGGACTACAACACGAAACACAACAGGGCACACTCTGACCCAGTAGGCAGGGGGAAAAGCACCATGGGAGAAGAGCCTACCAACTACCAACATCGTGAGACTGTAACACAAGCTAATGAAATCACGGAGCCCAATACCCTACACCCACCACAATGCAATGCTGATGTGACCCTGTACTGCACCCGAGAGCCACATCTGACCCAGGGAAAGGCTGTGACAGGATCAAACACGTTCTGCTGTCATGGAGGTGGGTACGGCATTTGAGGCTGGCATACAGGCTGGAAAAAAAGTTTTTAAAGTGGGGTTTTTTTTGGTGGGAGGGGGTTAGTGACCACTGGGGGAGTCCGGGGAGGTCATCCCCGATTCCCTCCAGTGGTCATCTGGGCAGTTGGAGCACTTTTTTGGGACTTGTTCGTGAAAAAAAAGGGTCCAAAAAAAGTGACCCAAAATCGCGGTAAAAACGCCTTTTTTTATTCGATTATCAGCTAAAGACGCCCATCTCTCCTTGGCTGATAACCACGCCCCAGTTCCGCCTCCACCATGCTTCCGACACGCCCCCGTCAACTTTATTCGTTTCCGCGACGCAGTGCAGTTGGAAATGCCCAAAATCGGCTTTCGATTATACCGATTTGGGTGCCTTTGCGAGACAAACGTCTATCTCCCGATTTAGGTCGCACTATAGGCGTTTTTCTCTTTCGAAAATAAGCTGGAAAGTCTGCCAATGGTTTAATCTGCCCCCCTAGAATTTTACTTGGCTAGCAATCCACTAGAAAATTGTATGATTCTTGAAGTAGTTTTTTACCCAGTAGAATTAACAACAAGAAAAATGAAATAAAGGGATACAGAATTATTTACATTTCCTATGTGCATATCTGTAGGGTCTGCATGTGTTTGTACATGTGTTTGTGTATGTATATATATATATATATATATATATATATATATATATATATATATATATTATTTCCTTGTCATCAAGCAGATGAAGCCATTACGTATGGGTTGTGTCCATCAACCAGCAGGGGGAGATAGAGAGCACTCAACTTTTCACAGTGCCTCATGGCCAGCTAGCTCCACTGCCTTTTCAGTATTCTCTATCTCCCCAAGCAGGGTGGCTGCAGCTTCTTCGAGCTCCATCAAAAATCTGCCTGGGGGTGGCTCCTGACTTGCCAGTTGTTAGCCGGAGTGTTAGAGGCTATAGCAGCTTCACTTTGAAGGCACATAGGTCAGCCCTTTCCCTGCCTTACCCATGCCCCCATGGATGTGGACATATTAGCTTGCTTTCCCTGTCCTTTCCCACTCAGTGGATGCAGGCACATTTGTTCGCCTTTCCCTGCCTTTCCCACTTATCTGACCCCCGGAGTGTTTTTATTTACCTCTTTTGCCTCTGCTTTCCTCACAGTCAGAAAACACTCTTACCTCACTAGACCGAGTATCACAGCTCCGGTCCAGCAGAAGAATCTCAAGAAAAAAACCTCTTTTCCAAGATCGCTGTGCTAAAGAGCGACGCAACTTTAATTAATTATTTATTTATTTAAGTCGCGTCGCGCTTTAGCGCAGCGATCTTGGAAAAGAGGTTTTTTTCTTGAGATTCTTCTGCAGGACCGGAGCTGTGATACTAGGTCTAGTGAGGTAAGAGTGTTTTCTGACTCCTCCAGGGTGGGCCCGCGATTGGGACGTTTTTGGCGCGAACCGCCATTTTTGAATTTTACCGCCGTTTTCGGCGATGGCTGCGGAGACTGTAAAGTGCTGTTCTAAATGTGGCAAGCGCAAATCAGCAGCGGGGCTCTGTAATTCGTGCTGTACAGACGGTAGAGCCGGCCCGAGCATGGCGAGCGGCGATCTTTTGCACTCTGAGCTGGCAGCGGACGCCATTTTGGATTTTCCACATGGCGCGGCCTCCGTTGCGACGGAGAGCCCTGAATCCGGGGGGGGGGGGGGGGTCCTCTGAGTAAGGCTAATAATAGAACTGATAGCCCTGGGCAGGATCCGGGTGGTCAGGGAGCGGTTTTCTCCCCTGATTTTGTTTTAATGCTGCATAGGGTGTACATGCTTAAAAGAGCTCTTCCACAGGGATCTTCGGACCCTCTGCCTGCCCCCCCCCCCCCCAGTGGATCCTGGCCTTTTGGAGTTGGCTTTGCCTGTTTCTTATCCTCCTGATAAATGCAGAACGGCTAATTCCCCTTCTGAGTGTGGCGCACCCCCCTTCCCCCCCCCCTGTGGTCGGGCTATGAGGATTCTGAGGGGTCTGGCAGAACTTCTTGGGCTGAGGAGCCAGAGTCGGGTGCAGAATTGCCACAGGAGCTTGATGATCCGTCTGCGGTGAGGATTTTCCACCGTGAGGAGCTGCCAGCGCTTATTTCAGATGCCTTACAAGCCCTCTCGATTGAAGATCCTGGGAATGGCACAGCCTCCTCTGTTAATCCAAGGATGGCTAGTACCAGAAAGCCTGCTCGAGCCTTTCCTTTGCATGACTCCATCCAAGAGCTTATTTCGGCTCAATGGGCTGACCCCGAGGGACCTTTGAAGGTTGCCAGGGCTATGGGGCAATTATACCCTCTGAGTGAGGAACATTTGGCTCGCTTTGCAATGCCTAAAGTGGATGCCCTGTTGTCATGTTCTCAAAGCGGGAACTGGGTTGTGAGCCCTTGGGCCACTGCCGAGGAGCGGCAGTGGCAGGCAAAACCACCCCACACCAGAGACTAGGCAGAACAGGACTGGAACTCCGGACTGGAGTTGCAGCAGAGGCAAACAGGCAGGACTGAAGCAGAGCAGGCACCCTTAAACTTCACCTGCACTTGGCCACTTTTCACCCAGAGTTGAGCTCTGGGCTTCAGGTGGCCGGCAGGACTTGCTGGACAGGGCAGGACTGGATAACAGCAAGGCAGCACAGGGACTGAGGGTCAGAGGGGAAAGGGAGGAACATGGGCAGCAAGGCAGGAGACTGGGCAAGGAAGGGAAAGCTAAAGGGCAGAACAGAAAGCTGCAGATCAGCAAATAAACAGGGAACAAACACTGACTAACAAGACACAGAACTAAGAGCAGCAAGCAGCCCCAAAGCCAGAACACAGACAAACGGAAACTAAACACAGAATTACAAACAAGAAACCAGGCAGGGAAAGCAAGCAAACCTAAACTAAACACAGACTAACTAGAAACAGGCAAGAATCTCAGACAAACAACTGGACTAGCAGAAGTGCAACAAGCACCAACATACCAGGGCCTTAGACGCAATGCAAAGACAAAGCAGAGTGTTTCAGAATGGCTAATAAGCCCAGCAGCACCTGGAGCTCAGCTGCAACAATCACCAGGAAACTACGGGTGCTGTGTAGGTTCAATCCAAGCAAGCAAGTCTGGCAGCCCGGAAAATCCGGACCGGACTAAAATCTGGAACGGGTGACTGCACACAGACAATCTAATGCAGCCAGCACACTGAGACAGAGACAGAACTAACTCACAAAGAACAGATAGAAGCCAGCTCAGAAGCTGACCACAGGAAATACGGTGAGTCGGAGAGGGGTCACGGCCACAGACATGACACCTGGTCACGGCTGTGACAAAGAGAACTACCCTCCCTGTGGAAGGAGGTGTTGCCCTGAAGGATATTCAAGACCGCAGGCTTGATTCAGCTCTGAAGCGGTCCTTTGTTTTGGCAGGTCTCACTGTTCGGGCGTCTGCATGCAGTTGTTATGCTGCTAGAGCCTGCCTGGCTTGGTTACAGCAGGCAGTGGAACAGCCCGGTGATGGAGCGGAGACCTTATCTGAAGTGGCTCCGCAGATGGAGTCGGCCTTGTCCTTTTTGGCTGACGCCCTTTATGATATGGTCAGAGCTTCGGCTAAACAATTGTCTGTAGCAGTGGCAGCTCGCCGCACTCTTTGGCTACGACATTGGGCGGCGGACATGGCCTCTAAGCAAAGGTTGGTGAAGTTGCCCTTTCAAGGCCTTCTCCTGTTTGGTGAGGAGCTGGAAAACATTGTTAAAGGCCTGGGGGATTCCAAACCTCAGCGCTTGCCCGAAGATAGGCTGAAGCCTTCCTCTAAGGGTCAGGCGGTCCGCTCCTCTTACAGACCTCGCTTCCGTGACGCTAGAAGGTACCGCCCGGGGCGTGCTGCTGGGTTCACTTTGCGTGCTCGCTTTCAGCAGAGAAACTCCTTTCGCTCGGACAAACGTTCCGCAGCTGCCGGTTCAAGGCCTGGAGTTCAGAGGCGACGCTCTCAATGATGGTGCGCCGGCCCCCTCCTCATTTCCTGTCATCGGAGGAAGACTTTCCCTCTTTTTTGAGGAGTGGGCCAAAATCTCCGCAGATCAGTGGGTCTTGGACCTGATCAGAGACGGATACCGAATAGAATTTGATGCCCCGTGAGAGACGTGTTTGTGGAGTCCCGATGTGGTTCTGCCACCAAACGGGCGGCGGTAGAGGAGACTTTGCACAGTCTGTGCCGGATAGGGGCTGTGACCCCGGTGCCTCCTGCCGAACAAGGTCTAGGCCGCTACTCCATTTACTTTGTGGTGCCACGAAAAGGCGGGTCTTTTCGCCCGATCCTGGACTTAAAAGAGCTAAACAAGTCTTTAAGAGTGCGGCATTTTCACATGGAAACCCTGCGCTCCGTCATTGCGGCGGTACAGCCAGGAGAGTTTCTCACGTCTCTGGACCTGAAAGAAGCTTACTTGCACATACCAATTTGGCCCCCGCACCAGAAGTTTCTGCGGTTTGCGGTGTTGGGAAAACATTTCCAGTTTCGGGCCTTGCCTTTTGGCCTCGCCACAGCTCCCCGAACCTTCTCCAAGGTAATGGTGGTAGTAGCTGCCTTTCTCAGGCGAGAGGGTATCCGGGTTCACCCGTACCTAGACGACTGGCTCATCAGAGCAGACTCAGAAAAAAAGAGTCATCTAGCTACAGCCAGAGAGGTTTCAGTCCTTCAATCTCTGGGCTGGGTCGTCAATATGGCCAAAAGTTACCTGACCCCCTCGCAATCTCTAGAATATTTGGGGGCCAGGTTTGACACAGCCTCGGGCTATGTGTTTCTTCCCGAGCAAAGGCGGTGCAAGATTCAGAATCAGGTCATCCTCAGGTCCGTCTGCTCCTGAGGATGCCCTGCCCGCGAGCTTGGGACATTGTCCAGCTTTTGGGATCGATGACGGCCACCTTGGAAGTGGTGCCATGGGCGAGAGCGCACCTGTGACCTCTACAGTATTCACTACTTCAACGATGGACTCCAGTATCTCAGGATTATCAGTGCAGACTTTCTTGGCTCTCTGCGGCCCGCCTCAGTATGGAGTGGTGGCTCTCGGACAGCATGTTGCGGCGGGGAATGCCACTGGCGCTCCCCGATTGGTGCCTAGTAGTGACAGATGCTAGCCTGAAGGGCTGGGGCGCACATTGCCAGGGGAAGCATGCCCAGGGTCTGTGGACGCCCGACGAGTTGGAGTGGTCTATCAACCGCCTGGAGTTGAAAGCGGTGTTTCTGGCTCTTCTGGCCTTTCAAGTGACCCTGGAAGGATTGGCTGTCCGACTGATGTCGGACAACACGACAGCAGTGGCCTAAATAAATTGACAAGGCGGCACTCAGTGCAGAGCTCTAGCCGCGCAGGCCGAACAAATTTGCCACTGGGCCGAGCTGCATCTACAGTCCCTGTCAGCAGCTCACATTTTAGGTCAGAGCAACGTGCAAGCTGACTATCTAAGCAGGCATCAGATCGATCCAGCGGAGTGGGAACTAGCAGACGATGTATTCCTGCAGATATGTGCCAAATGGGGCAAGCCAGTGATGGATCTTATGGCGACCAGTTCCAATGCCAAAGTCCCGTGCTTCTTCAGCAGACGGAGGGATCCTCGCTCTGCCGGGTTGGATGTTCTGGCTCAACCCTGGCCCCTGGGCTTGCTGTATGTCTTCCCTCCTTGGCCCTTGATAGGGCGAGTGCTCCTGCGGATTCGGCTGCATCCAGGAGAAGTGGTGCTCATTGCCCCGGATTGGCCCAGGAGGCCTTGGTATGCGGACCTCCGACAGATGCTGTTGGAGGCTCCCTTTCCGTTACCTCTGGTTCCGCACCTGTTGTCACAGGGTCCGGTGGCCATGGAGGACGCCTGCCGCTTTGGTCTTATGGCATGGCGATTGAAAGGGCGCAATGGAGAGATAAAGGCTACTCAAATAAGGTAATTTCCCCTCTCCTGCAGGCCCGTAAGCGCTCCACTTCCGTGGCTTATGCCAGGATTTGGCGCCAGTTTGAAGTCTGGTGTGTTTCGAGAGCGCTTTCTCTGTTGCGGGCTCCTGTCTCGCCGATTCTGGACTTTTTGCAGGATGGTGTACACAAAGGCTTGGCCTATAATTCCCTGTGGGTGCAAGTGGCAGCATTGGCCTCCCTGCGTGGCAAGGTTGAAGGCTTGTCCTTAGCTGCTCATCCAGATGTGGCACAGTTTCTTAGAGGGGTGCTTCGGCTCCGTCCTCCCGTGCGGGCACCTTGTCCAGCTTGGAACCTGGGGTTAGTATTGAAGGCCCTTCAGGGGGCTCCCTTTGAACCGCTTCGGCGTGCTTCAGAGAAAGATTTGATACTGAAGGCCGTCTTTTTAGTGGCCATTACCTCGGCGAGACGGGTGTCAGAGCTCCAGGCGCTGTCCTGTAGAGGCAATTCTCAGAGTCAGGGGTCACGGTTCGGACTGTGCCTTCCTTCATGCCTAAGGTGGTTTCAGCATTTCACCTAAACCAGCCTGTTTTTCTTCCTTCCTTTGTTGAGGAGGAGTTTCCAGATTCATTTGGGCAGTTGCACCTTTTGGATGTGCGCAGGACTCTGTTGCAGTATCCGCGAATTACAAATTCTTTCAGGACCTCTGATCATCTTTTTGTGCTGTTTGCAGGTCCTCGCAGAGGGTCTTCAGCGTCTAAAGCCACTATTGCCCGTTGGCTCAAAGAAGCTATCTTTTCAGCATATCTACTGTCTGGCCAGGCTCCGCCTGAAGCCTTTAAGGCACATTCCACAAGAGCGATTTCCTCTTCCTGGGCGGAAACTGGAGCACTATCTCTTCATGAGATTTGCAGTGCTGCAACATAGGCTTCTAAGCTCTCTTTCGCCCGACATTACAGGCTGAATGTGGCTGCCAGGAGGGATGCGCGTTTTGGAGCACAGGTGCTAGCGTGTGGTGTGGCTTGTTCCCACCCTATTTAGGGATTGCTTTGTTACATCCCATACATAATGGCTTCATCTGCTTGATGACAAGGAAGGGAAAATTAGGTTCTTACCATGATAATTTTCTTTTCTTTAGTCATAGCAGATGAAGCCATGAGCCCTCCCTGTATGATTGTCTGTATTGCAATGATTCTGATTTTAGGTGCTGTTCTTGTTTCCTGAAGTTATATTCCTTCCTTGGGGAGTCGGAAAACAGTCTTCAGGATTCTTGTTACAGTTATAGGAGGATGAGTTCATTCCCTCCAGTTCATGTTTTGGGAGGATGAGTTTATTCCCTCCAGGAGGATGCAAGTATTCCCTCCGTTTATACAAAGTGGAGGACGAGTTTATTCCCTCCAGGAGGATGAGTTCATTCCCTCCTTTTTTGAGTTTATGCCCTTGTTAAGGGGCCATCGTTTGCTGTGAGGAAAGTTCATGTTATTCCCATTGCGGTTTGCCATACTGCTTTGGAAGCTTCAAATACTGAAGAGGCAGTGAAGCTAGCTGGCCATGAGGCACTGTGAAAAGTTGAGTGCTCTCTATCTCCCCCTGCTGGTTGATGGACACAACCCATACGTAATGGCTTCATCTGCTATGACTAAAGGAAAGAAAATTATCATGGTAAGAACCTAATTTTCCCATATATATATGTTCTGTGTTGTGTGTGTTTCCTGGGAATATGTTATGTCTGTGGGGGAGGTAGCAGAGGGCAGTTGTGAGGCAGCATGTTTTAGGGGGTGAGGCAGTTGGGATTATGTTGGGGAAGTTTGGGGTCTGGTTTGGGTGGTTGGGCAATTTGTGGAGTGTTGTTGTCAGTTGCAGGTAGAATAGTCTTTGGTGGTGGGGAGGTATTCAGGGTGGTGTAGTAGTTTGGGGGGGATGGGGCTAGGGTTACCATATAGCTCCAGAAAAAGGAGAGAGGAAATCCGCCAAAAAAGCGGATAACTCAAACGCCCCACGGTAAAAACAATAGTGTAAAAGAAGTGGGAGAGCGACCCAGGATACCAGAAACTGGAGGATGTTCGTTAGTAAACTAACGAACATCCTCCAGTTTCTGGTATCCTGGGTCACTCTCCCACTTCTTTTACACTCCAGAAAAAGGAGGACAGATTGAGCCAGGCCAGGTTTTACTTCCATTACTTTCAATGGAGGTAAAATCAGGACTGGCTCAATCTATCCTTTTTTTTTTTCTGGAGCATAAGGCAGTTTACAGCATGGTGGAATAGTTGGAAGTTAATTTTTTGGACTGGGCAGTTTACAGGTATAGTTTAAGGGGTTGGGGTAGTTTGAGAGTGGTGTGCAATACAGGATATTGCATGGATGCAGGGGCAGTATGCAGTGAGGTGGAGCAATTTCAGGTGTAGGTTTTGGGTGTGGAGCAGTTTCAAGGGTTGTTTTTCGGGAGTAGGCAGTTTGTGGGCTGGTGTGGCAGTTGAGGGGAGTAGATTTTGGATGTGGGGGCAGTATGCAGGGTGGTGGGTCAGTTGTAAAATTATTTGTTTTGGAGGGGTAAGGAGGGCTTATTTCTCTGGAGTCCCCAGTCCTTTGTGGCCGATTTTCAAACTCAGTGTTTCTTTTTACCAGTTTCATCCCATTCCATTCATTTTTTTATGCTACAGAAGAAGCTGGAACTCCTCCCATAAAATATATATTGGCCCATTTTCAGACTTGTATCTTTTTACCAATTTTTCCCTCATGCCAAGTTTCATCCAGCGGGACGCACTGAGAGGGAAGGGAAGCAAGGAGGAGGCAAGCCTGCCTTCCTGCCTGTCAGATGTTTTTACTGCCGGTTCGCTGCGACTTCGGGTAAATTAAAGATTTCAAGTAAAGTCGAGGAGCTAAGGGAGGGCGGGCGGGGGGGGGGGGGGGGGGGGGGGGGGGGTGGGGGGGGGGGGGGGGGGGAGCACGGGTGCACGAACGGAAGGGAGCGGGCAGGTGAGCCGGACCTCACAAAAAATGTGCCGGTACACTGTACCGGTGCGTACCTGCACAAAAAAGCACTGTATGTTATAGTAGTATTAGTTTCAGATAAATGTAAATTAGGAGTAATGGGTGTCCCCCAGTGCCCATAATTTATGCTCTTTTGCACTATTAATTGCATTTTTACTTAACATCTCTCTTCTGTCCATTGCCTTTCCTTCTTGTCTTCTCTGACCTTGCCATAGGTATTTGATTTCTTCTGTTTGTTCTTCTCTTCACTATCAGTTCTTTAATAATCATAAAATCTGCTATTCAGTGCTTATTGCCTCTTAATCCCTCCACCTGATACCCAAGTCCTTGCTCACAATCTCATCCAAGCCCTGAGTCCCCATTTATACTCCCAATATTCAGCCAGTCTTTGTCTTCTGGTCTGCCACTAGAGTCTCTGCCTAAGTCGTAGTCCCTTCTGTCCTGCATCCCTGTGTGCTCAGATCTGCCCTTCTGCCCCTTTTCACCCTTTCCTAGGGATCAGTTGCCCCTACCTTTTCTGCTATCCCTAATTGTCTCCTTCTTTAGCATCTCATGGTTTGTTTTATTAGCTTGATCTATCACCTTTCACTTAGACATCAAGGCGGCTTACAATAAAATATGGACCGTATATAAACCATAACAACAATTTGTAATAGTGCAGAATATAAATTTTTAATAAAATAAATACAAAAAATTGCAAACATACACAATTATAGTCATTTGTTAAGAAGAGCCAAGGGCAATAACCACACACATAGCAAAACATGAAATACTATACACAATGTAAAATAGCAATATAGCATTCAACTTAATGACTGCTTATGCCTTTTAGTTTGCCATCTGTCCTTCTCTCACCCCAGCATCAGCTCCCAGTGCTCTTCTCCTCTCAGTCCCCATCCCCAGCATCAGCCTCCTCCCAGTTTCCTACACCAGCATCAGGCTCCACTCCCTGTTCCCAATCCCCAGCCCAGATTAGCCTACACCTCATTTTCCCAATTCCTTGCCTAGTATCTGCCTCTAGTCCTCTCCTCCCAATCCCCCTCTCCCAATCTCCTGTCCTGACACCAGCTTCTAATCCCCTGTCTGCAGGCCTCTCAGCCCTAGCATCAGGCTCCAACTCCAGCAGCAGCCCCCAACTCTGAGTTGCAACATCTACTTGCCCTAACAGTAGCAAGGAACATATCGTCTCTCCTGCAACTGTGGTGCTCCTCTTCCTTGGTTTGGCCAGCATGATTGAAATTTGAAAGGAGGTACTTGCCTCATCCTACATTTCAAATATGTAGGGCAGCCCAAGGAAGAGGTGCAGCCTAGCAGCGGGAATGAAGAACACACTCCCGCTGCCATGAAGAGGTGAGCCAGTGAGGTGGGCTTTTGGTGCCCCTGAGCTTGGGTGTCCTGAGTCAGTGCCTCCCTGACCTGCATGTCAGCCCTGGCAGTCAAATCAGTGCTACAGAGTCCATAATGCAACAGAATAGGGTTGTCAGAAATCCAGGACTGGTAAATAAATAAATAATAGTTTCCTCCTGGAACTGGGTAACTTGGTTGCTCTGGGAATCACTAATCCTTTCTAACAGTTACCCACAGGCAACAGACTGGCTGGGAAGAGGCATTGTAATCAATGAACAGAGAAGTCATGCTGAAATAAACAGAAGAATAACAGGTGCAAATATGGAAAAAAAAACCCACATCAGACATTTGTCTTTCTCGCTCATTTGATTTATCTCCAACTTTCTACGTTTTCTTTTTTTTTTTTTTTTCATTTCTCTGCCATTCTCACCCCCACCAATGTTCAGTCTCTTCTTGGTTGAAATATAATTTTTATTGATGCACAGTTATTGTGTTTGGGAGTATGGTTGTGGAAGTGGAGAAATAAAGAAGGTAGTAGGGTAACTGTGGGCAGGTGGAAAATTTGGTGGTGGGGTGGGGGAGCTCCTGGAGGCGACTGCCGTCTGTTACAATCAAGGCAGCTGTTTGGCAATCTCAGCAAACAAGGCTCCTGTGATGAGAGCTTTCCAATCATCTCCCTTGCTAGCAAATATTTACTCAGTACTATGAACCTTAGAGAGAAATAAAGAAGAGAGCAGCGATACCTCTGCCACCCACCTCTGTCACCTGCTTCACCAATATTGTTATAGCCTGTTAAAAGATGGTCAAACCAGTTATTCATATATGTCCAAATAGGAGGGAATTAGCTAGCCTTTTTCTGAGGGCAAACAGTTCTGATACTGCAGGTTCACAGGGCGGCACAATATCTGAGGCTCTGTTTTGTTTTTCCCACACATCTATAACAGTAAATTTCAGTATAGAAATGGGCTTACAGTTTTTCTGAATAAATATTTACTGCCTTGAAAGTAGTTTTCAGTTCTGGAGACATCTATAAAAGGACATTGAGAAAGAGGACCACCAAAGTGATACATGCAACTGCATGATAAATCACATTATAAATAAGCCAAAAGTTTTGTGCATATTGAGCTGCAAGTATAAACGTGAATGGGTATTTTCCAGGGGATAATTTCAAAGTGAAAGTATATGCACCAGAGACCTACCGAAACTGTCTGAAAGCTTTCAGCTAAAACCGAAATTGCAGCTGAAACTCGTCACCTGGTTTCAGCCAAAACCGAAAACTAAGTTTGGTTGTGTGAATGTGAACCAGTGAGGGCTGCTGTGGATTGCAGAGCTTGCAGTCTGCATCCCACTAAACCCACAGTATCCAAGTCAGAATATAATTTAAATAATGAAAGGCTGTATTTTATCTCAAGCAAAATAGCCTCCATACACATGGACCATAGCTAATGAAAACTGAAATGAAAAGCCACAGTGCTTTTACAGTGACCGACTTTGTGCCACACTCAGAGTGACAGCTGATGCCATAAGTCCACAGAGAGGCTAACTCCTAAGGAGTTTATCATCCCAAAATTACAGACTTAAATTCCTGCAAAAAATTTTGTATCAAAAGCATTTATTTGGAGCACTCTATTTACCATATAAATTACTATGCAAGATCATAACTGCATTACTTGCAATCACAGTACAAGAAAGAAATAATACATAGTAAACATAGTAGATGACGGCAGAAAAAGACCTGCACGGTCCATCCAGTCTGCCCAAGAAGATAAATTCATATGTGCTATTTTTTTTATTTGTACTGTCCTCTTCAGTGCACAGACCTTATAAGTCTGGCCAACCCTATCCCCGCCTCCCTACTACTACTACTACTACTACTATTTAGCATTTCTATAGCGCTACAAGGCGTACGCAGCGCTGCACAACCACCAACCCCGCCTCCCAACCACCAGCTCTGGCACAGACTCTATAAGTCTGCCCAGCACTATCCCCGCCTCCCAACTACCAGTCCCGCCTTCCACCACCAGCTCTGGCACAGACCGTATAAGTCTGCCCAGCACTATCCCTGCCTCCCACCACCGGCTCTGGCACAGACCATATAAGTCTGCCCAGCACTATCCCCACTGCCCAACCACCAGCCCCGGCACAAACCGTATAAGTCTGCCCAGCACTAGCCCCGCCTCCCAACCACCAGCTCTGCCACCCATTCTAGTTTAAGCTCCTGAGGATCCCTTCCTTCTGCACAGGATTCCTTTATGTTTATCCCACGCATGTTTGAATTCCGTTACCGTTTTCATCTCCACCACCTCCCGCGGGAGGGCATTCCAAGCATCCACCACCCTCTCCGTGAAAAAATACTTCCTGACATTCTTCTTGAGTCTACCCCCCTTCAATCTCATTTCATGCCCTCTCGTTCTACCGCCTTCCCATCTCTGGAAAAGGTTTGTTTGCGGATTAATACCTTTCAAATATTTGAACGTCTGTATCATATCACCTCTGTTTCTTCTTTCCTCCAGGGTATACATGTTCAGGTCCGCAAGTCTCTCCTCATACGTCTTGTAATGCAAATCCCATACCATCCTCGTAGCTTTTCTTTGCACCACTTCAATTCTTTTTACATCCTTAGCAAGATATGGCCTCCAAACTGAACACAATACTCCAGGTGGGGCCTCACCAATGACTTGTACAGGGGCATCAACACCTCTTTTCTTCTGCTGGTCACACTTCTCTCTGTACAGCCTAGTAACCTTCTAGTTATGGCCACCGCCTTGTCACACTGTTTCATCGCCTTCAGATCCTCAGATACTATCACCCCAAGATCCCTCTCCCCATCCGTACCTAGCAGACTCTCACCGCCTAACACATACGCCTCTCTTGGATTTCTACTCCCTAAGTGCATCACTTTGCATTTCTTCACATTGAATTTTAATTGCCAAACGTTAGACCATTCTTCTAGCTTTTTCAGATCCTTTTTCATGTTTTCCACTCCCTCCGGGGTGTCCACTGTGTTACAAATCTTAGTATCATCCGCAAATAGGCAAACTTTACCTTCTAACCCTTCGGCAATGTCACTCACAAATATATTGAACAGAATCGGCCCCAGCACCGATCCCTGAGGCACTCCACTACTCACCTTTCCCTCCTCCGAGCGAACTCCATTCACCACCACCCTCTGGCGCCTGTCCGTCAACCAGTTCCTAATCCAGTTCACCACTTTGGGTCCTATCTTCAGCCCATCCAGTTTATTTAAGAGCCTCCTGTGGGGAACCGTGTCAAAAGCCTTGCTGAAATCTAAGTAGATTACGTCTATAGCACGTCCACGGTTCAATTCTCCAGTCACCCAATCAAAGAATTCAATGAGATTCGTTTGGCACGATTTCCCTGTGGTAAAACCATGTTGTCTCGAATCTTGCAACTCATTTTCTTCCAGGAAATTCACTATCCTTTCCTTCAGCATCGCTTCCATTACTTTTCCAATAATCAAAGTGAGGCTTACCGGCCTGTAGTTTCCAGCTTCTTCCCTATCACCACTTTTGTGAAGAGGGACCACCTCCGCCATTCTCCAATCCCTCGGAACCTCTCCCATTTCTAAGGATTTATTAAACAAATCTTTAAGAGGACTCGCCTCTTAAAGATTTGTTTAATAAATCCTTAGAAATGGGAGAGGTACAAACAGTTGCCCCCCCTCCCCCGTGCAGACTATTTTACAATCTCTGGTAGTCTATTGGTGTAGTTAGCACCGGAGCAATGCTCCCCAGTTGCGGCAGCCATTTTGAGAGCAGAACTGGAATGGGCAGGACTAAATGGGAATTTCTCGTACCCCAACTACACTCCTAGACCAGCAAGGATTGTAAAATAGGCCGGGGAGGGGGGGGGGGTAGCTCCTGTTCAGGGAGAGGGAGGAAGACAAATGGGACAAACCACACATTTTCAACTTCAACTAAAAACACATGGTCTTTTTCAGCAAAACCAAAAACATGGCTGAAAATTAAAATAACCTTTCAACTGAAACCAGGCAGAAAAAGGATTTGGGGCCGGTTTTGGCACCGAAATTCTGTTGGCCTCTAATATGCATACTAGCCCTTAGACTACTGGTGTAACTCATGAGCATACGTGCCACACAAGTTGGATGTCCTGTTATCAAACCTTAGACTACTGGTGTAACTCATGAGCATACGTGCCACACAAGTTGGATGTCCTGTTATCAAAGCACCCTATAAATGAATAAGGAAACGGTCACTTCTATAGCTTCTCGTTATTCTTCATGATCCTGGTGTGGGGTTATGTCTTTTGCCTGTACGGATTGATGCTAGTAGGGTTTTTTTTTCTGGGACTTCCCATGCTGCTCTGTTCAAAACTGTGAAGGTGACCTCCTCTCCCCCTCATCTTCAGCGCCAGGGACAGTGGAACACTTATTGTTTTCGGGGTGCCAAGCTCCGCCCTCAAACCTTCCATGCCATCCTATTCCTCTCCTATGGCATTTGACATCCTTCCCTGTCTCCCTCTCTTCCTCCCCTCCCCCCTTGTTCTGACCTGGTTTTAAAGCCTGCCTCACTGACACAGACCTAACACAGACTACTCAGCAATTACTGTGGATTCTTTTGGATTCGTATTAGGTAAATGAGACTTTTATTAGAGGTTCTAAGATACACAATGATTACACAATGATTAAGCTATATGAAAAAAAAGCAACACCTATAAACAATTATTACATCACTGGTCCCTACATCCAAGCAATGCTAGGAGTTTCTAGACCAGGAAAAACAATATACATACACTATACATACATCACTGGTCCTTACATCATCCAGGCTCTTATCATCAGCTGGGGGGGCCCTGTTCACAGTGAAAGCCAGGAGTTTCTTTGTCCAGGAAATATGGTTCTCTGTGCAGAACATACGTTACTCACAGACCAGCTCCCCATTTTCACTGACAGACACTCCCTTTTTTTATTAGGCTTAGAACTCATGTTCAGAGCTAAGGAAAATTACAGAATGCTTGAGAATTTCTCTGTTTAGGTAAACAAGCCATACTGTGGGAATGTGGCCACATGTTTCTCAGTCCAGGTGGCCAGTCTGAACTTGAAACAGGCTCCATCTCTCCCTTCACATACCAAATTAATTAGAGCTGTGTCTTATGTTTCACACAAACAGAATTCCTTCTAATCAAAAATGCAGACCCCGAGTGCACTTGTCAGTCAAGGCAGAGTTGAAAAACAATCTTTAAAATCTTCCACTACACCCCACCATGGTGTCAATTGTTTTTCTCCTTCCCTACTTCCTTTCCCCCATCTTGTCCATCATCTCTCTCCGCCCCTCGTGGTCTATAGCATCTCTCTCCCTCTGCCATGATCCCCAGCATCTCTCCTTCCCTTCGCCTGCTCCCTGCCTGTAGTGTCCTCCATTCCACCCACTCCATGGTCTTCAGCATCTCCCTCCTCTGCCCCTATGGTCTTCAGCATGTCTCTCCTCGCCTACCCTCCCCCTTTTCTTTAGCATCTGTACCCTTCTCTCATCCTTCTGCCTGTGCTATCCATCATTCAAACCCTCTATGATGTAGAGCATTCCACCACCCCCCCATGCTTTCCAGCATCTCTCTACTTTCTTCCCTCTCAAACCCTCATCATCTTCAGCATCTCTCCCTTCTCCTCCACTCCCCTCACCCTCCTCTCTTCAGTCTCTCTCCTTCCCTCCCCCTTCAGCATCTCTCTCCTTCTCATCTCCCCCCCCCACCCGCATGTGGTGTCCATCATTCTACCCTCCGCCTTCAGCATTTCTCTTCTTCCCTGTCCATGAGGTATTTGTTCTCTTACCATGCTCCCCTGGGGTGGCAACTTTAAAAGCTAAGTTGGAGAAATCGCATGGATGGCCCGATGCAGAAATGTCAGGTGCTAAAGGCTCGCCGGCTCCCATCCTCTCCAGACTTCATGTTTCAGAGGGGACAGAAGCCAACAAGCCTTAAGCACAAGCAGATGCAAGCTGTGAGAAGAAAGGCATCATGGGAAGAGTGGAAAGGTTGCAAAATTGTGGCTCCCCCTGTTCTGGGGCCTATGCTTAGGACAAAACATTTGACTGCCCCTGTGATACAGCCACCTCTTCAGCCTTTGCTGATTCTGCCCACTCTCTGCTTGTGTTGCCATCCTTTTCAGTCTCTGGTTGTCTCTAGGCTGTAGCAGTCATCTGCTCTGAATCTGGTTGGTCTTATCGGTTCCTGCCATATGCTACCTTTCATTACATTATTTCAACAACGGAACACAGTATCCGTGAGTGTATTAATTTCCTTAATAATCCCTCTTTCCTAATCTCTTGACTGACATGTGCCATGTCACAATGCCATCCAGTTTTGAACCAAAGAGAGAATCTCAGGTTTGACAGCATTTACAGTGGACTTTATTGAATATATGCAATCTCTGAGAGAACATCTACACCACCAGCTGCTGGTAGAAAGTACTTGTGAGTTATAACAGCGTTTATATTATTTTTGATCTAACCATGCTTGATCTAACCTAAATTAATCTCCTTGAAGAACAGCATATCATAATACATTAATAATAACAATCATTAAAAACATGTTACTCTAATACAAGCATTAGATATATATAATGTTTGGGAATCGGTAGTTCACACTAAAACATTTGCAAGCTTATATGGGCCATAGAGTTCTCTGCAGTTGGCTAATAAAAACTGTCTGTTGTGATATTTTGTGGTTTCAAGTGCCAATGGCCCACAATATAGTTCAACAAGGACAGCTGGGATAACTAGATTTAGGCCTGAACCATTTTTTCTAAGAAGTGTTGCACAGTTAGAAAGAAGTGACCTTGGAATACCAGTAAACAGGCAAAGTAACACCCTTCAAGTTGGCAGAACAGTAAAATACCTAGTGCACAGGTGCAAATAAGCACATTCAAGCTGGGAGGCATCCGTGCAATATTAAAATGAAGAAACACAAACTATGATATTGAGCAGTTCATCTAGTCTGCTTGACAACATTCCTGCTGTAGTATCAGAACTCAGTTGATCTTAACTTTCTCTTGCTTAGATTTGATTATTCACATGCATTTCCAAACTCAAGGTGAGTTACTTTTCAGGTATGGTAGGTATTTCCCTGTGCCAGAGGATTTACAATATGCAATTTATCCTTAAAATCGAGCATGGTAGCGGAAGATTGGAGGGTGGCCAATGTAACACCCATTTTTTAAAAAGGTTCCAAGGGAGATCCGGGAAATTATAGACCGGTGAGTCTGACGTCGGTGCTGGGGAAAATGGTAGAGGCTATTATTAAAAACAAAATTACAGAGCACATCCAAGGACATGGATTACTGAGACCGAGTCAGCACGGCTTTTGTGTGGGGAAATCTTGCCTGACCAATTTACTTCAATTCTTTGAAGGAGTAAACAAACATGGACAAAGGGGAGCCAGTTGATATTGTGTATCTGGATTTTCAAAAGGCGTTTGACAAGGTACCTCATGAAAGGCTACAGAGGAAATTGGAGGGTCATGGGATAGAAGGAAAAGTCCTATTGTGTATTAAAAACTGGTTGAAGGATAGGAAACAGAGAGTGGGGTTAAATGGGCAGTATTCACAATGGAGAAGGGTAGTTAGTGGGGTTCCTCAGGGGTCTGTGCTAGGACCGCTGCTTTTTAATATTTCTTGAGATTTATCATAATATATGTTTCACCCCCATTCCCCCAGCCCATTGTGTGCATCTGCTAAACTTCCTGTGAATAGTTCCTGATTTAGAGATGGGAGTAACTAACGAGGTAATTAAATTTGCTGATGACACAAAGTTATTCAAAGTCGTTAACTCGCGACAGGATTGTGAAAAATTACAGAAGGACCTTACGAGACTGGGAGACTGGGCGGCTAGATGGCAGATGATGTTTAATGTGAGCAAGTGCAAAGTGATGCATGTGGGAAAAAAAGAACCCGAATTATAGCTACGTCATGCAAGGTTCCACATTAGGAGTTACGGACCAAGAAAGGGATCTGGGTGTCGTCGTCGATAATACACTGAAACCTTCTGCTCAGTGTGCTGCTGCGGCTCGGAAAACGAATAGAATGTTGGGTATTATTAGGAAAGGTATGGGAAACAGGTGTGAGGATGTTATAATGGCATTATATCGCTCCATGGTTCGACCGCATCTTGAGTATTGTGTTCAATTCTGGTCACCGCATCTCAAGAAAGATATAGTGGAACTGAAAAAGGTGCAGCGAAGGGCGACTAAAATGATAGCGGGGATGGGACGACTTCCCTATGAAGAAAGACTAAGGAAGCTAGGGCTTTTCAGCTTGGAGAAGAGACAGCTCAGGGGAGACATGATAGAGGTATATAAAATAATGAGTGGAGTGGAACAGGTGGATGTGAAGCATCTGTTCACGCTTTCCAAAAATACTAGGACTAGGGGGCATGCGATGAAACTACAGTGTAGTAAATTTAAAACAAATCGGAGAAAATATTTCTTCACCCAACTCGTAATTAAACTCTGGAATTCATTGCCGGAGAACGTGGTGAAGGCGGTTAGCTTGGCAGAGTTTAAAAAGGGGTTAGACGGTTTCCTAAAGGACAAGTCCATAAACCGCTACTAAATGGACTTGGGAAAACTCCACAATTCCAGAAATAACATGTATAGAATGTTTGTACGTTTGGGAAGCTTGCCAGATGCCCTTGGCCTGGATTGGCCGCTGTCGTGGACAGGATGCTGGGCTCGATGGACCCTTGGTCTTTTCCCAGTGTGGCATTACTTATGTACTTATGTACTTAAGGCTTTCTTGAGATTTATCATAATATATGCTTCACCCCCATTCCCCCAGCCCATTGTGTTCATCTGCTAAACTTTCTGTGAATATTTCCTGATATTTCTTTCTGATTTTGCTTTCATATTAGAAGAAGGAAAGAAGACAGGGTTCTCTTTCCTCCTTTCTCCACTACCCAGAAGGTAATTTGTAGACTAGCTTAATCACATGATATAATTTACTGCACCAGGACTTTCATTCTGTAATTTTTATACTTGTGTGTCATTGCCTCTTGGAAACTGGACCTAGGGCCAAGAACTGAAATACTCCTGTCACAGGCAAATCAGAGAGAGACAGGTATGAAGACCTCCAGGAATCAAGTGGGACAGAACCTTACCCAGTGCAGTGATTGGTAAAATGTGCAAACTAAATGATTAAGCCTTGAGTAATGGAAAATCTCATTCGAGTGGCAAACATCAGTTATGGTGTCTGTTATGGAACATAGGTTTGTACCTGTCTTGCCTGAGTCAGACCTCAGTATGACAAAGTAATAGCACCACTAAGGCCCAAGACAATCCAACAGGCTAAGCTGCTGATACCATAGAGAAAATGGAACTGGTATGGCCTGACAGTGAAAGGATCAGTTTGAGGAGAGGGTGTGATTGCACTATGCTTCAATAATACATATCCCATAGGGCCACTGAAAAAGTAGACAGAGAGGTTTTGCCATTACTTGTAAAGCGAGAAAGAAGGAGATCCGTTAGGGAGGAAGAAGGAGATGGAGAACTTGGAAAGGATGCTGGCAAATCTAGGTGGATCTTGAGAGAAGGGAAATGGAGGGCTGCAAGGGGTAGTGGGTATGGAATGATTTCGGATTGTAGTCCAAACTACATTGTCTGATAAAATGTTCTATAATTTCACCACTTTAATTGAAAATTCATTCTTTAAAAGTTACTGTGACAAAAATGATAAAGGTATGGAACAGTTTATTTATTAAGAAACTTTAAACAGATTAGAGCTATTTAGCTTGGAGAAGAGTCAGCTGAGAAGGGGCTAGAACAGAGGTTTACAAATTCATGAGTGGGGTGTAACAGGTAGATAGGGAACAGCTAGTTATGCCTTCAAACTATACCAGGACTAGGGGATACTCCATGAAACTAAGACCACATTTAAAACCAACTAGAAATAGTTTGTTTTCACCCAACAAACAATTGAGCTGTAGTAGAATTTGTTTCCAAGAGATGTGGTGAAGACATTAACACAACTGGGTTTGAAAGGAATTTGTACAAAGTCCTAGAGGAAAAGTTCTTAAAAAATTATTAACTGAATAGATCTCAGAGGGAGCTGCAAGAAATGGGACCTGTCTTTTAGTTTGTAGTGACCCAGTTAGGCCACTGTTGGAGACAGGATGCTGAGCTAGATGAACCTTTGGTTTCACTCCATGACATACTGTCTGTTATGTTTTTATGGTGAAATATATCATTCTTCAAATAATTTTGTTTTGAAGTTGCTTTAGTAAAGGTGAAATGAAAGAGAAAAAATATCTGAGAAGGAAAAATGGGGAAAGATATATAAAGGAAGGTAGAATGAAAAAAAAGACTCAAGAAAATGAGTTGAGAGGATACTACTACTACTTATCAGTTCTGTAGCTCTGCTAGACGTACACAGCATTGTACACGTTATATGCAGGTACTTTCTCTGTCTCTAGTGGGCTCACAATCTTAAGTTTTTGGTTTTTTTTGGACCTAGGGCGACAGAGGATTAAGTGACTTGCCCAGGGTCGCAAGGAGCTGCAGTGGGAATTGCACTCAGTTCTCCAGGATCTCAGTCCACTGCACTAACCACTAATTTGTAAAAATAGACATGAACTGTTACTCTAATTTGTCTTGTACAGCTAATGAGGTTTCCTCATTGCAACCCTAGTGGCCTCTCTACCTCAGAGAACTGGAAGAGGCTTCTATATGAAAGTGGACTGGGTGGGGAGAGCTTTAAGGTCCTGTTACAAACTTAACTATGGGTCCCAGGAAAGTCTGTGTCCATCGGTCTGCATCCTAACATACTCCCCTTTCTTTGTTCAACACTTAATCAAGATTTCCCTAATGATATTGTATTGGGGGGTATGATGAACAGTAACTGAGTCACTGATAGCTGGTTAGGCAGAACGAAGACTATTAACCTGTTCTGCCAGTAGTTATCTTTAATTATTTATTCAACATTATCAATTTTTAATGTAGGTGGGTCATAATAGAACATTTATAGATTAAAACCATAGATGCACAAAAATTAAAACAATTACATACAATCGTCATATGAAATCCACTGCCACAAATTAGGTAAAAATAAAATGTACCAAAAATGTTGTAATCATATCTGTTTCCTGAGCATATGGAATAATAGCCATGCTGTTAATATGGATTAAAAGCTAATAAATTGTAATAGGAAGTAACTAATCTGCCATGGAATGACAGCAAGATTTGGGATATGCTTTTTCTGAACCATCGTAATTGATTTTTAAGTGAGACAGCTGCTTGAGAGAAAAAAGACAGAAAGCTCCTAATGAGGAAAACTGATCCCTCTATGGGTGCATACTGGGATGGAGTTCCCTTTAATCCATCCTACAGATGTGTGAATTGTTAGTATTGTCTCTGCTCTTGAACTTGCCTGCTTTCTTCATCCTGGTGTGAACAGCAGCAGTTCCAGGTGGCTGGCTGGTACACTGGTTAGCTGAAGCCCTGATGATCAAAAGTAAACATGGGCGCTAGAGGCCATTAGCGCCGTACTAGTACCCACAATTACCAGCGCAGAATGATCAGAGGAGTCTAGCACAGCAAACAACGAGTGCCCCAGGCCTTAGCGCAGATAGCATGCAAATTTAGTCAAGCTCATTTAAATGAGACCATTTTGTATTCCTCCCCAGTGATCAGAAAAGAGTGCCCAAAACAAAGGTGCCTTACCTATGTAAAAAATAATGCCAGGTCCGAACAGGTGTTAGGGTGTTGGAAGAGAAGATTTCCCATGATTCTCATGATTTTTTTTCTGTAAAATCTACCGGTTTTGATTGCTTTTGAAAGCAGAAGGAAGCCCATGCAAGCCATTGTTCTGGCGGTATTTTTGTGGTGCTATTCATAATAGCTCTGGAGTTTTGATCATCGGGCCCTGAGTGAAGAATCAGGGCTATTTTAACTCATCTTTTTTGTTTTTATATCAATCCCACTCATTCTTGAAATGATTGATGAATCTTTAATCCAGTCAATTCTTCGATAAACCAGGGCTTCTGAGTCTCATCTTTGCCCTGACACTTACATAGCAGAAGGATTGCGAGCCCTCCAATTTGGGGGGGGGGGGGGGGTCTCAGAGGTGGACTGAGAGGGCATGCATTCCCTCCCTCCCCCCACCCCGGCACACCAAAAATAATATCTTTCCTGACGGGAATGCTGAAGCCCAGTAATCCAAATCTCATCTTTGCGCTGCTTCAATACAGAAGAGGTCGGCAGCATGCCACCAGGCACTGAGATTGGAACTCCCTGAGCATGCTCAGTTCTTATTAAGCGGGTACTTATTTAGTATAGGTAACAAAGGCAGAGAAGGTACAGACAATACTGATGCTGGTAGATAATGGAGAAAACCTTTGGCTGGGTGCACTTGGACTTCATGTTTGCAGTACTACGTAATGTAGGGGTGGGACTTAATTATTTGCAGTGGGTAATGAAGCTATATGAAGACCCCCGGTCATGTATTAACATAATGGGCTGTATTCAGAAACGTTTCAAATGAGGAAGGGAAATAAACAGGGCTACCCTATGTCATCTTCATTCTTTTACACTTGTGATAAGAGATCTTGGAGCAATGTATTAGACAGAATTGGGACACAAAAGGCAACAAAACTGGAAGCAAAAGAAAATCAGTACTAGCAATACCAAATTGTATTCCTTGCTCCAACTCCATCCCCCTTAGCTACTCACATTTTGGTCACTTGTTCAGTTGCTCAACCCTCATCAGTCCTCAAAGGGGCTAAATTTGATGCTTAACTCTCAAAATTAGAAACCTTAATCCAGGACTGTAGCAAGCTATAACTGTGCTCTGTGCAGTCCACATCATGGTGCCCTCCTGCTTCCCCCCAGAGCATCCACCCTTCGTGAAGCCCCCCAAAAGCTTCCCCTTTGAACACCCCCTGAAGCGCATCCATCTCATTCTTAAAAGCCCCCCCCCCACACCCATCGCAGCACTGAGTGCCTCCCTGTGTCCCTCCCTTCTCCCTACCCCCGAAACATTTGATGCAGCATCTCCATATCTCCTTTTCCCCCTGGAATTACCCTCTCTTCAAAACTTCTTGTCTCGGCTAGAGGATCATGGCAAAAAAGCACAGCAATGCTCTGCAGAGCTTCCCACTCCAGCGTGTAGGCAGGCACTGCCAAGGTTCCACCTACACTGTAACAGCAGTACTTTTTGGACATGATCCTCTAGCTGGAACAGGAAGGGTTGAAGAGAGAGGGATTCTAGGGAGGGAAAAGGGGTGGAGATGTTGCATAGTCTGTTTGGGAGGGAAGGGGTGGGGGGAGACAGAAAGGTACTCTATGCTGCAGAACTTTGGGGGGGGGGGGGGCAGTGCCTATAGATGGGGCACAGTTTTGGCAACTCCTTTGGACCCTGTTCAGTCACACTGGCTACACATACCTTGTAATGGCCCTGCCTCAGCCCTTTGAAAATTGGCCCTAATGTTCTCAGCCACGTCATGTAGCTCATTGAAAGTGATCTCCTATGTATTGTAAGGAGGTTGGAGGGTCTAAGCAGCTCAGGAGGAGGTATGGGGCCAGACTACATTCCCCACAAGGCCCTGAGAGAAGGGATCGGGGTGGTAGGTCCCAAAACCCGGTATGGCCCCCACGTGGAAGGGAGGGGGAAAAGGACTGGAGAGAGCAGCTGCTATGGCAGGCAAGGGCCAGAAGGGGGAGCAGGGATGACAAAGCTCAATACCCTTGGGTTAGAAATCAGTACAAGATTCCTTCCACCTGGGAGGGGGAGGAGGTCTCCAACCAACAGCCTAGCAGAGAGGCAGAGTTAATGGAGTGTTTGGAGGAAGGAGAGGCTGGAGAGACCAATATACCAGATTTGGAGGAGCCAGTTGACATGGACTGTAATTGTACTTTGGGGCAGAGTTGCAGGGACTGAAGGCAGTGGGTGGTCACAGGAGTCAATTAGCTGTGTTGTGGGCGGTGTACTGCCATTCTGCAACCACCCAAGCAGAAAGACTTTAAAACTGAAACCCAGGCTGTTGAACTGGGGGAGACCTTGGATTTAAAGGGAAGTTTTTTTCTTGTTGCTTTATTTTGGGAAACTGAATGGGACTTTAACCCCCTTGAACTGAGATTTTGTGGAGGAGGGGAAATAAACTGTGTGGAACTAAAAGCTGTGTTGTCTGGAAGGACTTTGTTTGGGGACTGCTGAAGGGAGCCTACCACCCCTGAAGGTTTGCTACCGGGATTGCAGATATTACAATATACATTAATCCTACCCCAGCATCCATTATAGCCAAGGGTGGGAATACATTTAGAAAACTTAAATGGCAATCAAAAATGTATAGGCGCTACAGAGAAATTTTACCTTGCTTTTTCCCTTTTTTCATATTTTGCTTTTTTATTTCTCTAGTCCACTGTGACAAAATAGTGAGTTTTTAAGTCTGTAAAACTGTACTATTTTTTGAAGTGTATTTCTCTAGTTTGGTCATCAGGTGGTGCATGTTTAAATCTGTTACAGAGAACTGACTGTTCCCTCTTTAGTTAACACAAGAGGTAACCTGCAGCTACTTTTAAAACTTGTTGTGCTGGGCTCCGATTGGCCCTGGAGCTCAAAATTCATCTAGGAAATACTGGATTTTTCTCAGTTTGGAAGTAAAGAGAGAAAGATCTCTTTACTGAAACCCTGTTGGCTGTTATATTTCATAATCCGTGAGCAGCTACATTTTCTGTACTTCCCAGGTACTATTTAGATAGTAAACAAATGTTTAGATAGTTTTATAATTAATCCTATTTCAGTTACCTGTTATTATGTGCTGTTTTGTTTCATCTATTTTTATGGTTCACTGTTCAAAATGTTTTCATGAATATAAACACTTTTAGTTTATTGACTCTGCTTGTCTGGACTAAGAATCCTGGTGGTTTGTGTGTTGGGTCTGCGAGTGCTTTCTGGGAACTGTGGGACCACTTGGATTGTGGCCCACCTAGAAATCACTGGGGAACATCTTGAGAGAGGGAGACTCACCTAGAGGCAGTGGGAACCCACTCTGTGGGAGGAGGGTGTTAGTGTAGAGTAGAAGCAGCAGGTGCAGGCGGACCTGAACTGTGCTAGGAATAGACGTCTAAGTGACCGCGGGGTAGCCCCAGTTGAGTGGCTAGGCGTTTTGTGATATTTATTTTTTTTTAGTTCATATTTCTACATTTTTTCCATTTCATTTATTAATTCTAATACAAAGTTACAAAGTAAAAATAAATGCTTAATAGATAAGTCATGTCCATCTTTGTGTGATCCCGTTTCACTGTTTAAAAGGGAAAAGGTATTGTGTTGTTCTTTGGAGGGCAGCGTGGGTTAGTTTTCTACATACCTTAATAGTAATGGGCTTTGGGGGTCAATATTCAAAGCAATTTAACTGCCCCACAACTGGTTAGTGCAGGAATGGTCCATGGGCGGCTTCGGCAACCCCACCAGCCATTTACCCCGGATTCTATATAGTGCAGTTTAAGTTGCACGCGCAAATCCAGTCATATTCTGGATTTGTGCATGCAACTTAGTTAACAAGCCAAGTGCTGATAATTGCCACTTAACAAGCAATTATTGACACTAATTTTCATTAATTAGAATTTACACGCAGAACTGTCTAAGCATATTCTGTGACGTGATGCATGTAAATTCTAAGTCACATAGTTGAAGGGGTGTGGCATGGGCAGGTCATGATGTTTGTAAAACTTATACAAGTGGTTATAGAATATATCCGGTCTGCGCATAATTTAATCATTGGCAATTAAACCAAGTTCTAATTGGCATAACTGCCTGCAACTAAATTTAGTTACGTGGACAGGCGCTCGACATATTCTATTAACCGCACAGAAATTTAGGCTTTTTCTATAAATTATGCCTAAATTTAGGCATACTTTATAGTATACGCCTAGGTATATTTCATTTTGGTGCCGATTTTTTAGGCATGGTATATAGAATCTAGTCCTTAACGGGAGCTGCATATTTGGAGGGGACCTGAGCCCAAAGTGGAGGGGGGCAGGTCAAAGGTCCCCCGTGGCATAGATGATCCAGTTTCTGGAGGGAGACTTCAGGTGTACGCTGGGCTTTTTGATACCCATTCCTTGAAGCACTTTGATGTCTGGAATGCTGATTTTGAATGAAGAGATAATAAGTACCCCAGTGCATTGAATGTAAGTTTAAAAAGCAAGAGTAGCTTAAATTTACCATCCAGAAACTGGACCTCTTAGCACCTCTGCACATGATGTGATCTGACAATCTTTGAAATAACAGGAAAGTGGGGGTGGGGGAAGGAGGGAGAAGAGAGAGGCCATATAATTGTTTGGCAACTGTGCTGTATTGGTTACATGAAAATTCAAGCATAGTTTTTATTCTTTAATTTGGTAGACAAGAGGGGCAGAAGTTGATATGAGACCTGCTTCACAGGAAGTATAAGAACAGCCAACTTCCCCTACCTCAGAAAAGCCTTTGTTACTATGGTAACATGCGTCATGGAAACTTTTGCAGGTTTTTAGAGTTACCAAACTTGCCAAGTATGTCAGTGTCCTGAAAAAGGAAAGGGGAGAGAGTGAGAGACTTTAGAAACTAAAGAGTGTGAAATCTAAGAGAGAGAATTAAGGAAAACAGAAATAGAGTGAGAAAGATTTATAACTTCTAGTGACCTTCACAGCAGCAAAATATTATTTTAGTTTCCTAGAGATATTTACAACAGATGCAGTTTCAGTAGCTAAGCAATCTGGTGATTATAGCAAAGTGCAGTACACGTTGATGGACTAGGGGAGTCAAACATCAATGTTTGAGGTCTAACTGGTCTAGTTTCAAGAATATTATTAAGAAATATGCATGGAATACATTTGCATGTACTGCCTCAGTTTGTATTAAATGTATATTATGTATATTCATTACGAATACCCTGAAAACTAGACCAGGTTGTAGCCCTTAAGGATTGTGTAGAAATTTTGGGTGAGACAAGACATGGAAGGGTAGGATAGAGATGTAAAAGTGCATGCAGAGACAGAAAAGAGGAAGGTAGTAGAGAGAGAATGGAGTCTAAGAGACAAAACAACATGAGATGAAAGTAGTATAAAGGTAGGCTGCCTGTGAAAACTGGATACTTTTACCAGCAGACTGCTGGCAGGGTTCAGTGTGAGGTTAAGTCAGAAATTAAATCTTGATTCCAAGGTAGTTCTCAGTGGACAGTCATCTAGTCAGATGTAGCTCAGAAATTGCTATGAATGGGTACCTCGTGCACAAGCACAGGGTTCACATAGACTGTGATGCATATCAAACATATAAATGGCGAGTGTTGTACTCACTCGCAAATGCGCAGTAGAGACCCTCTCTGCCCCGCCCCTGCGTCAATACGTTATGATGGGGGCGGAACAGAGAGGGTCTCTACTGCGCATTTGCGAGGGATGAAACCGCCGTCGCTAACGCTCCCCCCACCCTCCACCCGGCCGGGCCCTTGCTCCGCTATTGAAACAGCGAGGGAACGCAGCACACAGCTCTGCTGAGCTGCCGTCCTTCCTTCTTCTTTTCTGCTTGTGTCCCGCCCTCGACGATGTTACATCACACGAGGGCGGGACACAGGATGAGAAGAAGAAGGAAGGCCGACAGCAGCTCAGCAGAGCTGTGTGCTGCGTTCCCTCGCTGTTTCAATAGCGGAGCGAGGGCCCAGGCCGGATGGAGGGGTGGCGGTGACTCGGGGGGAGCGAGCTCGGTTGCGGGGGGGCCTTGCAGTGGCGACGGGAAGGGGCTTTCAACCCCCCCCCCCTTTCCTATACTAGCCCGTTTTTACGGGCTCACCGGCTAGTTTGATATCAATGCGTATTTGAGGATGCTTTTTGCTAGAATAATCCAGGCTTTTAGGGCAGGAGTGAGATGCATTCATATAACTATGTGGAGGAGTGGCCTAGTTGTTAGAGCACTGGTCTTGCAATCCAGAGGTGTCCGGTTTAAATCCCACTACTGCTCCTTGTGATCTTGGGCAAGTCACTTAACCCTCCATTGCCTCAGGTACAAACTTAGATTGTGAGTCCTCCTGGGACAGAGAAATATCCAGTGCACCTGAATGTAACTCACCTTGAGCTACTACTGAAAAAGGTGTGAGCAAATCTAAATAAATATGTGCAAGGCTGGAAAAATCTCTGTGCCTAAAATTTGGCATTTGAAGCTAGATTCTATATATGGCACCTGAAAAATTTACACTGAAAAAAAATATGCCTAGGTGTATTCTAAAAAGTATGCCTAAATTTAAGCGTACTTTATAGAATAAGACTAAATTTCTGTGCGCATTATAGAATACGCCAAGCACCCGTCTGAGCAACTAAATTTAGTCATGAGCAGCTATGCCAAGTAAAACTTGGTGTATATCCCGAGTCTAAATTAGGTGCAGATCGAGTGTATTCTGTAACAACGCACATAGGTTTAAGAAACGCCCACGACCCACCCATTCAATGCCCATGGCCACACCCCCTTTCAACTATGTGACTTTGAATTTACGAGTATGAATGATAAGTAGTAGTAGTAGTAGTTATAGAATATGCTTAGACAGTTCTGCGTGTAAATTCTAGTTAATGCTAATTAGTGTCAATAATTGTTAAGTGGCGATTATCAGCACCGATTAGCTTGTTAACTAATTAAGTTGTGCATGCATATCCAGAATACGACTGGATTTGCGCACGCAACTTAAGTTGCTCTATATAGAATCCAGAGATGGTTGCCAAAAATTGAGAAAAATAAATCAGTTGAAGGATGTATTCCCACAGGGTTATTCATACTTGGGAACAGTGTTCTAATACAGTTGCCATGTCCCAGTCAGTTGTACAACATGTGGGTTTCCTCCTCTCCCTCCAGCAGCAGGTCTGTTGCTGCTGTTGCATCTGGCTCCCTCCCTGTCCCTAGCTATCAGCTGCTCCCTTCCAGTTGGCTTTAATGTTCTGCCACACAATTAGTGAGCCATGCAGTGCAGCCAACCCCTAAGCAGAGGAAATTCATAGTGGGACAGGAAAAAGAGAGACCAAATGTCCTCAAGTACCAAGAAACGCAATTGAATGATGTATTGCTTTGGTATTGCAGCCTGCTCACTTGATCACCACAGACTGCTCAAAGACTAAAATACTACAGATTCTTTTAGATTCGTATTGGGTAAATGAAACTCTTTATTTGCACTTTAATTGGAGAGTGTATAAGTCATTATTGTTACTGCATCACAATGATTAAGAAATACACACACTAATCGAGTACATTACTAAAGGAAGGCTATAGAAAAGTAAAATAAGAAAGATATATATACATACAAGATCACTGGTCAGGAATTACATCATTCAGGCCCTTATCTCATCAGCTGGGAGGCCCTTGCAGCGAAAATCCGAAGTCGCCATATGACCAGGAACAAGTCTTTTCTCCGAGGACAGCAGGCTGATTGTTCTCACTGATGGGTGACGTCCACGGCAGCCCCTCCAATCGGAACACTTTACTAGCAAAGGCCTTTGCTAGTCCTCGCGCGCTTGCGCACCGCGCATGCGCGGCTGTCTTCCCGCCCGAACCGGCTCGTGTTCGTCAGTCTTCTTTTGTCCGCGCTCGGTACGGTCGTGTTTTCGCCGTGTCGTGCCCCGCAAAGTCGACCTCGCGCGTTCTTCGTGTTGTTTAAAAAAAAAAAAAAAAAAATCCATTCTGTGTGTGGAAAGAGACTCTTCAGTCTCTTTTCCCCCCGCTATTTCCAGCTTTTTCGCCCCGGTAAGTTTTCTTTCGTCGTCGGGGTAGGCCGCTTTTAGGCCTCGGGTCGAAGTTTTCTTCCCTTTGTTTTTCAGGTGCCTTTTCCGCCATTTCGACTTTTGATCTCGCCGGCGTGATTTTTCCGCCCATGACATCGAAGTCTCCCAGCGGCTTCAAGAAGTGCACCCAGTGCGCCCGGGTCATCTCGCTCACTGACAGGCACGCGTCGTGTCTTCAGTGCTTGGGGGCTGGGCACCGCCCGCAGGCCTGTAGTCTGTGTTCCCTTTTGCAAAAGCGGACTCAGGTAGCGAGATTGGCCCAGTGGAACGTTTTGTTCTCGGGCTTTTCGTCGGCATTGGCACCGGGGGTATCGAGTGCATCGACGTCTTCAGCGTCCAGAGCTTCATCCTCGGCCGCCAGTGCATCGAGCGCATCGAGGCATCGGCCCTCTGCATCGGCGCTGAGACATCGGACAGCTGCATCGACGTCGGTGGTACCGGGACCTCGTCGACTGATGTCGTCGGACGGTGGTGCTTCGTCCGGAGTGCAGGTGAGGGCTGTCCATTCCCCTGCTGGTGGCGGTGAGCCTTCAGGTGGGTCTCCCCCTGCCCTGAGGGCTCCTGCGGTACAGCCCCCCCGAGACCGACCTCCTTCGGCCTCGGCCCCGAGGAAGCGACGGTTGGATTCTACGTCCTCCTCGTCGGTGCCGGGAAGCTCCGGTGACATGCTTCGTCCCAAGAAGTCGAAGAAGCATCGTCACCGGTCTCCTTCCCGTGTCGGCACCGAGAGCTCTGGGTCGCCGAGGGAGTCGGCACCCAGTAGGCATCGGCACCGAGAGGACCGCTCACCCTCTGTCCAAGAGGTGTCGATGCGCTCCACTCTGGACAGCCCGGAACAGCCTCCACGCCCGGAACAGGTTCTGACGTCGACGCCTGCATCGACATCCATGCCTTTCTCTGCAGCCACTCTGAACGAGAGCCTCCGGGCCGTTCTCCCAGAGATTCTGGGAGAGCTGTTGCGCCCTACCCCTCCGGTACCGGCGGTGCTTGCGCCACCGGTACCGTCGAGTATGGCGCCGGCTGGTCCATCGCCCGAGGTGAGGTCTCCGGCGTCGGTGCCGCGTGCGGTACCGGCTGCCGTCGCCTCCCAGGAAGGCTCCCCGACTACGTCGGCGGAGGGAGCTTCGCCGATGCGGGCGAGGGAGTCTACCTCTCGACGCCCCCATCGTGGACGTGGCTCCACGGAGTCGAGTCAGGCGAGGTTGCAGACACAGGTCCGTGAACTTGTGTCTGACACCGAGGGTGAGGCCTCGTGGGAAGAGGAAGAAGACCCCAGATATTTCTCTGACGAGGAGTCTGAAGGTCTTCCTTCCGATCCCACTCCCTCTCCTGAGAGGCAGCTTTCTCCTCCCGAGAGTCTGTCTTTTGCTTCCTTTGTCCGGGAGATGTCTACGGCCATCCCCTTCCCGGTGGTTGTGGAGGACGAGCCCAGGGCTGAAATGTTTGAGCTCCTGGACTATCCTTCTCCACCTAAGGAAGCGTCCACAGTACCCATGCATCATGTCCTCAAAAAGACATTGCTGGCGAACTGGACCAAGCCTCTAACTAATCCCCACATTCCCAAGAAGATCGAGTCCCAGTACCGGATCCATGGGGACCCAGAGCTGATGCGCACTCAGTTGCCTCATGACTCTGGAGTTGTGGATTTGGCCCTAAAGAAGGCTAAGAGTTCTAGGGAGCATGCTTCGTCGCCCCCGGGCAAGGACTCTAGAACCTTAGAGTCCTTTGGGAGGAAGGCCTACCATTCTTCTATGCTCGTGGCCAAAATTCAGTCCTACCAGCTCTACACGAGCATACACATGCGGAACAATGTGCGGCAGTTGGCGGGCTTGGTTGATGCGCTCTCCCCTGAGCAAGCCAAGCCTTTTCAGGAGGTGGTCAGGCAGCTGAAGGCGTGCAGAAAATTCCTGGCCAGAGGGGTGTATGACACCTTTGATGTTGCGTCCAGGGCCGCTGCTCAAGGTGTGGTGATGCGCAGACTCTCATGGCTGCGTGCCTCCGACCTGGAGAATAGAATCCAGCAGCGGATTGCGGACTCGCCTTGCTGTGCGGATAATATTTTTGGAGAGAAGGTCGAACAGGTGGTAGAGCAGCCCCACCAGCGGGACACCGCATTCGACAAGTTCTCCCGCCGGCAGCCTTCAGCATCTACCTCTACAGGTAGAAGATTTTTCGGGGGAAGGAAGACTGTTCCCTACTCTTCTGGCAAGCGTAGGTACAATCCTCCTTCTCGACAGCCTGCGGCCCAGGCTAAGCCCCAGCGCGCTCGCTCTCGTCAGCAGCGTGCGCCTCAGCAAGGCCCCTCGGCTCCCCAGCAAAAGCAAGGGGCGAGCTTTTGACTGGCTCCAGCAGAGCATAGCCGACATCCAAGTGTCAGTGCCGGGCGACCTGCCAGTCGGAGGGAGGTTGAAAGCTTTTCACCAAAGGTGGCCTCTCATAACCTCCGATCAGTGGGTTCTCCAAATAGTCCGGCAAGGATACACCCTCAATTTGGCCTCAAAACCTCCAAATTGTCCACCGGGAGCTCAGTCTTACAGCTTCCAGCACAAGCAGGTACTTGCAGAGGAACTCTCCGCCCTTCTCAGCGCCAATGCGGTCGAGCCCGTGCCATCCGGGCAAGAAGGGCTGGGATTCTATTCCAGGTACTTCCTTGTGGAAAAGAAAACAGGGGGGATGCGTCCCATCCTAGACCTAAGGGCCCTGAACAAATATCTGGTCAAAGAGAAGTTCAGGATGCTTTCCCTGGGCACCCTTCTTCCCATGATTCAGGAAAACGATTGGCTATGCTCTCTGGACTTAAAGGATGCCTACACACACATCCCGATACTGCCAGCTCACAGACAGTATCTGCGATTTCAGCTGGGCACACGTCACTTCCAGTACTGTGTGCTACCCTTTGGGCTCGCCTCTGCGCCCAGGGTGTTCACAAAGTGCTTGGCTGTAGTAGCAGCGGCACTTCGCAGGCTGGGGGTGCACGTGTTCCCATATCTCGACGATTGGCTGGTGAAGAACACATCCGAGGCAGGAGCCCTGCAGTCCATGCAGATGACTATTCGCCTCCTGGAGCTACTGGGGTTTGTGATAAATTATCCAAAGTCCCATCTTCTCCCAGTGCAGAAACTCGAATTCATAGGAGCTCTGCTGGATTCTCGGACGGCTCGCGCCTATCTCCCAGAGGCGAGAGCCAACAACTTGTTGTCCCTCGTCTCGCGGGTGCGAGCGTCCCAGCAGATCACAGCTCAGCAGATGTTGAGATTGCTGGGCCACATGGCCTCCACAGTCCATGTGACTCCCATGGCCCGCCTTCACATGAGATCTGCTCAATGGACCCTAGCTTCCCAGTGGTTTCAGGCCGCTGGGGATCTAGAAGACGTGATCCACCTGTCCACGAGTTTTCTCAAATCCCTGTATTGGTGGACGATTTGGTCCAATTTGACTCTGGGACGTCCTTTCCAAATTCCTCAGCCACAAAAAGTGCTGACCACGGATGCGTCTCTCCTGGGATGGGGAGCTCATGTCGATGGGCTTCACACCCAAGGAAGCTGGTCCCTCCAGGAACGCGATCTGCAGATCAATCTTCTGGAGTTGCGAGCGATCTCAAACGCTCTGAAGGCTTTCAGAGATCGGCTGTCCCACCAAATTATCCAAATTCAGACAGACAACCAGGTTGCCATGTACTACGTCAACAAGCAGGGGGGCACCGGATCTCGCCCCCTGTGTCAGGAAGCCGTCAGCATGTGGCTCTGGGCTCGCCGTCACGGCATGGTGCTCCAAGCCACATATCTGGCAGGCGTAAACAACAGTCTGGCCGACAGGCTGAGCAGGATTATGCAACCTCACGAGTGGTCGCTCAATTCCCGTGTAGTGCGACAGATCTTCCAGGTGTGGGGCACCCTCTTGGTAGACCTCTTCGCATCTCGAGCCAACCACAAAGTCCCTCAGTTCTGTTCCAGGCTTCAGGCCCACGGCAGACTGGCATTGGATGCCTTCCTCCTGGACTGGGGGGAAGGTCTGCTGTATGCTTATCCTCCCATACCTCTGGTGGGGAAGACTTTGTTGAAACTCAAGCAAGACCGAGGCACCATGATTCTGATTGCTCCTTTTTGGCCGCGTCAGATCTGGTTCCCCCTTCTTCTGTAGTTGTCCTCCGAAGAACCGTGGAGATTGGAGTGTTTTCCGACCCTCATCACACAGGACGAAGGGGCACTTCTGCATCCCAGCCTCCGGTCCCTGGCTCTCATGGCCTGGATGTTGAGAGCGTAGACTTTGCCTCTTTGGGTCTGTCAGAGGGTGTCTCCCGCATCTTGCTTGCTTCCAGGAAAGATTCCACTAAGAGGAGTTACTTCTTTCTATGGAGGAGGTTTGCCGTCTGGTGTGACAGCAAGGCCCTAGATCCTCGCTCTTCTCCTACACAGACCCTGCTTGAATACCTTCTGAATTTGTCTGAGTCTGGTCTCAAGACCAACTCTGTAAGGGTTCACCTTAGTGCAATCAGTGCATACCATTACCGTGTGGAAGGTAAGCCGATCTCGGGACAGCCTTTAGTTGTTCGCTTCATGAGAGGCTTGCTTTTGTCAAAGCCCCCTGTCAAGCCTCCTACAGTGTCATGGGATCTCAATGTCGTTCTCACCCAGCTGATGAAACCTCCTTTTGAGCCACTGAATTCCTGCCATCTGAAGTACTTGACCTGGAAGGTCATTTTCTTGGTGGCAGTTACTTCAGATCGTAGAGTCAGTGAGCTTCAGGCCCTGGTAGCCCAGGCCCCTTACACCAAATTTCATCATAACAGAGTAGTCCTCCGCACTCACCCTAAGTTCTTGCCAAAGGTTGTGTCGGAGTTCCATCTGAATCAGTCAATTGTCTTGCCAACATTCTTTCCCCGTCCTCATTCCTGCCCTGCTGAACGTCAGCTGCACACATTGGACTGCAAGAGAGCATTGGCCTTCTATCTGGAGCGGACACAGCCCAACAGACAGTTCGCCCAATTGTTTGTTTCTTTTGATCCCAATAGGAGGGGAGTGGCTGTGGGGAAACGCACCATATCCAATTGGCTAGCAGATTGCATTTCCTTCACTTACGCCCAGGCTGGGCTGGCTCTTGAGGGTCATGTCACGGCTCATAATGTTAGAGCCATGGCAGCGTCGGTAGCCCACTTGAAGTCAGCCTCTATTGAAGAAATTTGCAAAGCTGCGACGTGGTCATCTGTCCACACATTCACATCTCATTACTGCCTGCAGCAGGATACCCGACACGACAGTCGGTTTGGGCAGTCAGTTCTTCAGAACCTGTTTGGGCTTTAGGATCCAACTCCACCCCCCGAGGGCCCTGTTTGTTCTGTTCCAGGCTGCACTCTCAGTTAGTTGGTAAATTTTTTAGGTCAATCTCAGTTATGTCCTCGCCGTTGTGAGGCCCAATTGACCATGGTTGTTGTTTTGAGTGAGCCTGGGGGCTAGGGATACCCCATCAGTGAGAACAAGCAGCCTGCTTGTCCTCGGAGAAAGCGAATGCTACATACCTGTAGAAGGTATTCTCCGAGGACAGCAGGCTGATTGTTCTCACAAACCCGCCCGCCTCCCCTTTGGAGTTGTGTCTTCCCTTGTTTTGTCTTGCTACATACGGGACTGACGAACACGAGCCGGTTCGGGCGGGAAGACGGCCGCGCATGCGCGGTGCGCATGAGCGCGCGAGGACTAGCAAAGGCCTTTGCTAGTAAAGTGTTCCGATTGGAGGGGCTGCCGTGGACGTCACCCATCAGTGAGAACAATCAGCCTGCTGTCCTCGGAGAATACCTTCTACAGGTATGTAGCATTCGCTTTTCTGCATGATGCATCCAGCCATAGAAAGAGCCCCAAAGCTCTGCTGCAAATAACCCCCTTTTTATTAATCTAAAACTTATCTAGGAATGTACATGAGGTTTCAGTCATACGCTCTTAGTTCAGGTAAACAAACCACTGGCCAGGTGGCTTATCTCCCGAACCTCAAGCATACCCCGCCTCCCTCCTGCACATGCTGGCTTCAGAGACATTCCAACCTGTTCTTGAGATGTGCCTTATCTCATACATTGTTCTTGAGATGTGCCTTACATTCCAGCCTGTTCTTTGAGATATACAAGGAAAGTCACTTTTGATCAAAGACAGAAGATTTTAAAAATGTATTATCGATTAAAGCAAGACTGAAAAGCAATCCTTAATATTTTCCATCAGAAATGAAGATCAAGAAAATGAAAATAATTACAGAAATATTCCCACTTGTTCACCTTAACAAGTTACTATATATATATATATATATATATATATAAACCTGTGAAGCTCTCTGGCACTGTGTAAATATTAAAGCAAGCACTTGAGATATTGAATATATTCTGGCTTGGAAGTAAAGGGGGTAATATTTAGCCTGAAGTGGTCAGTGGTGTTTTAAGCTGCTGATAGGCATGTGAGACCTGAGCCTTGATATTCAATATCCGGGCTCTGGCATTGAATTTCTGGGTATGTGTGGTCATCCAGAAGTTAACCGGCATCAGCTGATATTCAGACCAGTTCCCAGTTAGCTCAGTGAATAAAATTAGGACAGCTTTTTTGCTATTCTAATTTTATCCGCTTACTTATCTGGTTACCAGACTGAATATCGCAAGCTAACCAGTTAAGTACCGGCTTCATGTAAACTCCGCTGCCCATGGACCATCCCTGCACTAACCAGTTGTGGGGCAGTTAAATTGCTTTGAATATTGACCCCCAAAGCCCATTACTATTAAGGTATGTACAAAACTAACCCACGCTGCCCTCCAAAGAACACAATATCTTTTCCCTTTTAAACAATGAAACAGGATCACAGAAAGATGGACATGACTTATCTATTAAGCATTTATTTTTACTTTGTAACTTTGTATTAGAATTAATAAATGAAATGCAAAAAATGTAGAAATATGAACTAAAAAAAAATAAATGTCACGGAGTGGGTTCCCACCGCCTCTGGGCGAGTCTCCCTCTTTCAAGATGTTCCCCAGTGATTTCTAGGTTACTGAGGGCCACAATCCCAGTGGTCCCACAGTTCCCAGAAAGCACTCGCAGACCCAACATACAAGCCATCAGGATTCTTAGTCCAGACAAGCAGAGTCAATAAACTAAAAGTGTTTATATTCATGAAAACATTTTGAACAGTGAACCATAAAAATAGATGAAACAAAACAGCACATAATAACAGGTAACTGAAATAGGATTAATTATAAAACTATCTAAACATTTGTTTACTATCTAAATAGTACCTGGGAAGTACAGAAAATGTAGCTGTTCACAGATTATGAAATATAACTGCCAACAGGGTTTCAGTAAAGAGATCTTTCTCCCTTTACTTCCAAACTGAGAAAAATCCAGTATTTCCTAGATGAATTTTGAGCTCCAGGGCCAATCAGAGCCCAGCACAACAAGTTTTAAAAGTAGCTGCAGGTTACCTCTTATTTGTGTTAACTAAAGAGGGAACAGTCAGTTCTTTGTAACAGATTTAAACATAAACATGCACCGCCTGATGGCCCAACTAGAGAAATACACTTCAAAAAATAGTACAGTTTTACAGACTTAAAAACTCACTGTTTTGTCACAGTAGACTAGAGAAATAAAAAAGCAAAATATGAAAAAAGGGAAAAAGCAAGGTGAAAATTCTCTGTAGCGCCTATACATTTTTGATTGCCATTTACGTTTTCTAAATGTATTCCCACCCTTGGCTATAATGGATGCTGGGGTAGGATTAATGTATATATAGGAGATCACCTTCAATGAGCTACATGACGTGGCTGAGTACGTTAGGGCCAATTTTCAAAGGGCTGAGGCAGGGCCATTACAAGGTATGTGTAGCCAGTGTGACTGAACAGGGTACAAAGGAGTTGCCAAAACTGTGCCCCATCTATAGGCACTGCCCCTCACCAAATGCTGCAGCATAGAGTACCTTTCTGTCTCTCCCCACCCCTTCCCTCCCAAACACACTATACAACATCTCCACCCCTTCCCCCTCCCTAGAATCCCTCTCTCTTCAACCCTTCCTGTTCCAGCTAGAGGATCATGTCCAAAAAGTACTGCTGTTACAGTGTAGGTGGAACCTTGGCAGTGCCTGCCTACACGCTGGAGTGGGAAGCTCTGCAGAGCATTGCTATGCTTTTTTGCCATGATCCTCTAGCCGAGACAAGAAGTTTTGAAGAGAGGGTAATTCCAGGGGGGAAAGGGAGATATGGAGATGCTGCATCAAATGTTTCGGGGGTAGGGAGAAGGGAGGGAGACAGGGAGGCACTCAGTGCTGCGATGGGTGTGGGGGGCGGGCTTTTAAGAATTAGATGGATGCGCTTCAGGGGGGTCTTCAACGGGGAAGCTTTTGGGGGGCTTCAGGAAGGGTGGATGCTCTGGGGGGAAGCAGGAGGGCACCATGATGAGGACTGCACAGAGCACAGTTATAGCTTGCTACAGCCCTAGATTAAGGTTTCTAATTTTGGGAGTTAATTATCAACCCATTTGAGGACTGATGAGGGTTGAGCAACTAAACAAGTGACCAAAAAGTGAGTGGCTAAGGGGGTTGGAGTTGGAGCAAGGAATACAATTTGGCATTGCTAGTACTGATTTTCTTTTGCTTCCAGTTTTGTTGCCTTTTGTGTCCCAATTCCGTCTAATACATTGCTCCAAGAGCTCTTATCACAAGTGTGGTTCTTCATGTAGCTTCATTACCCACTGCAAATAATTAAGTCACACCCCTACATGACGTAGTACTGCATACATGAAATCCCAGTGCACCCAGCCAAAGGTTTGCTCCATATCTACCAGCATCAGTATTGTCTGTACCTTCTCTGCCTTTGTTATCTATGCTAAATAAGTATCCGCTTAATATCTGGTATAAACTCAGTTTGATCCAGATTAATGATCCTTGACAGGGCTGGTGCTAGCCTATCAGCCAGTAGTTTGGTTAATATCTTAATATCTATGCCCAGAAGCTAGATGGGCCTATATGCTAACAGCTAGTTGCAAAATATCAAATCCTCACCATGCCCATGATTTGTTTCCTCCAACAGAGCATTAAACACCTTTGCTAAGGTCAGTGCCAGTTTTGCAGAACAGGTCTTATAAAAGCTATTGGGGACCCATTCATTCCTGGGGATTTACCTATGGGGAGAGCCTTTATAAATTCAGCTACTTCCACTGGGGTTACTTACCTTTTTATAATCCTGTATTTTCTTTGATATTTCTGGTAAAGTAATCTGCTGAAGATTAGCCTCTATATCCTCCTGTTGTATAGTTTCTTCTTTTTTGTTTGATCTCTGGTAAAATTCCTTAAATTGCTTTTCAATTTCTGCCTTTTTATACAGTGTCCTCCCCTGCACCCCATGAATTTTAATAATTACATGCTGTTCTTGCCTATTCTTCAATTTGCAGAATACTATAATCTGTAACCTGTCATTAAAATCATCCGTGGTACCTGAAGATTGTAGGGTGGCCAGTGTAGCACTGATTTTTAAAAAGGGTTCCAGGGTATGATCCAGGAAATTACAGACCTGTAAGTCTGACTTCAGTGCCAGGAAAAATAGTGGAAACTATTATAAGGAATAAAATTACGGAACATGTAGACAAACATGGTTTAATGGGACAGAGTCAGCATTGGTTCAGCCAAGGAAAGTCTTGCCTCACCAATTTGCTTTTATTTCTTTGAAGGCGTAAATAAACATGTGGATAAAGGTGAACCGGTTGATGTAGTGTGTCTGGATTTTCAGAAAGCTTTTAACAAAGTTCCTCATGAGAGATTCTTGAGAAAATTAAAAGTCATGGGATAGAAGGCAAGACCTAGTGGTTAGAGTGGTGGACTTTGGTCCTGGGGAACTGGGTTCGATTCCCACTGCAGGCACAGGCAGCTCCTTGTGACTCTGGGCAAGGCACTTAACCCTCCATTGCCCCAGGTACAAATAAGTACCTAAGCCGCATTGAGCCTGCCATGTGTGGGAAAGCGCGGGGTACAAATAAAAAAAATGTCCTTCTGTGGATTAGAAATTGGTTATTGGACAGAAAACAGAGGGTATTTATTTATTTATTACATTTGTACCCTGCTCTTTCCCACACACAGCAGGTCCAGTGCGGCTTATATAATAAAAGAAAGCATCTTACATGGTAGAGTTAAATGGCCATTTTTCTTAATGGAGGAGGGTGACTAGTGGAATGCCACAGGGATCTGTACTGGGACTGGTGCTATTTAACATATTTATAAATGATCTGGAAAATGGAACAAAGAGTAAGGTGATTAAATTTGCAGATGACACAAAACTATTCAGAGTTGTTAAAACACTGTCGGATTGTGAAAAATTGCAGGAAGACCTTAGGAAACTGAAAGACTAGGCATCCAAATGGCAGATGAAATTTAATGTGGACAAATGCAAACTGATACACATTGGGAAGAATAATACGAATCATAGTTACCTGATGCTAGGGTCCACTTAGGAGTCAGCATTCAAGAAAAAGATCCTGTGCCATTGTAGACAGTATGCTGAAATCTTCTGCCAAAAAAGCAAACAGGATGCTTGGAATTATTAAGAAAGAGATGCAAAATAAGACCAAGAATATTATAATACCTCTGTATCACTCCATGGCGCGACCTCACTATGGTGATTTTTTTGGGGGTTGGGGGAATGAATTAGGTTAGCCCAGGAGTAGCCCAAGGCACTGTTAGAAACAGGATACTGGGCTTGATGGACCTTTGGTCTGACCCAGTATGGCAATTCTTATGTTCTTAATATTGGAATAGTATTGGATGCTACATGTAAGAATTAATTCAAATTAGTTGACGGGCTATGAAAGTATCTCTGTAGTGGAGTAGCATAGATGCTGTGGGCCAGGATTCATTGACTATGCTCCATATTACTCCGGTACTGAGTATGTTTACCCGTTATGGGAATGCTTTGCCTATGTGACTGTTAACATGCATATTAGTTATTTTGGATTAAAATAGTAAAACTGGTTAATATTTGTTATGTATCAAAACACACTGATTACAGGTTGAACTTGAAAGATCTGATCACAGGCCTTAAAAATCAAATATATATATTTTTTTGTTACATTTGTACCCCGCGCTTTCCCACTCATGGCAGGCTCAATGCGGCTTACATGGGGCAATGGAGTGACTTGCCCAAAGTCACAAGGAGCTGCCTGTGCCGGGAGTTGAACTCAGTTCCTCAGTTCCCCAGGATCAAAGTCCACCACCCTAACCACTAGGCCACTCCTCCACTTCTCATAAAAAGGATTTTGATGTAACTTAATGCCAGACACGTGACTCCAGGCAAAGACATGACCCATGCCACACCTCACATAGGGGCCTTTTTACTAAATTGCAGTAAAATTTGGGCTTAGCGTGAACTAAAGTGTGACTTTTCCCCGTATTAAGCTCAGATTTAACATGATATTTAGTAGGGCTTTTTTCTTTTTTTGGCAGGTGATGTGCTAGTGTTCCCATTGGTGCCTGCACAAAATTAACACAGTAACACTTACTGCCTCCTGTTTAGGAGGTGCTAAGTGCTCCTGTGTTAACCCTGTGTTTCCCATTTATCGTACAATAATCATGATGTGCTAGCAGAATAATATGGAGGTGCCCCCTCCTAAAAATATTTTTTTTAAAATAAGTAATGTGCACATAGGCAAAAATACTACAAAACACTAACGCATTCTGCAGTAGCCCATAAGTAAGTGCTAACTGTGCATTAAGGGACCCTTTTACAAAGCAGTGGTAAGCCCAACACTGGCTTACTGCACACTATCCCGCAACAATCGCCAGGCCAATGTGGCTGATGGTGGTATTTCCGTCGCACTGTAAATTTTTTTTTATAGTGCGGCACTAACCTGATGGTAATCGGGCAACACCGCGTGCTGCCCGGTTACCGCGAGAGCCCTTACAGCCACTTCAGTTGATGATGGTAAGTGCTGCCCACTGCGTGGCCACAGGGTAAGAGTCATCTTACCGCATGGCCATTTTGTTTTTGGGGCATTTTACCCGCTGCAATAAAAAGGGCCCTGATGTGAAGGAAGATTGGCCTCCGCTGCTACCGTAGGGCCCTTTCTCCCGCAGCATAGTAAAAGGACCCCTAAGAGCTTAACCCCCTTTAGTAAAGGGCCCCATAGTTGTTTATCTAAAGGGCACCAGTTTCATAGTCTGGGGTAGAAGAACGTTAGTCATCTTTCTTGCAACATTGTTGAACAATAGGCCTAGCTTCTCAGAACAGATATGGAGTGGGCAGCTTCTGTTTAAAGAGAGGCACTTCACCAGGATTTGAACACTCTGCTATTACTCCTCCAACCCTGCCCATTCCATTCTCAGAATCTTTCCCCCACCCTTGTCTTTTTATCGAATGTTTTATCAGCTAAAAACTAAAAACCTGTGTATACCGATGATGCAGTCATAAATCATATTTTTGTCTTGTGTGAAAATTTATGAGGAAGGGTTATGTACCGGTTAATGAAATGTTTGGCTTTATAGGTAGGCAACATCGTCTTCGGCACCCTGAGGGTTGGGTATTTCTGAATGTGGACCAGTAGAATGTTTCCTACATACAGAAACAAATGGAGATTATTTATTACAGATGACGCAAGGAGAAAGGTTTCTTATTCAGTAGAGAGATCGATAGGGCATTTAATTAATGCAGTGCAATAATCATCCTGCTCTGGCGTCATCAGAGGTTTTCCCTCCCACATCACTTCTTTATTGAACAAAAGTCAATTTTCTGTTGTGACAGAGCTCAGCAGAGCATCTCAGGAACTAGTCTGCACAGAATAGAGCAAACACAGTGGTCAGAGCACTGAGGCGACTGTGATGCATTTATTTATTGGGATTTATTAACCGCCTTTAGGAAAAGAGTCACCCATTGCTACTCGTTATGCACATTTTCTTCTAGTGGTTTTGTAATCTCAATTAGAGCATTATGGGTGTGGTCTATCCAGCTGCATTTGCATTTTCCTTTCATATACACATCCTTATAATAATAATAATAATACCTATTGTGTTTATTGCTCTTTTGAACATGTAATGATAATAAATATCCATGTACAATATTTCCCTGCCTCAAACAGTGTACTCTCCAAGGGGTCGCTATAATAAACCCTGTGTTAAAATGGTGTGTGGAACTTTAGCATATAGAGGCATATTTTCAAAGCATTTAGACTTACAAAGTTATGTAAACTAATGGATGTAAATTACTGCTCTGTTTTAAAAAAAAATATGCGTTGACAGGAAAACACTGCACATCACTTCAGAAGTATCTTATCATTTGCTGCAGTGGGCATTGGTGATTGGCTCATGCACTGACAGGAAGGGAGAGGAACAAATAAAAAGGCCCATGTAAAAATTTCCAGGTAACCACTACCAGTGGGCCCCAGACTCCCAAACTTCTCACCTTGCAGACATTTCCTGCTGGATTACTGGGCCCCGAATACCTCTGACTTTCCTTCTGACCCTCCTTCCCCTAAGTCTATCTGGTCCAGGGCACCCTGAGGTAGTGGTAGATGAAATTACTTGCCCAAGGTTACAAGGAGTGTCAGTGGTAGAAGCAGATTAATAAATCCACCTCCTAGGTGACTTTATGCTTCTGTAGACTGAAAGAGGTTTTATAGATGTAGTGGACTAAGTACCTGCTTCATAAAAGGTGTTATCTAAAAGTACAAAATGGGGCAAAACCATCTATAAATAGTGTTATTAATGAAGATGTCATTGAAATCTTCCGAAGCAAAATAAATGCCTACACTAGTATGAAAGGTGTTTTAAGCAATCAGGAGAGGCTCCAGCCACTGTTCCCTCTAAGCAGTGGTGTACCAAGGGCGGAGTGGTGGGGGCGGTCTGCCCCGGGTGTCAGCAGGTGGGGGGTGCTCCGCTGGTGCCGCAGTCCCCACCTGCCTACCACCAGCTCCATTGACAGATGACCCTTTTCTCCTGCCATCCGGCCGGCACCCAGCCTTTAAAAAAAATCTGTGAAGCGCCTCGCGTCTGCTCTGCTGTAAAAGAAGCAAATTGCCTCGTCGCATCAGCCCTTCCCTCACTGTGTCCCGCCCTCTGATGTAACTTCCGATTTCCGTGAGAGCGGGACATAGTGAGGGAAGGGCCGACGCGACGAGGCGATTTGCTTCTTTTACAGACGGAGCTGGTAGGATGGAGCTGGTAGGCAGGTGGGGACTGGGTCGGGGAGGGGGGATGCTCAGATGGGAGAAGGGGACTGGTTCTGGAGGGGGCTCAGATGGGAGAAGGGGACAGGGAGTGGGGTTAAATGGGCAGTATTCACAATGGAAAAGGGTAGTTAGTGGGGTTCCTCAGGAGTCAGTGCTAGGACTGCTGCTTTTTAATATATTTATAAACGATTTAGAGATGGGAGTAACCAGCGAGGTAATTAAATTTACTGATGACACAAAGTTATTCAAAGTCGTTAACTCGCGAGAGGATTGTGAAAAATTACAGAAGAACCTTACGAGACTGGGAGACTGGGTGGCTAAATGGCAGATGACGTTTAATGTGAACAAGTGCAAGGTGGGAAAAAAGAACCCGAATTATAGCTATGTCATGCAAGGTTCCACATTAGGAGTTACGGACCAAGAAAGGGATCTGGGTGTCGCCGTCGATAATACACTGAAACCTTCTGCTCAGTGTGCTGCTGTGGCTAGGAAAGCGAGTAGAATGTTGGGTATTTTTAGGAAAGGTATGGAGAACAGGTGTGAGGATGTTATAATGCCATTGTATCGCTCCATGGTGCGACTGCACCTTGAGTATTGTGTTCCATTCTGGTCGCCGCATCTCAAGAAAGATATAGTAGAATTGGAAAAGGTGCAGCGAAAGGCGACGAAAATGATAGCGGGGATGGGACGACTTCCCTATGAAGAAAGACTAAGGAGGCTAGGGCTTTTCAGCTTGGAGAAGAGACGGCTGAGGGGAGACATGATAGAGGTATATAAAACAATGAGTGGAATGGAACAGGTGGATGTGAAGCGTCTGTTCACGCTTTCCAAAAATAGTAGGACTAGGGGGCATGCGATGAAACTACAGTGTAGTAAATTTAAAACAAATAGGAGAAAATGTTTCTTCACCCAAAGCGTAATTAAACTCTGGAATTCATTGCTGGAGAACGTAGTGAAGGCGGTTAGCTTGGCAGAGTTTAAAAAGGGGTTAGACGGTTTCCTAAAGTACAAGTCCATAGACCGCTACTAAATGGACTTGGGAAAAATCCACAATTTTGAGAATAACATGTATAAAATGTTTGTACGTTTGGATAGCTTGCCAGGTGCCCTTGACCTGGATTGGCCGTTGTCGGGGACAGGATGCTGGGCTTGATGGACCTTTGGTCTTTTCCCAGTATGGCATTATTTATGTACTTATGGACTGGGTTGGAGGGGGTTCAGATGGGAGAAGGGGACTGGGTGTGGCTGGGGTGGGGAGGGGCTCAGATAGGAGAAGGGGCCTAGGTCTGGGAGGGGCTCGGATGGGAGAAGGGGCCTGGAGCTGGAACTGGGGTCTGAGAAGGGGGCAGGAGGAATGGGTCATGTCTGGGGCAGGTGGGAGAATGGGTCTGGGGCTGAAAAGGGGGGCCCTAATGCAAGGCATGTGGATGAAGGGGGCTGGAACTGGGGGCTGAAAGGGAGGGTAGGTGAGATAAGGGGGCTAGTACTGGAACTGGGGGCTGAAAAGGGGCAGAGGCTGACATTGTGGGGACTGGGGGCTGAAAAGGAGACAGGGAGAAGTGGCTGGAGCTGGAGCTTGGGACTGGTGGGGGAAAAGGGCTGGGGTTGAAAATGGGGACTGGGGGCTGAAAAGGAGACAGGGAGAAGTGGCTGGGGGCTGAAGCTCGGGATTGGTGGGAGAAAAGGGCTGGGGCTGAAACTGGGGACTGGTGGGGTAGTGGGGCTGAAACTGGGGGCTGAAAAGGGGGGCAGGTGGGAGATGTGGGCTGGAACTGGGGGCAGGTGGGATAATGGGGCTGGAACTGGGGGTCGAAAAGAGGAGGCAGAGAGAGAGAGAGGGGACAGATCCTGGATGGAAGGGGGAGCGAGAGGGAGGCCAGACCCTGGATGGATGGGAGAGGGAGGGCAAATGGTAGATTGAAGGGGCAGAGAGAAAGGGCAGACAGTGGATGGAAGGGATAGAAAGGGCAGACAGTGGATGGAAGGGGTAGAGAGAGAGAGCAGACGGGCAGATGGTGGATGGAAGGGGCAGAGATAGAGGGCAGATTTGGATGGAAGTGGCAGGGATAAAGGGCAGACATTGGATGGAGGGGACGGCAGAGAGGGCAGATACTGGATGGCAGAGAGGGAGCGAAGACAGATGCTGGATGGAAGGAAGACAGTGAAAAGAAGATGAGGAAAGCTGAAACCAGGGACAACAAATTGTAAATAAAATATATATTTTTATTTTTTTGCTTTAGGATAAAGTAGTATTGTAGCTGTGTTAATAAATGTTTATATTAGAACATGGAAATAAGGTAATCTTTTTATTGGACTAATTTTAATACATTTGGACTAACTTTCAGAGAACAAAACCCCCTTCCTCAGGTCAGGATAGGATACTGTAATAGCACTATACTGTATTGACCTGAGGAAGGAGGTTTTGGCCTCTGAAAGCTAAATGTATTAGTCCAATAAAATGGTGGTATTTTATTTTCTATATTTGTTTTATTTCTATTTGTTAATTTGTAAAGTGGTGATTGGTACTTGTTTTTTTCAAATTTACATCTGCTGTCTTTATCTTTTGCACAGTACTAGGGGACATTTTCTGTTTCTGTGTGTTGCATTGTATGCAGAGTCTGGCATCTTGGGGGTTCAGTTTAATTTTTGTCTAAATAGAAAGTTTATGATTACTTATTCTACAGTGGATTAGTGTGTATCTGTGTTTGTGAAAAAGACATGGCTTTCAGTTGGCATTGACTGTGCAGGATCGATGATCTGTACTATTCTGTCTGGTTTTGTTTTACAATAGGTGAATTGATGTTCTAGTGCTCACTGTAGTATTTAAGATGCTTTCCTTTTCCTTGTGTGACTTGTAGAAATTACTGCTTATGGTATGGTAGAATTGCTCTATAGGTCCTGAGTGTTTTGTATTCTCGGTATGCCTAGTACTGGATTTTGGAGGGGGGTGTTAAAAAATGACCAGCCCCGGGTGTCAACTACCCTAGGTACGCCACTGCCTCTAAGCTGAGCGGGTGTCCTCCAACTGCCTTGCTACCAGTATGGGGTTAGGGTTCAATGCTGTGTTTTCAATCTCTAGGGAGTGGGACAGGCAGGTTCCATGGAATCTGCAGAACCTGCCTTTCCCTCACTATTGAAATTGTGATAGTAAAACAGCACCACCTACTGGCAGAACTGTAGATGGAGGACTCTCACTCAGAGGGAACAGTGGCTCCAGTTCTTTGAAATTGCCTGGGGCATCCAACCGCTAATATTTAGTGGCATTCAATTGGGCACTACCTTTGACTATTGGCTCTTACTGACCATAAAAAATGGTACTAAGTACCGCGAGCTGCCGCAAGAGGTGTGGCAGCCATTTTCTTTAGGCAGCACCAAGGGGCAGGAGTGACTGGGCTTTGTTCGTGTCCCCATCACCCCAATTGGACCACTAGGGATGGAAGGTATGCCTGGGGGGGGGGGGGGGGTAGGGGGAGGGAAAAGAGGAGGACCTCATCAGGGGGTGAGAGAAGGATCACAGAACTTTAAAAAAAAAAAGTTATGCGGTCTAACTGATATTCAGCCAGGGCCTGCATAAGTTCTTGTGGCTAGCTGCAGGGCAGTTAGCCCTGAATATTCAGTGCCAGTACCCTCACATGACTGGCACTGATTATCCGGGGCTAATTTAGCCAGCATTGGTCAGCATTTAATAAAACACTGACCACCAGTAGCTGAATATTGGCTAGAAGGTGTCTTTGAAAGGCAAGGATGAATTGAAGGGTATTTCCACTGATTCTATATATGGTTTAATAGAGTAACAAGCTGATAACTAGCAATAATTGGGCACTAACAACCAATTATTGCAGTTAATTGGCTCCAATTAGGCTTTGCACACGCAACTTGCTAAGTATTATTCTATAAAGATGCGCGCGCAAATCTTTTAGCACACAGCTGAAAAGGGGGCCTGGCCATGGGAGGGGCCTGGCCACGTCAGAGGTTTTCTCTAAAGATGTTTGCAGTATTATAGAATTCGGGGGATCTGCGCCTAACTCCTTGTACCCAAAGTTGGGCGCGGGTTGGTGCTCCTTGCTATTCTATAAATGGTGCCCAACTCAGCATTCCGTTTATAGAATAGCATTTAGTGCACTTTTTTTTGTGCCCAAATTTGGGCTACAAATAGCAAAAAATTGGGCACCATTTACTGAATCTAGTTACATCCACTTCAGATGGCACAAAATGCCCTGGCAAGGATAGTAAGTAGAACAGATAAACATGACCATATCACTCAAGTCCTAATCAAATTACACTGGTTACCGGTTAAATGGCGCTCACAATTTAAGATTTTGACATTAATTTATAAGGACCCTGTTTACTAAGCCACACTAGAGGCGCGTTAGCCTTTTTAGCTCATGCTAAGCATTATCCTGCGCTACCTGTGTAGATGCCCATAATATTTCTGTGACATCTACATGGTTAGCGCATGCTAAAAATGATAATGCACCTTAGTAAACAGGGCCCTTAATGTCTAAATAATAGGGCTCCAATCACTTTGGCTACATTGTTAAGACTTTATTGTCCAACAAGACCTCTCCACTCAAATAACAAGTTATTGCTTGATATACCATCCATGAAGCATATACAGTTGGAGAATCACAGACATTTTTGTCTTTGATGTTCGACCAGCCGTGCCTTTCATTTTTTTTAAGCGTGAATGAATATCATTCCTTTCCATTGCCCTATTTATATGTTTTGTAATTTTTATTTAAACTGCTCTGCTCTGCCCTAGCAGTTAGTACGGTATAATGACAAAAAGTTCACACAAGCCCAAAAATTAAATCTGAAAATCTTTCAGAAACAATATCTATATATATAAAACTCACCCTCAACGTTCTATTGCCTGCTGACGTCACTGAAGCCAAGGTTCGTATGTTCGAAGCTCTGAAGCCTCGAAAATCACAGTCTCTGGGCCCCGCCCTCGCGTCAAACGTTATGACGTTGAAGGCGGAGGCGGAGCAATTCACCGCCCTCGCGTCAAACGTTATGACGTTGAGGGCGGATGTGGAGCAATTCACCCACATCGACGACGGGGGGGGGGGGGGGCACAGGAAAGCCTTGCTAGCGCCTGTTTCATTGGCTCCAGAAACGGGCCTTTTTTTACTAGTCCTATATAATAAAACGCACCTCCAACATTCTGAAGCTGACTGCATGGCTGAGGCATTCCTGCTCTCTGTATCCATCTCCTGAATTGACATCACGTACTTCCAGGTTCGTCACAAGCAGAAGTGACCAACCACATGAGGTTTCTCGGCTTCAGAATGTTGGAGGTGCATTCTATTAAATAGGATTGGTCAGTTCCTTGAAGCACAGCCAGAGCTCAGCATCCTGCACAGTAATGCTCAGACACCAGAGAGAGGGAGGGAGGGAGGGGGGGCCTGACACCAGAGAGGGAGGGGGAGGTATCTCTGTCACACACACACTCTCTCTCTCACACACTCTCTCTCACAGTCAATGTCTTTCTCTCTCTTCATTCTCACACACTGTGTCTCACACTGTATCACATTCACTCTCTATGTGTCACACAGTCACTCACACACTCTCTTGGTCTCATACACTCAGTCTCACAGAGAGTCTGTGTCTCACACACACTCTCTCGCACACACTATCTGTGTGAAACACACTCTCTCACACTGTGTCTCACATACGCACTTGCACACACACTCATTCTCGCACACACACTCGCACCCAGACTCACTCTCTCTCTCACACACACACTCACACATTCACTCTCACTTTCACATATACTCTCTCAAACATACACACTCTGAGGAAAACCTTGCTAGCGCCCGTTTCATTTGTGTCAGAAACGGGCCTTTTTTTACTAGTATTATATGTTTTACTGTCACATGCGCAGGTACACTGAAAGAAAGACACACTTAAGCACTCACAAAAAAGTGGAGAAAAAAGCCTTAGTAAAGCCACCCATCCAACCAAAGTTATAAGGCTTATGCACGGCTCACCATCACAGGACTGAAAAAAATCCACTTAAACAGGGTGGTCAAATTGACTTTTCAAAAACTCCAACAGAGTAAGAAACGAATGTGTATTCCACAGAAAATCAAAAATTATAGTCACTATGTAAACCTGTTCAGACCATGCTAGTAGCATAATTATATAAGTTTGTTACTCTCTTGGAGTTTTTGAAAAGTCAATTTGAGCACCCTGTTTAAGTGGAGTTTTTTTTTGTCCTGTGATGGTGAGCCATGTCTTAAGCCTTATAACTTTGATTGGCTGGGTGGGTTTATTGAGGTTTTTTTCTCCACTTTTTTATGAGTGCTTAAGTCTGTCTTTCTTTCAGTGTACTTTCGCATATGGCAGTAAAACTTATAAGTTAGTACGGTATGACAAGTTTTAATAAACATAAACATGAAAATGTTTTATGTAGATGGAGCATGATTGTGGAATCAGCTTCCAGACCAAAATTGATTATTGAAGAACTATGGTCAATGTCAAAAACAGGTAAAGGCATTCATATTTCAGGATGCTTTTGGTACTGAACTGGAAGTTTGAGGACTGTATGTTAGGATATGTGTTGCTTGTGATTACTGCTTTGTTTTGCTGAAAGAGCATATGTTAAGTCTTTGTTTTGTTTTATTTTATTATGCTTGTTTTGGCTGTAAACCACCTAGAATGTTTTGCGGTCTAGAAACTGTGCAATAAATAAATAAACAATAAGTGTATATCCTCCTCAGAATGAGCAGAGCCTTGGTGTTGATTTGATATCCCAACACCTATCAACCTGATTGATAAGGGATAATTATTGATAATGGGGGTACTTACTGAAAGATAATATACAGGTTTGGTGACGTGAGTAGTATCATTGAGAAGCTTTGAGCAGCTAGCTGGTCATTAACACATAGGAACTGCTCAGCCAGATAGCCCTTCTTGATGTCCTAAACCATGAACTAGTTAAATAAAGATGAGGAAAAATAATGGCTTTATCTAACTGAGTAAATAGGTTGCTATGGCAGCTTTTTGTGTGAATATGAAGCGTGAGCCTTTTCCAGACGACTAAGATAATGTGACTAGAGCCTGCCTGATGCCATCAAGGAAGAGTGCTGATTTGTACTGCTACACTAGAGACCTAAGTACCATTCCCGGTTCTGTAGTTGTCAACATTTAAAAGTTCTGGTATATATAGAGCCAAAGGGCACCCCCTTCATCTTTCATAGGAATGCAATAGATATGAAGAACAGGATTTTACTACTTTCCTCCATTTGAATTAGGACCTTACGTATGCTTTGTAGCGCTATAGAATGCTAAATGCTAAATAGTAGTAGTAATATTTATGATGGACAGGTCCCAAAATGGTCAACTCTTTCTGTCTGATTCCACCTTCTTGTGGAGAGCTGGTGGTAAAATGGCATTGCTTGATGAAAAGGAATACAAATTTACTTGACAGTTCATTAAGCATATCTGAGATTTGTAGGGCACTTGGTCAGTGACTATCAAACACATTATTGCTACCTGACCAGTGTGGTGGATGAAACAGGCTATAATTGTTTTAAATAAATATTGGTAGAACCATTGACCATCTGTCTATTGCTTACAATAGCTCTGAAGATATTTGGCACCTTTGTTGCTGGTGTCTTTCTCAGTTCTTGGGGGCGAATCAAGGTTTTTCTTGGTGACATTTAGAAGTGCATCTGAAGTAGTGCTGGAAGTCACTCAAAAGATGGCTGTTCCCTGCTGTCTGCACCAGAGGAAGCTTCTGTCTTTGGTCGAAATGATGGTGAGAATTAGGAAATTGCTAATGGGTCAGTGATGAGAGCCTAAGGAGATTAACACTATATTAGGCCCTGGCAAACATACATTTGTGGGCTCCCCTACCATGGACTGCCCCGTTTTTTGGTTTCGCTCTTCCCTCCCTGAGTCGCATTCATTTCTTCTGCCTTTCCCTCCCCATATTTTCATTCATTGCCTTCTCATCACATTTTACCTCTCTAGAAATGGCAGGGGAAGTGCAGAGCCTTGCTGTCGGTGTGGAGGCAGTAATACTTTGTGAGTACAAATGAGAACTAGGCAAACATATGCTTCAAACGGAGTGGCTTAATGTTTGGAGCAGGAGAGCTACCAAGTTACCCAGTTCCAGATTTTAGACCAGTCCTGGATTTCTGACAGTTCTAACCCACTGCATGATGGGACCTGCAGCACAGACTTCAGTGGGCAGAATCAGGATTAAAAAGAGCACAAAAACAGGACTGGCCAAAAAGTCCTGGAACTGGGTAACTTGGCTCTGGAGCAGCAGGCTGAGAATCTGGGAAGTTGGGCAAGTCGAGCAAGTCATCCCTCCACTGCCTGTAGTACAAACCAGAGATGCCAATGGTTGACTGCTCTGAAAGTGAGATTTATATGAGCAATGCTTCAAAAATGAAAGAAGCAAAATAACATGATATTTAACTTTCTTTGGTGATTCTCATAGGATAGAGGCAGAGTGGAGACAACAGTGACTTAATTCCGTGGGCTGAAAATGTCCCTTCACTTCACATGTACACAGGTGCATTTCTACCAATGGATGATTCCAGCCAAAATTAATATAAGACTGTGTCTCTGGAGGGGACAGAAATATGTATCAAACTCAAGATTGAAATCTGTAAAAGACTACAAAGACCAGTAAGCACAATCAGCTGATCAAACCTACTAAGAATAATCAAGACTGGAAGCAACCAATATGACAAAATTTCAAAACGTGATCTGCACACCGCAGTTCACAGAAAAGAAACTGAAGGCATCTGACATATAAACTTAAAAAACAAGGGGACTAATCAAAGAACAGGTCCAAGCCTCACAGTCAACTCTGTGTCTAAACCTAATTTTGAAAAAAGTGCCATGAAATGCTGCTGAAAGAAATATGGAAGCACACGTAGCATACAAAGTGAAACGAATGACACCAAAATATTAAGATGTGTAACCATTGTGTAAATGTGCATCATTTCACAAACAGGGCTTATGAACAGTCTCCATATTATGTCCATGTTGGACAATACTGTTTATTGTAATGATCCATTCCTGTTCTTCCTTAAGCAATAAAAGCATCTAAATTGCATCCCCTCCATCTAGGTGTAAATATCTTAAAAACAAACTTCAAATCAGTAATAGAATTATTTTCTTTATACCAGTGTCCTGCGGTGCTGACTCCACAAGATGACTTATACAGCTACATTGTTCTATGATTCTTGTTTTGATCAATCTCTTGGTCTTACCCACATAGAAGAAGGAAAGACCAAATTACAGAAAAACAAAAACGGGTTCTTCCAAAATAATGCAGAGAAAATATCAAATATCCCTACTGGCCAAATTCAAGAATGAAATAGCCTTAGGAAATAGCATACTCCTACTTCAATTTGACATGTCGAGTGCATTCGATATGGTCAACCATAGCATACCTCTTCGACTTTTAGATCACTTTGGAATTGGTGGAAATGTACTTGACTGGTTTAAAGGCTTTCTGACCACCAGGTCATACCAAGTTAAATCTAATACAAATATATCATCATTATGGAAATCAGACTGTGGAGTTCCCCAAGGTTCACCTCTATCACCAATACTCTTCACATTTTAATGATCCCATTGGCCAAGTCCCTATCGAATAATGGTGTCCACCCGTTCATCTATGCTGATGATGTTACAATCTATATCCCTTTTAAACATGATTTATCAGAAATCTTCAACGATATCAAAAATGGATTGAACATCATGCACTCATGGGCCAACTCATTTCAATTGAAGCTGAACACCGATAAAACGCATTGCCTTATCCTCTCATCCAAGTACAACAATTATAAACCCACAACCTTATTCACTCCAGAGCATTCCCTTCCCATCTCTGATAGTCTCAAAATACTAGATGTTATTATTGATAGAAATCTTACACTTGAGTCCCAAGTCAACTCCACCGTAAAGAAAATGTTTCATTCAATGTGGAAACTCAAGTGTTTAAAACCTTTCTTCCTAAGAGATGTTTTCCGCAATTTAATTCAATCAATGGTATTAAGCCACGTTGATTACTGCAATGGAATCTATGCAGGATGTAAGGAACAACTCACAAGGAAACTCCAAACGGCACAAAACACAGCAGCCAGATTGATATTTGGTAAGACACGATTCCAAAATGCCACACCACTCCGTGAAAAATTGCACTGGCTTCCTATCAAAGAACTCATCTCTTTCAAAATCTGCACCTTAGTCCATAAGATCATCTATGGAGTAGTCCCAGATTACATGAGTGACCTAATCAATCTCCCAATCAGAAATAGTACCAGTTCATAACGGTCTTACCTGAATCTCCATTACCCAAATTGCAAAGGACTAAAATACAAGACAACCCATGAGTCCAACTTCTCTTACATAGGCACGCGCCTGTGGAACGCATTGCCACAAGTGGTGAAAACAACTTATGATTACCTAAAATTCAGAAAGTCATTAAAGACTCACCTATTCGGAAGGGCATATCCGAATGACCCAACTTAATTGACTCAACCCTGCAACACTTCACTATTAAAGATCGTATTGGACATTGATGAACTCTTTTACCTCAACCCAACTTGATTGAATCTTATCTTCTCCGAGGACAAGCAGGCTGCTTGTTCTCACTGATGGGTGACGTCCACGGCAGCCCCTCCAATCGGAAACTTCACTAGCAAAGTCCTTTGCTAGCCCTCGCGCGCCCGCGCGCACCGCGCATGCGCGGCCGTCTTCCCGCCCGAAACCGGCTCGAGCCGGCCAGTCTTCTTTTGTCCGCACTCGGTACGGTCGTGTTTTCGCCGTGTCGAGCCCCGGAAAGTCGACCTCGCGCGTCCAATTTGTTTGAACGTGTTTTTTTCCTTCGGGAAAGCTTTGTCCTAGTCGGGAAGTGCTCCGGAAACCCCCCGCCGGGTTTCGTGTAAATCCTCCCCGTACTTCCAGCTTTTTTGCCCCGGTAAGTTTTCTTTCGTCGTCGGGGTAGGCCTTTTTTCGGCCTCGGTCGAGATTTTTTCTCCCTCTAAATTTGGTGCTTCGAATTTCGCCATTTCGGCTTTTGATTTCGCCGGCGTGATTTTTCCGCCCATGACATCGAAGCCTTCCAGCGGCTTCAAGAAGTGCACCCAGTGCGCCCGGGTTATCTCGCTCACTGATCGACACTCGTCGTGTCTTCAGTGTCTGGGGGCCGAGCACCGCCCTCAGAACTGCAGTCTGTGTTCCCTGCTTCAAAGGCGGACTCAGGTAGCGAGACTAGCCCAGTGGAACGTGTTGTTCTCGGGCTCTTCGTCGGCATCGGCACCGGGATCTTCGAGTGCATCGACGTCGTCAGCGTCCAGACCATCTTCCTCGGCCGCCCCTGCATCGAGTGCATCGAGGCATCGGGCCTCTGCATCGGCGCCGAGACATCGGATAGCTGCATCGACGTCGGTGGTACCAGGACCTCGTCTGCTGATGTCGTCGGACGGTGGTGCATCGGGTGGAGTGCAGGTGAGGGCTGTCCATTCCCCTGCTGGTGGCGGTGAGCCCTCGGGTGGGTCTCCGCCTACCCTGAGGGCTCCTGCGGTACAGCCCCCCCGAGATCGACCTTCTTCAGTCTCGGCCCCGAGGAAGCGACGGGTGGATTCGACGTCCTCCTCGTCGGTGCCGGGGAGCTCCGGTGACATGCTTCGGAAGAAATCGAAGAAGCATCGACACCGGTCTCCTCCCCGTGTCGGCACCGAGAGCTCTGGGTCGCCGAGGGATTCGGCACCCAGCAGGCATCGGCACCGAGAGGACCGCTCACCCTCTGTTCAGGAGGTGTCGATGCGCTCCGCTCTGGACAGCCCGGAACAGCCTCCACGCCCGGAACAGGTACTGACGTCGACGCCTGCATCGACCTCTCAGCCTTTCTCTGCAGCCGCTCTAAACGAGAGCCTCCGGGCCGTTCTCCCAGAGATTCTGGGAGAGCTGTTGCGCCCTACCCCTCCGGTACCGGCGGTGCTTGCGCCACCGGTACCGTCGAGCGTGGCGCCGGCTGGCCCATCGCCCAGGTTGAGGTCCCCGACGTCGGTACCGCGTGCGGTACCGACCGCGGCCACCTCCCAGGAAGGCTCCCCGACTACGTCGGCGGAGGGAGCTTCGCCGATGCGGGCGAGGGAGTCTACCTCTCGACGCCCCCATCGTGGACAGGGTTCCACGGAGTCGAGCAGGGCGAGGTTGCAGACACAGGTCCGTGAACTTGTGTCTGACACCGAGGGTGAGGCCTCGTGGGAGGAAGAGGAAGATCCCAGATATTTCTCTGACGAGGAGTCTGGGGGTCTTCCGTCTGATCCCACTCCCTCTCCTGAGAGACAGCTTTCTCCTCCCGAGAGTCTGTCTTTTGCCTCCTTTGTCCGGGAGATGTCTACGGCCATCCCCTTCCCGGTGGTTGTGGAGGACGAGCCCAGGGCTGAAATGTTTGAGCTCCTGGACTATCCTTCTCCACCTAAGGAAGCGTCCACTGTTCCCTTGCACCATGTCCTGAAGAAGACATTGCTTGCGAACTGGACCAAACCATTAACTAATCCCCACATTCCCAAGAAGATCGAGTCCCAGTACCGGATCCATGGGGACCCAGAGCTGATGCGCACTCAGTTGCCTCATGACTCTGGAGTTGTGGATTTGGCCCTAAAGAAGGCTAAGAGTTCTAGGGAACATGCTTCGGCGCCCCCGGGCAAGGACGCTAGAACCTTAGACTCCTTTGGGAGGAAGGCCTACCATTCCTCTATGCTCGTGTCCAAGATCCAGTCTTACCAGCTCTACACGAGCATACACATGCGGAATAATGTGCGGCAGTTGGCGGGCTTGGTTGATGCTCTTCCCCCTGAGCAAGCCAAGCCTTTTCAGGAGGTGGTCAGGCAGCTGAAGGCGTGCAGAAAATTCCTGGCCAGAGGAGTTTATGACACTTTTGATGTTGCGTCCAGGGCCGCTGCTCAAGGTGTGGTGATGCGCAGGCTCTCATGGCTGCGTGCCGCCGACCTGGAGAATAGAGTCCAGCAGCGGATTACGGACTTGCCTTGCCGTGCGGATAACATTTTTGGCGAAAAAGTCGAGCAGGTGGTAGAGTCTCTCCACCAGCGGGACACCGCATTCGACAAGTTCGCCCGCCGGCAGCCTTCAGCTTCTACCTCTACAGGTAGACGATTTTTCGGGGGAAGGAAGACTGTTCCCTATACTTCTGGCAAGCGTAGGTACAATCCTCCTTCCCGACAGCCTGCGGCCCAGGCTAAGCCCCAGCGCGCTCGCTCTCGTCAGCAGCGTGCGAATCAGCAAGGCCCCGCGGCTCCCCAGCAAAAGCAAGGGGCGAGCTTTTGACTGGCTCCAGCAGAGCATAGCCGACATCCAAGTGTCAGTGCCGGGCGACCTGCCTGTCGGAGGGAGGTTGAAAGCTTTTCACCAAAGGTGGCCTCTTATAACCTCCGATCAGTGGGTTCTCCAAATAGTCCGGCAAGGATACACCCTCAATTTGGCCTCTCAACCTCCAAATTGTCCACCGGGAGCTCAGTCCTACAGCTTCCAGCACAAGCAGGTACTTGCAGAGGAACTCTCCGCCCTTCTCAGCGCCAATGCGGTCGAGCCCGTGCCATCCGGGCAAGAAGGGCTGGGGTTCTATTCCAGGTACTTCCTTGTGGAAAAGAAAACAGGGGGGATGCGTCCCATCCTAGACCTAAGGGCCCTGAACAAATATCTCGTAAAAGAAAAGTTCAGGATGCTTTCCCTGGGCACCCTTCTCCCCATGATTCAGCAAAACGATTGGCTATGCTCTCTGGACTTGAAGGATGCCTACACACACATCCCGATACTGCCAGCTCACAGACAGTATCTGCGATTTCAGCTGGGCGCACGCCACTTCCAGTACTGTGTGCTACCCTTTGGGCTCGCCTCTGCGCCCAGGGTGTTCACAAAGTGCCTAGCTGTGGTAGCAGCGGCGCTTCGCAGGCTGGGGGTGCACGTGTTCCCATATCTCGACGATTGGCTGGTGAAGAACACATCCGAGGCAGGAGCCCTGCAGTCCATGCAGATGACTATTCGCCTCCTGGAGCTACTGGGGTTTGTGATAAATTACCCAAAGTCCCATCTTCTCCCAGTGCAGAAACTCGAATTCATCGGAGCCCTGCTGGATTCTCGGACGGCTCGCGCCTATCTCCCAGAGGCGAGGGCCAACAACTTGTTGTCCCTCGTCTCGCGGGTGCGAGCGTCCCAGCAGATCACAGCTCGGCAGATGTTGAGATTGCTGGGCCACATGGCCTCCACAGTTCATGTGACTCCCATGGCCCGCCTTCACATGAGATCTGCTCAATGGACCCTAGCCTCCCAGTGGTATCAGGCCGCCGGGGGTCTAGAGGACGTGATCCACCTGTCCACGAGTTTTCTCGAATCCCTGTATTGGTGGACGATTTGCTCCAATTTGACTCTGGGACGTCCCTTCCAAATTCCTCAGCCTCAAAAAGTGCTGACCACGGATGCGTCTCTCCTGGGATGGGGAGCTCATGTCGATGGGCTTCACACCCAAGGAAGGTGGTCCCTCCAAGAAAGCGATCTACAGATCAATCTTCTGGAGTTGCGAGCGATCTGGAACGCTCTGAAGGCTTTCAGAGATCGGCTGTCCCACCAAATTATCCAAATTCAGACAGACAATCAGGTTGCCATGTACTATGTCAACAAGCAGGGGGGCACCGGATCTCGCCCCCTGTGTCAGGAAGCCGTCAGCATGTGGCTCTGGGCTCGCCGTCAAGGCATGGTGCTCCAAGCCACATATCTGGCAGGCGTAAACAACAGTCTGGCCGACAGGTTGAGCAGGATTATGCAACCTCACGAGTGGTCGCTCAATTCCCGTGTGGTGCGACAGATCTTCCAGGCGTGGGGCACCCCCCTGGTGGATCTCTTCGCATCTCAAGTGAACCACAAGGTCCCTCAGTTCTGTTCCAGGCTTCAGGCCCACGGCAGACTGGCGTCGGATGCCTTCCTCCTGGATTGGGGGGAAGGTCTGCTGTATGCTTATCCTCCCATTCCTCTGGTGGGGAAGACTTTGTTGAAACTCAAGCAAGACCGAGGCACCATGATTCTGATTGCTCCCTCTTGGCCGCGTCAGATCTGGTTCCCTCTTCTTCTGGAGTTATCCTCCGAAGAACCGTGGAGATTGGAGTGTTTTCCGACCCTCATCACGCAGGACGAAGGGGCTCTGCTGCATCCCAACCTCCAGTCCCTGGCTCTCACGGCCTGGATGTTGAGGGCGTAGACTTTGCCTCTTTGGGTCTGCCAGAGGGTGTCTCCCGCATCTTGCTTGCTTCCAGGAAAGACTCCACTAAGAGAAGTTACTTCTTTCATTGGAGGAGGTTTGCCGTCTGGTGTGACAGCAAGGCCCTAGATCCTCGCTCTTGTCCTACACAGACCCTGCTTGAATACCTTCTCCACTTGTCTGAGTCTGGTCTGAAGACCAACTCCGTAAGGGTTCACCTTAGTGCAATCAGTGCATACCATTACCAAGTGGAAGGTAAGCCGATCTCAGGACAGCCTTTAGTTGTTCGCTTCATGAGAGGTTTGCTTTTGTCAAAGCCCCCTGTCAAGCCTCCTACAGTGTCATGGGATCTCAATGTCGTTCTCACCCAGCTGATGAAACCTCCTTTCGAGCCACTGAATTCCTGCCATCCGAAGTACTTGACCTGGAAGGTCATTTTCTTGGTGGCAGTTACCTCGGCTCGTAGAGTCAGTGAGCTTCAGGCCCTGGTAGCCCAGGCCCCTTACACCAAATTTCATCACAACAGAGTAGTCCTCCGCACTCACCCTAAGTTTCTGCCAAAGGTTGTGTCGGAGTTCCATCTGAACCAGTCAATTGTCTTGCCAACATTCTTTCCCCGTCCTCATTCCTGCCCTGCTGAACGTCAGCTGCACACATTGGACTGCAAGAGAGCATTGGCCTTCTATCTGGAGCGGACACAGCCCCACAGACAGTCCGCCCAATTGTTTGTTTCTTTGATCCCAACAAGAGGGGAGTGGCTGTAGGGAAACGCACCATATCCAATTGGCTAGCAGATTGCATTTCCTTCACTTACGCCCAGGCTGGGCTGGCTCTTGAGGGTCATGTCACGGCTCATAATGTTAGAGCCATGGCAGCGTCGGTAGCCCACTTGAAGTCAGCCACCATGGAGGAAATTTGCAAAGCTGCGACGTGGTCATCTGTCCACACATTCACATCTCATTACTGTCTGCAGCAGGATACCCGACGTGACAGTCGGTTCGGGCAGTCAGTTCTTCAGAACCTGTTTGGGCTTTAGGATCCAACTCCACCCCCCGAGGGCCCTGTTTGTTCTGTTCCAGGCTACACTCTCAGTTAGTTGGTAAATTTTTTAGGTCAATCTCAGTTATGTCCTCGCCGTTGCGAGGCCCAATTGACCAATGTTGTTGTTTTGAGTGAGCCTGGGGGCTAGGGATACCCCATCAGTGAGAACAAGCAGCCTGCTTGTCCTCGGAGAAAGCGAATGCTACATACCTGTAGAAGGTATTCTCCGAGGACAGCAGGCTGATTGTTCTCACAAACCCGCCCGCCTCCCCTTTGGAGTTGTGTCTTCCCTTGAAGTGTATTGTCTTGCTACATACTGGACTGGCCGGCTCGAGCCGGTTTCGGGCGGGAAGACGGCCGCGCATGCGCGGTGCGCGCGGGCGCGCGAGGGCTAGCAAAGGACTTTGCTAGTGAAGTTTCCGATTGGAGGGGCTGCCGTGGACGTCACCCATCAGTGAGAACAATCAGCCTGCTGTCCTCGGAGAATACCTTCTACAGGTATGTAGCATTCGCTTTCCCTATCCCAATACAACATTTTGTACCTATCCTGTACTGGATTTGGCGAATGCCTTCACAATATTATGTAAGCCACATTGAGCCTGCAAATATGTGGGAAAATGTGGGATACAAATGTAACAAATAAAAAAATATTTATTGAAATAGTTGCTCTTCATACAAAAATCATAGTGCACACAACATTTAAAATTCACTCTCATACAAGCTGCACCAAATAGTCAAAACGCTAGTGGTTTTCAGTGTTTGAAACTCAGCCGCTCATAAAAAGCTGCCTTGCAAAAATCAAAGTGCTGCTTGAGTTTTAATAATGACAACTATAAAGTTCATACCTACAATCCGTGAGTTAAAGTTTTATTTTAACTACATAACTATTTCTAAAAATCTGAATCTGTTAGATTCCTTAAAAGTTAAGTCAACCATCAACCCCCTCTTTACATAGAAGAGTTCTAAGTACAGCCTTTTGTTCCTCTATTGCTGCTAGTTTTTGATCTTTGACTCTCTTTGCTTGTGAAATAAGCTGGATTTACAACTGAAAAACCTCCAGAGATCTGCTCAATTGTAACAAAGGACACCAAGATCAGAAACTGTTAACTGAAACCACCAGTACAGCTTGTGAGTTAATGTTCCTATCTATAACTTATACTATCTCTAAAGCTCTGTTATCTTGCTGAAGCTTCCTCAGCATTAAAACTTCCAAGTAATTTCGTAGGAGTGAAACACATCCATCTGATGCATGTCTTTAATGAACAGAAGTGCCTGTTAAATATTAGATACTGGACTTTAAAAACCAAATTACTAAGCATTTCCCCTGGCTACATTCCAAGGTATGATTAAGGTCAATGACGCCTCTTTGTTTTACAAATACCTGAACTGCTCAGATCATCTCCTCCTCCCCTCTCTATTGCCTGCAATATTTCAAGTCTGCATCTTGAATATATAGAGGGGCATTGTTGATATGACGTCTAAGTCCAACTTTAGACTTTTTGCAAAAACTGTCCAAAATATGAAGAAAGAAGTTAATTTTCCAAAAAGAAAAACGTCTATATTTTGTTTTTGAAAATACTGTTTCTAACAAGGTTTTGTGCTTTGGACGTTTTGTTTTTTTGGTCCATTAAAAAAAAAAAAGTCCAAGTGAAAAACGTAGAAAATCAAGTCATTGGGATGTAGGAGGGGCCAGCATTTTTAGTAGACTGGTCTCCTAGACATCCCAGGAGATAAATGGGGCACCCTAGTGGACTTCAAAAACATGCTCCCAGGCACACATCTCACCTTATCTCCCTTATCTTGTCTGCTGAGCCCCCCAAAATACACTGCTCACAGCTGTACACAATAGCCCTTATGGGTGAAGGGGGCATCTATATGTGGGTACAGTAGGTTTCTGGTGAGTTTTGGAGGGCTCACAGTTTCCACCACAGATGTGACAGGCAGAGGGAGATAGGGACCAGAATTTCCCATGCCATGGTGCAGTGCATGCACTGCACTGACCACTACACTACTCCAGGGACCTGCATGCTGCTCTAATAAACCTGGCTCTAACATCTGAGGCTGTCATAGAAGTTGCTATAACATAGTTGTATTCACATTTGTAGGGGGTAGGAGGGGTTCAATGACCACTGGGGGGGTATTGCCTTCAGTGGCCATCTGGTCATTTAGGGCAAACATTTGTACCTTATTCGTTATAAAAACAGGTCTAGCTCAAAACATCTTAGTTTTAGTCCTGGACAGTTTTGTCCATTATGGCTGAAAAACATCCAAGTGTTAGGAATGCTCAGATTCCACCCTTAACACGCCCCTGACACGTCCCTTGTGATTTGAACACACTTCTGACTGACTTCATAGAAAAACGTCTAAGAATTGGTTTTGAAAATACCAATTTGGATGTTTTTGTGAGAAAAATGTCCAAATGCAGATTTATGCCACTTTTTGGACGTTTTTCTCTTTTGAAAATGAACTCCATAGTAACATAGTGGATAACAGCAGATGGAGACCTGTACGGTCCATCCAGTCTGCCCAACAAGATAAACTCATTACATGTGATACTTTATATGCATACCTGATCTTGATTTGTTTGCCATTTTCAGGCCAAAGACTGTAGAATTTTGGCCAGCACTAACTTTTGCTTCCCAATTACCGATGTTGCCACCCAGTTTCCACTAAGCTTCTGTGGATCCATTCCTTCTGAACAGGATTCCTTTGTGTTTATCCCACGCATTTTTGAAATCTACTACCGTTTTCATCTCCATCACCTCCCACAGGAGGGCATACCAAGAATCTACCACCGTCTCTGTGAAATAATACTTCCTAATATTTTTCCTGAGTGAATAAGAGAACTATCTGGATTTGTAACCATGAGAGCCACACTGTGGTCCAGCGTTTACCATAAATTCTCCCTTCAAAGCTGCATGACTGACTATGGAAGAACTGCAGCCTTTTAGAGGAACCCAAAGAATGCTTAAGGTCAGTTCTGTCCAAATACTTGACCTGCTGAGCTCTGTACTTATAACCAAGCTTCAAACAGCAAACAAAGGAAATCAACAGAGCTACATTGTGGCCTCTCGCCCGATATAAACTCTTCCTACTGCTGCATGACTAACTTTGGAAGAATGGCAGCTTAAATGAGGAACCCTACCTAATTACAGCGAGTCATAGCGTCATTTTGAAGTCCGCTACAACAGCATATCCACACCTCCCCACCTTATGAGTTCCTGAGACACCGTGACCTCTCCTCACCATCGGTAGCTTCTACCTTCAAGGAGAACTCATTTCTGAAATCTTTAACAGTGCACATTTAAAATTGATAAACAGCTCTAAACCCGACTAACTTAAACTCGCTCAAAAAGCTGTCACCATGAAGTGGCTCACATGGATTTGCTTAGCCCTCTTGAGCACATTTATTTATTTTATTTCCATTTTGCTCACACCTTTTTCAGTAGTAGCTCAAGTTGAGTTACATTCAAGTACACTGGATATTTCTCTGCCCCAGGAGGGCTCACAATCTAAGTTTGTACCTGAGGCAATGGAGGGTTAAGTGATTTGCCCAAGATCACAAGGAGTGCAGCAGTGGGATTTGAACCGGCCACCTCTGGATTGCAAGACTGGTGCTCTAGCCACTTGGCCACTCCTCCACTCATTGGGCGGCAACCTGCCAGATAACTTTAGTGCCTAATCCTAACCCCGTAATCTATAATCAGTCTAGAAAACCCTGTACTAAGAAACACCCTAATTGTAATGTCAGATACCTGCTAGACAATGCCAGTGTAAAACTGCCAGAATACTACTATGGAACAAAATTACTAACATTCAACGGCCTAAAAAACCTAGCTACCTTTTGCAATTAACCAAACAACTCTCCCCTTTGGAACACAAGTCTCAACTCACTCCTGTCCTAGCCATCTATATATCAACGTTCGATCTGTGGGGAACAAGGCTCTCTTACTCAGGGATCTGCTAGAATCTTCAGATCTGGGCTTTCTGTTTATCTCAGAAACATGGCTCACAGAAGTTGATAGTCCGATACTGCCCCACAACTACCCACCTGATTATGTTATTCTTCATTCTTTAAGAAAGGGTAAAAAAGGAGGCAGACTTGATCTTATCTTGAAGAGTTTTTTCCACGTGTCCCTGAACTGGAATATATGCTATGCAAATTCTGCAATGATTCAAAGAGGCAAATCAAATTGCCCTACTCCTCATTTACTGCCCTTCAGGAGCTTGGTCCAAGACAGATCCACTACTTATTGAGATTACTTCCTCTTCTATGTCACAATTCTCAAGGATTATCTTCCTGGGAGACTTAAACCTACACTTGGAAAATGATGCAAACACCAATATCCACACTTCAAATCCTTCCTGAATGTCTGCGAATGCGAACTAACTACATTCTCCAAGGATTCAACTCATGAAAAAGGCCATATATTAGACTTTGTGATTTCCTATCCTAATAGCTTAATTAGTTTATTCAAGTGGAAGCCAATACCATGATCTGACCATTTCCAACTGGATTTCACCATTGTTATCTGTATGTCAAGCTTAACCAGACATAAGTCATCCAAACTTATCTCCATCAGAGGTAAAATCAACGAGGCCGCTTTCTGGTCCGAGCTTACAGATTCCCTTACTACCGCATCTCCTACATGTGATTTGATCAGATCCCGCTGGGACACCAAGGTGAAAGCCATACTAGACAAAATTGCTTCATTTCCCACTAAAAAAGTCAAGACATCCAGAAATTCGCCATGTTTTACATAGGAACTATCCGTCCTAAAAAAAGGAATGTCAATGCCTTGAAAAGCAATGGAGAAAGAATAAAGATGCTACTGATAAATCCAAATGGAAGTCAGCCTTCTGACACTATAGAAAGAAGGTAGTTGACTTAAAACGCCAATACTATAGCAGCTTAATAGGTCAAGATGATCTTGACAACAAAATAACTTTTTTCCTTAGTTAAAACACTAGTTTCTGCTAATAAGGATGAACATTCACAGAAAACATGTCCCACTGCCCAAGACCTACCTGATCATTTTGCCAATAAGATCCTCCAAATTAGGTCCAAACTATCTAAGGTTACTCCAACAGAGGAAAATAGCCCAACCCGTAGTTCAGCCTTAATCACCGGAAATCCTACAACCCAAGGACTCAAACTGGCCAAAACTAGGAATCTTTTTAACCACTAACAGCTGGTAAGATCAATACTGTAGAAATGCTTCTGAGCCAACTGCTCCCTGGATCAATGCCCAAAACACCTACCTAAATCCATCCCTGTGGAAGCAGTAAACTGGTTACTCTTGATCTCAACGAGCTGTTAAAAACTGTCTCTCTTCCTCCTGATATAGGCAAAATTGTTCTTACTCTATTACTGAAGGGATCTGGGCTAGATGTAACATCGTCTGCAAACTACCATCCAGTTGCAAGCATGCCCCTTTGTACTAAAGCATTTGAAACCTACATTAGTAAACAATTCTCTCTTTATGTGGAAAACTTTTCTATTTTGCACTGGTCACAGTTTGGCTTCAGATTGTCACATAGTATGGAAACATTACTGCTAGTTCTAACTACATTTGTCGAACAACACCTATGCAAAGGTGACCAAGTAATTCTCCAATTCAATATATTGGTGGCGTTTGATGCGGTTGAGCACACTTTGTTACTCGAACGCCTAGATCAGATAGGAATAACATGGACTGTGCTCAAATGGTTCAGTGAATTCCTTTCAAATCGAAGCTATTTTGTCAAGCAAAACAACCAACTTTCCAACTGCTGGTCTACTAACTGCGGGGTCCTGCAGGGATCTCCCTTTTAGTCGATCCTGTTCAACCTCTTTACGTCATCCCTTTCCTCAATACACCTGGGACTTAATGAACTACTATTATCCTATGCGGGTGACATCCTGCTTCCCTTACCAGTAACAGCATCAAACAAAGATCCAACTCAGTCTGTAGCGAATGGTATGAATACTGTTAGCACCGGGGCCCTGACCAATAAACTGAAACTGAATGCGCAAAAAACAAGGCCCTGTGGTTCCGAAATCAGGGATTGAGGTCCCATCATCAATATCTTTATCCAATGGTCAAAGCTTTACAGTTGAATCTGAAACCAGAGTATTAGGAGTCTTGCTTGATTCTTCACTCACCTTCTCTTCCCATATTAATCAGCTATGGAAGAAAACACTATTCAAAATGAGACAGCTGTGTCTAGTCAGACCATTCTTCGACCAAAAAGCCTTCACACTACTAGTCCTAATGTTAGTCCTACCTCACTTGGATTACTGTAATGTTCTATCTCTTGGTATTAAGTGTCAATATCAGAAAAAACTGCAAATCATATAGAATACAGCTGCAAGACTAATATACAGATTGAATAGATATACTAGTGTTTCAACTCATCTAAACAAACTGCACTGGCGTCCCATAGCAGAAGGACTCATGTTCAAAGCTGCTTCTTTAGCTTTTCAAAAATTCTGAACTGCTGACTAAGACCGCTTCGCTATATCTGGTCCAGTCTAATAGACTGAAACAACAACTAATGCTAGCATCACCATTTCAAAAGACAATTCAAAAACAGAAGATTTTCATCTCCTGTACTTAGAGTCAAAATATGGAACTCTCTACCTATTTCCATCAGAACAGAAAACAACTATCTCAACTACAGGAAAAGACTAAAAAACTTTCTCTTCACAAAGACTGCTTCATAATAATCCATCATGACTTCTACTTCGTAGCATCATCCATTATCCAATCCTTTAATGTTTATAGTCTCATGCGTTACACCAGTGGTCTCTAATGTTTCTCATACCTCACACTAACACTATCTGCTTTTGTCTTGCCTAGAATGTAAACCGTACTGAGCCCTGGAAAGGGGATAGTAGCGGTATACAGGAATTGAATCGAATTAAGTTTTGGAGGTTATATCTCACTAAGAATATAAAGATACTAGATGTGGTCTGCACCGGAAGACATATGAGAAGAGACTTGAGGATCTAAATACTTCTGCACAGAAAGGATGGTGAATTCGTGGAATGGCTTCCCGGTGGAGGTTGTGGAGATGAAAACTGTTTCCGAATTCAAGAAAGCTTGGGACAAGTACATAGGATCTCTAAGGGAGCGAAAGGGAGAGTAGCATGGATGGGCATACCGGATAGGCCATATGGTCTTTTTCTGCCTTCATTTTTCTCTTTCTGTGTAAATTGTATACCCTAGAACAGTGCTTCTCAACCCAGTCCTTGGACTATATCCAGCCAGTCAGTTTTTCAGGATATCTACAATGAATGTGCATGAGATAGGTTTGCACGTACTGTGTCCTTGGTATGCCAATCTATCTCATACATATTAATTGTGCAATGTGCTTATCCGCTACAACCAGCTGACTGGGTGTGCCCCAAGGACCAGGTTGAGAAGCAGTGCCCTAGAGTAGAAGTTCTCAACCCAATCCTTAGGACACATGAAGCCAGTCAGGATTTCAGAATACCCACAATGAATATGTATGAGAGAGATGGACTTGGGAACACTGACCTAGGAGACATGATATGAAGCTGCAGGAAAGTCATTGCTGGGTAATGCCAGAAAAAGATTGTTTGAATATCTGGACTGCCTTCCAAGGGAAGACAAAAACAATGATGGCATTCATAAAGGAGTGAGATATACACAGAGCAGTTTGAAATAGCAAGAGGATGGAAACCAAGCACTGAGCACTTCAGCTCAAAACAGCAATGAAATGGCTTTTCCACTTCTTAAGAAGGTGTGGGGAGAGGGGGCGGTAGGCTGCACAGAGTGACCGTTACAGCCTTAAACAAAGGCATGAGGAGGGGGTGGCCTGCATAGAATAGTAGTTACAATCCTGACTACCTTACTGGGAAAACTGTTTGGGCCATTTTGGTCTTTATCTGCTATCATGTACTATGTCATTATGTTAAAAGAACTGATTCCCTCTTATTGGGCAGAAATAAAAGACTTGCTTTTTATTGTGAGAAGTTGAGATCAGCAGCATATTTCATGCCTATGTTTAAATGCTCTTAAAGCAGTGGCATTAGCAAAATGACTAGGCAATTCAGTTTGCAGAGAAAAAACTGAGCAGAGCCATTTCAGATCCCCTTTTCTGTCCCCACATTAATTTCCTTCCTGAGGATTATTCAGCATTCCTGGAAGTTGCCTCTGTTTAGCTGCTTGTACCATTATGAATCTAAGTAAGTTTGGGGAACTGCTGCTGTGTTGATTGTGCATTGACAAATAGTACATATAAGCATAAATACAGCATGAACTATTGAGAAGTCTGAACAAAGGGGAGGAAATTTGTAAAAAAAAAAAAAAAAAACCCAGGAGAAGTGGCCTTAATAAAAGGTCACTATTTATTTCCTAAAGTATCTTAAGTTTATAAGAAATAAAGTGTATTAGAACAAACAGGAGGCTTACGTAAGTGGGAGTAAGAGGCAAAGCAGGTAATTTGATATTCTGAAGAATCTAATACTTGTGATTTAAGAAGTGGGCACTATCTTCATTTTTCATTAAGGAGCATGGGGAGGAATAGTCTAGTGGTTAGAGCAGTGGGATGAGAACCAAGGAAGCCAGGGTCCAAATTCTGCTTCTCTCATCAACCTTAGGAAAGCCACTTCACCTTCCACTGCCCCATGTACAGAACTTATATTGTAAATCTTCTGGGACAGGGAAAATATCTACTGAACTGTAACTCACCATAAGCTTGGTTTGTAAAATACTAGGATTACTCTTTCCAAATATACTAGGACTAGGGGACATGCAATGAAGATACTAACTAGTAAATTTAAAACAAACCGGAGAAAAAAAATTCTTCACTCAATATGAAATTAAACTCTGGAATTCATTGCCAAATAATTTGATAAAAGCAGTTAGCTTAGCAGGGGTTAAAAAAGGTTTGGATACTTTCCTAAAAGAAAAGTCCATAAGCCATTATTAAGATGGACTTGGGAAAATCCACTGCTTATTTCTAGGATAAGCAGCATAAAGTCTGTTTTACTATTCCGGGATCTTGCCAGGTACTTGTGATTTGGATTGGCCGCTGTTGGAAACAGGATACTGAGCTTGATGGACCTTTGGTCTGTCCCAGTATGGCAACACTTATGTTCTTAATAAAGGACAAAATCATAAGGTATAGTCCCAACAGTGGAGAAATAGTCTAAGAAAGCAGCAGGCTGAGAAACAGGAAAGATCAGTAACAGTGTAGTGGGCCGCAGATGGAACAATGAGGCAGAGCCAAGGATTAGAGGAAGCAGCTATTATTTGAGGACCTGACATAGCCTGTGTTTCAGCAAATGCCTACGTTAGGGGCGAAATAGCAATGACAGCAGCACAAAGCTTCCTGTGTTGATTCCACAGTCACAGTATTAAAATTTCAAGCAAACTGTGGCTGAATCCAGGCTTCTGAGCTTGATTCATTTGAAGGTGTTTGGGGTCTGGCCACTTCTTTTATAAGCTGAAACCTGCACAGCCTGTCAACTTCCTGACCCCCCCCCCCCCCCCCCCCCCCCCCCCCCCCCCCCCCACGCTTCTGCCTGCTCACATTATCTGGCATCTCTAGGAGCGAGTATGCAAGCTACAGCTTATAAAAGAAGTGGACAGACTTCTTTTATAAGGTGTGCAAGCTGATGATGCTTTGGGGTTTTTTTGTGGGGAGGGGGGTTGTTTTTGTTTTCTGTTTCCATAGTTGTAACCCAAATTGTGATTTTTGTGACCCCATTTGCCGTTGTGACCTATTTAGCACCAGTGAAACCATCCTATTCCTTACATATATATTTCTCTCTGCCTCCACCTTGTAGCTTGTTTACCAGGAACAGTGGAACATTTCCAGCTGCATCTTTCAAGGCTTGATGCTGTCAGACCTCCATTACTGTCAAAACCATTAACACAGGAGGAGTGACAAGAGTGAGACTTCCTGTTAATCCTACAAAAAGTAGGCTCTGACAGTATCTGAGATGTAATTAGGTACTGTGCTAGGAGACACTTTGTGAAAATTAATTCTTTTGTTGGCTTAACCTTTTCACTGTTTGGTGCTTTTTTGGCAATATCAACTCATTGTGGGATAAACAGAGGATCAGTGCTCAGTGTGCGGTGGTGGCCAAAAAAGTAGACAGGATGCTAGGAATTATTAGGAAAGGAATGGTAAATAAGATCGAAAATACTATAATGCCTCTATATTGCTCCATAGTGCGACCTCTCCTTGAATATTGTGTTCAGTTCTAGTCACCGTATCTCAAAAACAGATATATCGGAATTAGAAAAGGTTCAAAGGAGAGTGACCAAAATGATAAAGGGAATGGAACTCCTCTCGTAGGAGGAAAGGTTAAAGAGGTAAGGGCTCTTCAGCTTGGAAAAGCGATGGATGAAGAGAGAGATGATTGAGGTCTACAAAATTCTGAGTGGTGTAGAATGAGTAGAAGTGAATCAATGTTTTACTCGTTCCAAAAGTACAAATACTAGGGTACACTCAAGGAAGTTACATGGAAATACTTTTAAAACAAATAGGAAGAAATATTTTTTCACTCAATGAATAGTTAGCATATTAGGGTTTAAACAAGGTTTGGACAAGTTCCTGAAGGAAAAGTCCATATTCTCCGAGGACAAGCAGGCTGCTTGTTCTCACTGATGGGTGACGTCCACGGCAGCCCCTCCAATCGGAACATTTTCTAGCAAAGTCCTTTGCTAGTCCTCGCGCGCCGATGCGCACCGCGCATGCACGGCCGTCTTCCCGCCCGAACCGGCTCGTGCCGGCCAGTCTTCTTTTGTCCGCGCTCGGTACGGTCGTGTTTCGCCGTTCGCGCCCCAAAGTTGACCTCGCGCGTCGTTTTATCGACTTTGTTAAAAAAAAAAAAAAAAAAAAGGTGTCGGAAGGAGACCTTTATGGTTTTCTCCCTTCCCGTACTTCCAGTCTTTGCCCCGGTAAGTTTTCTTTCGTCGTCGGGGTAGGCCCTATTTAGGCCTCGGTCGAAGTTTTTCTTCCCCCTATTTTTGCGGTGCCATTTTCGCCATTTCGAGTTTTGATCTTGCCGGCGCGATTTTTCCGCCCATGACATCGAAGTCTTCCAGCGGCTTCAAGAAGTGCACCCAGTGCGCCCGGGTAATCTCGCTCACTGACAGGCACGCGTCGTGTCTTCAGTATCTGGAAGGTTGCCACTATTTGGGTTTCTGCCAGGTACTTGTGATCTGGCTTGGCCACTGTTGGAAACAGGATACTGAGCTAAATAGACCATTGGTATGACCCAGTATGGCTATTCCTATGTTTTTACGATGGAATACAATTAAAGGAAAACTTAAATGACCTACTACTGCTAAACATTTCTCTAGCGCTACTAGATTTACGCAGCGCTGTACAAATGAGCACGAAGAGACAGTCCCTGCTTAACAAAGCTTACAATCTAAATTGGACAGACGAACAGACAGCTAGGGGTGGGGAAATTGCAGTGGTGGGGGTGATAAGTGAGGGTACTGAGTAAGAGAGTCATGGTTAGGAGTCGAAAGCAGTAGCAAAGAGGTGGGCTTTAAGCCTAGATTTGAAGACAGCCAGAGACTGAGCCTGACGTACTGGCTCAGGGAGTCTATTCCAGGCATAGGGAGCAGCAAGATAGAAGGAACGGAGCCTGGAGTTAGCAGTGGGGGAGAAGGGGGACGACAGGAGATATTTACCCAGCGAACGGAGTTCACAGGAAGGAGTGTAGGGAGAGATGAGAGCGGAGAGGTACTGAGGAACTGCGGAGTGGATGCACTTGTAGGTCAATAGGAGAAGTTTGAACTGTATGTGGAAGCGGATAGGGAGCCAGTGAAGCGACTTGAGGAGAGGGCTAACATGAGTATAGCGACTCTGGCGGAATATAAGACGCGCAGCAGAGTTTTGGACAGATTGAAGGGGCGAGAGATGGCTGAGCGGGAGACCAGTGAGAAGCAAGTTGCAGTAGTCTAGGCGAGAGGTGATAAGGGTGTGGGTAAGGGTTTTGGTAGCGTCCTCGGAAAGGAAAGGGCGAATTTTGTTGATATTATAGAGAAAGAAACGACAGGTTTTGGCAAACTGCTGAATATGAGCAGAGAAGGAGAGAGAGGAGTTGAAGATGACTCCAAGGTTGCGCGCAGACAGGACAGGGAGGATGAGAGTGTTATCTACCGAAATAGAGAACGGGGGGAGAGGAGAGGCAGGTTTAGGGGGAAAGATGAGAAGCTCGGTTTTGGTCATGTTTAGTTTCATAGCTGGAGTAAGCTTTGACAGCAACTCCAGAGATTGAAAACTAAGACCAATGACGGGCAGACTTCTATGATCTGATTCCTGTAAATGGCAAAAACAGATCAGGATCAAGGTTGGAAAGCATTTCAATGGCAAGGGAGAAATAAAGATTAAGTAAACTAGTGTTTAATCATGAAGAAGTGGAAGCTGTGCAGAGTGCCAGATTCAACTCTGGCCACCTTGTTGGGCAGACAGGATGGACTGCCAACATTTTCTATGTTACTATATGTGACTCCTTTAATATATTGTGGTCCTGAGAAAACTGTGAGCTGATCTCATGGTGTGCTGAAATCTGACCCAAGTTGGTTCATATTCATAATCAGGCTCATTTTTGAAAGAGAAGGACGCCCATCTTTTGACACAAATCGGAAGATGGGCGTCCTTCTCACAGGGTCGCCCAAATCGGTATAATCGAAAGCCCATAATGGGAAAAAAGGGCGTCCCTGACGAGCATTTGGATGACTTTACCTGGTCCTGTTTTTCTTACAACCAAGGAGAGAGTAATCCACCTAAGTGGATGAACACTAACTCCCACGTAAAAATAACAGCACAGAAAGAGAGTGGGAAATGGACCAATGACTCCGGGAGAACGGGAGATAAGATTTCAAAGAACCACTTTATTCAATGACTCGACACAGAAAACTGTGTTTCGGCCAAAAGGCCTGCCTCAGGAGTCTAAAAACAATAAATATTTAAAAACATAAGTTCAAATAAACAACAATAATAAGAAAATTATACATCAAACAAAACTCTAACAGTATATATATAGTTAAGAAATAGACTAGAGTAAAACCATATATATAAAAATATACAAAATTATTAATATATATAGAGACATAATTTTACAAAAAATATATATATAAATAATGCAGAATGATAAAGGAAACGAACTTATATGGTCTAAATAGGAGATAAAATAAAATAAAATAAAGGCACATATATACATATATAATTATATGTCTATATGTTTGTTTTTTCGTGGGGACTCTATATGGTATATCGGATATAGAGAACATGCTCATATATTATAGGGTGGTAAGATCAGGTCGAATCCTGATTGAATTATTTAGAGACAGATGTGCACAAATGTAGATCTATACACTCATGCTCATATATATATATATATATATATATACACATATATACATTATATGTATATGTATCTATAGTTAAAATTAAAAGTTAATAATATACTGAAAGTATATAATTATCAAAAAAATTCTTGGCAAAAAAACATTGAATTTAGCCATGTTCATAGCACATTTACAGAGAAGACATAAGATTAGTAGTACAGAAAGTATGAAATGCAGTAAAAGAAAGGAGAAAAATGAAATGCAGTAAAAGAAAAAAGTGTTTGTATGAAAAAAAATAGATAAAAGATAGAATGACCGACCTTGGTGATTCTTGTATTCCCAAATAAAAAACTTGAGGTCGAGTGGTCTATAGAGAAAAAAAGGAAGGGGAGGAGAAAGAGCGTCATTAATGCAACTAAGGCTACACCAGAAATATATTGTCCCTTAAAGGATGTGTCCGCGGGAATATATTGTCCCTTAAAGGATGTGTCCGCGGGACATTGCGTTGTGATTAGGGAAGGGTAGGGCAGGGAAATAGTCACTGTGCTTCCACTGCACAGCGCTTATACCTTTGCACAGCGTTTGTGGTTTAAATAGGGAAACGTAGGCCAGAGGAATATGCACAGTGCTACAACTGCACAGTGCTTGTGCCTTCGCACAGCGTTTGCGGTTATAACGGACCTGCAAAGTAAGATCAAAAGCTCCAGTGACTATGAACATCTCCGAGCTGTAAAGTGAGCGTGATACAAGTCTGGTCAAAATTTACATTATCTTATGTCACTATGAATGTCTTCCGTGATCGAGCAAAAGAAACGTATTTACCTTGAAAAAGACCTTTATAATATCTTGTTGGCGCGGCGTCTCGATATACTTGTAATAACTATGGGGAAAAAAAGCGTGTACTATAAATACTGTGTTTGGCGCCAAAAGGTAAAGGAAGACGTATTACGTAAGTATGCTGATTGGATGAGTCATAATCATGTGATGTTTGATGTTGTAGATTGACATGAAACGTACCCAATCAGGGCATCCGAAAACCGGAGGATTGACATAATGATTATCCTATAGTGAACATAAGCAGAGAATGGACGTAATCCAATAGCACAAAAAAAGGCTAGAAAATGGCATATGTCGTGTCCAATAAAGCAACGCTGTCAAAAGGTGGTGGTCGTTGTTAAAGAACGGTGTGTCTTATATTGAGAGAACGCTGTAAATGTCAAATGGCAAAATTGATGAAAAAGATGAAAAACAGAACAATGATTAAAGCTGTGTTTAAATAAAGAAAATGAGTAGCATGGATTTGTAAGGGTAAAAATGTATTGTGAGAGTACTTATCCAAAAAAGAGCGAGATAAAAACTGACATATATTGTGTCCAACATAGGGACGCTGTCAACTGCTGATAGACGTTGTTTAAAGACGCCGTGTTATATATTGAGGAATGCTATCGATGTAAAACATGAAGCTGAATCGGATAAAAAAACATGTTGCATATTGAAGAATACTATCGATATTGAAAAACAAAAATGGATCAGATAACAAGTATGAAAATAAAAAGTGAAAATACAGTAAAGTGGTGAACAGATATGATTTAATAGTGTAGATAAATAAGATACCAAAAGGATAATCAATAATAACCGGTATACTGAGTAGCAATATGAAAAAATGATCAAAGTGATCATATAAACATAAAAGAAAAGAAACGATTATTTGGAGAAAGGTATGGCATGAGTGCAATATGACCTGGAGTCTAATCTTAAACCAGTCATGAAAAGGAGAAATATGTATGAATACAATGATTGGTGAACGAAGGCTCTATATATTTGAAAAAAATTAGATCTAATAAAGAAAGAGTGCTGATGTAAATGTTTCAATATAAATGTATATGTATATGAACATATACTAGAAAAATAAGTCTACTAATGTTAAAAAGAAGGTATATATTAATAAAGGGTCGACTAGGGGGTCACGTGACGTCATGAGCTGAGCTAGCAGCGTGGTGCCTCGGCTCCGGGACCCTCACCCCGCAAGCAGCCTATTTTAACACGTAAAAGCCCTTCAAAATTCGCTGAGCTAAGCAGCAAAAGCGTATGGAAAAATACTTCGCGAAATCGCCAACAGTAATGACCCAACGGCTGGCTAATAGGGGGAAAAACAAGGCGAGCACCGCAGAGGGCAAGATGGCGGAGGTAGGCCCGGAAGCGGCGGGATCGAGTTTTACGGAACAGCAGCTCTCCCAGCTGACCGGCGCAATGACGAGCGCTTGGGCTCTGAAATGGACAGCGCTAAATGATAAACTAGATAATCTCCAAATGGCATTGGACGGTCTGGGAACGTGAACAAGTGATTTAGAAACGCGAGTCTCTGCAATTGAAGACGACACACGCAGTTATGGCCCCGACTTGCGAAACTTACAACAACAACTGAGAGAACAGGGGCTAAAACTTGAAGATTTGGAAAGCAGATCGCGAAGGAATAATGTTCGCATTGTGGGACTTACGGAACAATTGCCGGAGCGCAATCTGGAGCCATGGCTGGAGACTTGGTTGACAAAAGAGCTGGCATTGACGGATTCGGCGGGCCCGTTGGTAATTGAGCGCGCACACCGCGTGGGAAGGAAACTGGAGATAAATGCCAGGCCCAGGGTAATAGTGGCAAAAATCTTAAACTACAAACATAAGTTGGAGATTCTTCAGGGCTTTAAGATACGTAGAGATTCATTGAAGTACGGAGGACAAAATATACTGATTTTTCAGGATTATACCCAAGCAGTACAGGAACAGAGGAGAAAATTTCACCCCATATGTTCCAAGTTGGCGGAAAAAAAGATAAAGTTTGCTCTACAATTTCCCGCGAAACTGCGGGTGCAAGTGCAAGATCGCTGGCAGACCTTTCAGACAGCAACAGAGGCTGAGAAAAAGCTTAATGAGCACCAATTACTGGCAGAGTCTTAGCGGATGATAGGCTCTCAAAGTGGAAGTTTGGAAAGTTGTTTGATTGCTGGCCTTCTCTTGCTGTGGACGAGGCATGGGGGCTGGTGGTGGCAAAGAGTACAGAAGCAGTGGAGAGGGGCAAAAGAAATGGTTGGATTAATTTGGTTCTGATGAAAATCATGGATTGCCTACTGGTCTAATATTATCTACTAGAGTGTGAACCACCCCCCAGCTTAAACAGAGTGAAACAGAGCCTTATAGTCCATTTATTTAATACTGGGCTTCAAGCTGGCTGGCAAAATAATGGTTGGACACTACCTTAATGACGACCCCTTGAATAACAGGGGCAACAAATATTTCAGCTTGATGTAACCATTCTGCTGATGGAAGGTAGCAATGTATGCGCCTCCACGAGGGATCAGGAGAAAACATCTCTTACTGGGATAGCAGGAGGCTGACAGGTTCAATTTGAGATTGGACGTTTGCAGAATGAATGTTCATTATTAACAAAGCAATGGTAGTGAGATGAGATGTTATAAAATGTTTAATTTGTTTTGGATTTATAAATATAATGTATTGGTCGCCATGAAAAGGTTTAAGAAAATTAATGGCGATCAAAGTTTGCAGAGTTGCAGGTATTGAGACATGATGTTTGCTCACTCACGCTCACTCTGGCTTAAGTCGGGGAGAGCGAGAGTCCTGATAAAAAGGTTAAAAATTATTACACCTGCTAAATTAGGTAAAGCGGGATCTATGGGAGGTTCCTTGCAGAATATATTTTGCACAATAAGTGAAGTGGAATGTTTGAGGGGGGGAGCCAATGTTCTGGTTTAATTGAAGGGCTCACATTTATGTTCAGGTTGGTTGGTTGGTTGCGGGGTGAGGGGGAGGCGTCAATAGTGACTAAGATCTCGCAGAGGGATAGTAGGGGAATGAAGGGGATTTGGGAGGGGAAGTATTGGGGAGGGACGGGAAGGGGGATAGGTGGGATATTTAGTAATGTGTACCAGATAAGAAGATTAGGACTGAATCATTTGCAGAAGCGACTTAATATGAGGCATATATTGATGAAAACTTTGAAATCCTGGAGGGGGGGGACCAGAGGCTGGGCAGGTTTCCCCTCAGGCACGATGTTAAATAAGAGGGGTCAAGTAATATTCTTTTGTAAGGAGCATGGTTAAGATAGTTACGTGGAATGTGGGGGGTATTCACTCCCCCATAAAAAGATCTAAAATATTGCAGTATTTACAACGTATTAAGGCAGATATTGTGCTTCTGCAGGAGACGCATCTGACAGATAATGAACACGCCAAACTAGCAAAATGGTGGGTCGGGGACTGTGTGGCCTCAGCGGCAGTGGGACGGAAAAGAGGAGTAGCCATTTTATTCAGAAAAGGGGTGGCATTGCAAATTAACAACATTGTGAAAGACCCAGAAGGTCGTTTTATTTTCTGCCGAGCAACAGTAAACAGACAACAGTTGCTCCTGGGTAGTATATATGCACCAAACCAACTTGACCAAAAATTCTATAAAAATTTAATTACAATTTTGTCCCAAATTGAAACTATACCTTTGGTACTAGGGGGAGACTTTAATACGGCTTGGAATCCTCAGATGGATAAATCAAGCCCCCCGGCAGGGCAAGGGGTAACGAAAATGAGGGGATTGCCAGATTTCTGCTCAATGTTGGACCTGATAGATGTATGGCGAGTCCTCCATCCATCAGACAGGGAATATACACATCAGTCCAGAGCACATGAGACTCATTCTAGGATTGACTACTTGCTAGCCTCACGTGCAAGCTTCTCAGATGTAGTTGAAGCGGAGATTGGCCCGTGTATAATTTCGGATCATGCAGTAGTGTCGATGACATGGAAAGGGGGGACCCAAGGGAGAAAGGGAAGAGGTTGGTCCTTCCCTAGCTATCTTTACAAAGACGGGAAATTTGAGGAGTTCCTTGTAAATAAATGGAAAGACTATTCACATAATAACGACGAGATGAAAGATAGGGCTGGTTTATTTTGGGAAGCTGCAAAAGCGGTACTAAGGGGGGACATAATCAGTTACGTTAGTCACCATAAGAAAGCCAGAGATAATGAAATCTTACGCCTGGAAAAACACCTAGCTGGTTTACGGAGAAAATTTGGGAAACAGCCTACTTCTCAGAACAGACTTGACATAATAAGTGCTCAGACTGCGCTGAATACTTTACTGCATGATAGGGCGGTTAAGTCGCAGGCATATTACAAATTTCAACTTTATAGACATGGGAATAAAGGGGGCAAAATGCTTGCGAAATTGATTAATTCTAAGAGTGTATCTAGACATATCTTAACTATTAGAGATGATGCGGGTAAATTATGTCACGCAGATGAAGAAATAAGAGATGTTTTTCAGAAATTTTTCCGACAACTGTATAAGCCAGGAGATGAGAGTGGAATTAGCGAAGCCCTTTATTTAGAAAATGTCTCGCTACCACATATATCACAGGAAGAATGTAAATTCTTGAATGCTCCTATTAGTAGCGATGAGGTGAGCTGGGCCATAGGAAGCTGCAAGCTTGGTAAAGCTCCGGGCCCGGATGGATTAAGAGCAGAATTTTACAAAGTATTGGGGGATTCTATAGTTTTACCTTTAACTGCAGCGTTTAACTCCTGGGTAGAGTGTGGTCAGATGCCAAAACATCTCAATTTAGCTCAAATAATAGTATTGCCTAAACCTAAAAGAGATCACACCCTAGTAACATCTTATAGGCCAATCTCGCTTCTTAACCACGAGGTTAAGCTTTTTGCAAAGATCTTGGCGAATAGGTTGAGACGCGTACTCCCAGGTATTATACACGAGGCACAGGTGGGGTTTGTTCAGGGAAGGTCGGTAACTAGGAATCTTAGATGTATCTTAGCTTCCCTAGAACGTCTAGAGAACACGGGTGACCCAGCTATTATGATCAGCTTTGATGCTGAAAAAGCATTTGATCGAGTGGAGTGGCCTTTTTTGTTTTCTGTCCTAGGAAAATATGGATTTCAGGGGTGGTTTACGAGGGCGATAACAGTTTTATATGAGGCACCGCTGGCTAGATTGTGGGTGAATGGGTTGCAATCCGAAGTATTTCAAATACAGCGGGGAACTCGTCAAGGCTGCCCACTTTCACCCTTACTTTTTGCACTATACATGGATCCTCTGATCCGTGATATCTACTCATGTGCGTCAATTAGTGGGGTGAAGTTTGGCGATCAAGAATTTAAAGTGGCGGCCTTTGCTGATGATCTGCTAGTGGTGCTCACTAAGCCTCGGGAATCACTGGCAGACTTATTGGAAATATTCTTAGAATTTGGAACATACTCAGGATTTAAAATTAATCATGACAAATCAGAGGCACTGGCTATAACAGCAGAGACCCGTAGTACATGGGTGGGACAGTTTCCCTTACGTTGGGTGGAGGGCTCTTTTCGATATTTGGGGGTCCTGTTGACTACAAGGACAGGGGATATACAAAGATCCAACATGCAATGGCTGCTAGAGAAAACAAGACAGCAGTTGGACGCCTGGAGGGCGTTGACACTGTCACTGTCAGGACGACTGTGCTTGATACGCATGGTAATTCTTCCTAGATGGCTATATGTCATGCAAACATTGCCAATAAAATTAGTACAGAAAGATATACGATTGTTCTATAGATTGGTGACGAGGTTTTGTTGGGCTTATAAAAAGGCAAATATACGGTTGCCCTTACTATTGGGGGGATGGAAACAAGGTGGTATAGGACTGCCCAATATTAAATTCTATAACATAGCATGTAACTTGAGACAGGTACGCGATTGGATTTGTCTTTCTGAATATCACACACCATTGGGCATAGAAAGGGAATTGTTTAAACCATTTCATTTGGTCTCGCTGCTGCATGGGGATGGTCCATCATTGGCACAACTGAGAGGTAACTCTGTTCTGTTGGGACCGGTACGAGATGCATGGAGGTTTTTGGGGAAACTTCTGGGAGGGGACCCTCAGGTGTCGGAACTCTTAACGATTAGAGGGAATCCGATGTTTGGACCCGGTCAGGAAAATTCAGTTTTTGCGCGTTGGGAGGCACAGGGCTTTAGCAGTCTGGAGACAGTGGTAAGCCACACAGGAGAGCTTCAACTCTTAAATCATCTGATCCCTCAAGAATTAATTCGATGGGGTGACACCTTTGCACATTGTCAGTTGAAACACTATGTTAATTCTCTTAATAAGGTGTCACTTCAAATCCGTCTGGGAGAAAAAATTTTAAACTTTTTTGCTGAAGTTTCAAATGAGGCTCCCTCCATCTCGAATTTGCAAAAGAAAATTTGGTCCCTAGTACCTGGGAAAGATCTAGCTCAGCTTAAGAGGCGTTGGGAGGTAGATGTAGGCCAAGATTTAACATCATGGGATATAGCAGCACATCTTAAGAATGTAACACACTTAATTACTGGTGCAGGGTATAGGGAGTGTGCGTACAGAGTTATACATAGAGCATACTTTTCGCAAGTGCAGCTCTACCGTGCGGGGGGAATAAGGACGCCCACTTGTTTGAAGTGTAACCTAGCCGACAATTCTCTATATCATGGGTTTTGGGGATGCCCGCATATAAGATGTTTTTGGAAGAGGGTGGTGGCTTTTCTTTCTCTCATGATGCCAAATTGTATACAGGGTACACCTGCTCAAGTAGTGCTTGATTGCCCGGATGCTTTTCGTGGGTTCAGAACAAGTGAAGCTTTGCTATGCCGTAAACTTTGCTTAATTGCAAGAAAATGTATTTTGCAGCAATGGACCTCACAGAACAAACCAGAATATTGGCATTGGCGAAATCAAATACATCAGGTACTCACTTGGGAAGTGCAAGAGGCCAGAGGGTCTTATAAACGTAAGCTGCGATTTCTTGGGATTTGGAATCCTTACTTGGCCAAGTTAACACAACGGGGAAGAAGTCTAATTCTTAATAAACTATGATTAATAGTATATTTCAAGGGGGTACACGGGAGGAGACATATTAGAGGGGGATACAAGAAGGGAGGAGGGAGAGGGAGGGGGGGGAAGGGGAGGGGGAGGGGAGAAAAGTTATAAATACTGGATGGCTACATGAAAGTATTAAGTTTGAAATGTTACTTTATTGAGTTCTGTTGTTTTGTATTGAAACAAGCTATGTTAAAATGGATTGTGCTTTTCTATGTGTCACCAATAAAAACTATTGAAACAAAAAAAAAAAAAAAATAAAGGGTCGACTAATTAGGATACATATACATACTTATATATCTCCACATATACGCACATGAGACATGGATTAATATGTCTATAGTAAAAGATGAATAATTTAAAAAGAAAAATATATATATGTGCCTAATGGTTTTACAAATCAGTGTGCCATCAACGTACATACATACAAAAAATACAAAAATATGAGAATATATATATATGCACATATACATGCACATATGTGCATATGTATACACATGAGATGAAAAGAGTGCGTCCGTATATAATGTTTAATAGTCTGTTTTGGTCTGAACAATAAATGAAAGAGACAAGAAAGAGACTTCTCTGTTAGTGAGATGCTCTTAGAGACATCATATCTGGATATTACGGAGGTTAAAACATTGTTATAAATAGACGGAGAGATCAAGTTCACTATTGAGTCCTTCAGGAACGAGGGTTTTAAATTCAAATATCAATTTTTGTTCCTCTCTCAGAAGTTGAGTATCAATATTTCCTCCTCTCTTGTTGATTTGCAATGTCCTAAAAACCAAGAACTTAAGATCAGAGATATCATGGTTGGCAGTAAGCCAATGGGTGACCAGTGGAGCACTTTCAATTTTTCTATTGATACAACTGCGGTGTTCTATCAATCTTGTTTTTATGTCTCTATATATATTAATAATTTTGTATATTTTTATATATATGGTTTTACTCTAGTCTATCTCTTAACTATATATATATACTGTTAGAGTTTTGTTTGATGTATAATTTTCTTATTATTGTTGTTTATTTGAACTTATGTTTTTAAATATTTATTATTTTTAGACTCCTGAGGCAGGCCTTTTGGCCGAAACACAGTTTTCTGTGTCGAGTCATTGAATAAAGTGGTTCTTTGAAATCATCTCCCGTTCTCCCGGAGTCATTGGTCCATTTCCCACTCTCTTTCTGTGCTTTCTTACGACCAAGGCACAAAAAGGTGCCCGAACTGACCAGATGACCACCGGAGAGAATCGGAGATCACCTCCCCTTACTCCCCCAGTGGTCACTAACCCCCTCCCACCTTCAAAAAAATCTTTAAAAATCTTTTGTGCCAGCCTCTATGCCAGCCTCAAATGTCATACTCAGGTCCATCGCAGCAGTATGCAAGTCCCTGGAGCAGTTTAAGTGGGTGCAGTGCACTTTTAGCAGGCGGACCCAGGCCCATCCCCCCCCCCCCACCTGTTACACTTGTGCTGGTAAATGGGAGCCCTCCAAAACCCACCAGAAACCCACTGTACCCACATCTAGGTGCCCCCTTTCACCCCTAAGGGCTATGGTTGTGGTGTACAGCTATGGGTAGTGGGGTTTGGGTGGCGGTTGGGGGGGCTCAGCACACAAGGTAAGGGAGCTATGTTCCTGGGAGCAATTTATGAAGTCCACTGCAGTGCCCCCTAGGGTGCCCAGTTGGTGTCCTGGCATGTCAGGGGGACCAGTGCACTACAAATGCTTTCTCCTCCCACAACCAAAGGGCTTGGATTTGGTCATTTCTGAGATGTGCGTCCTTGGTTTCCATTATCGTCGAAAACCAGAAACGACCAAGTCTAGGGACGACCATCTCTAAGGATGACCTAAATGTCAAGATTTGGGCGTCCCCGACCGTATTATCGAAACGAAAGATGGATGTCCATCTTGTTTCAATAATACGGGTTTCCACGCCCCTCCAACGGGACATTTTGCGAGGACATCCTCAGCAAAACTTGGGCGTCCCTTTCGATTATGCCCCTCTATGTTTGCAGTCTGATGACATTGTCTCAGGAGAGTTTACCTTGTAGCACAACTGGGTAAATTGAAAGAAAGCTGAAGCTCCTTTTAATCGGGCCTTCTTCCCCTTGTGTAGATTGACTAGACAGTTCTGACAGTTCTGGAGATTCTAAGCTTCTTATGCCATTTTCATAGTGCAGTAACCAAATGTAAAAAAAAATATGATTTACCAATAAAGTAAGCAAACTTGGCATTACCCAGATATCCAACGACAACCAAACATGAAGTGATAAACCTGAAATACTAACTGTTATAAACTCCTACAAGGAAAAGGGCATTTATCATTAGGGTCTCTCTTGCCCTAAGCATTAAAATGAAAGTTGGAAAAGCTAGTTTTTGTAGCCCTGACTTCTCTTGTATGTCTGCCGGTGTTTGCAGATGGTATGGTAGTTGTTTTCATTTTCAGTGGTATGAGTGTGGTAAAACTGAGATGGCATCGACCACGGATACATTATCGGCTCAGGCCTGTCTCCATGTGTTCCTATCATTATTAATATTTGCTGAAGGCCGCAGAATGGACAGGAAACTTCATTTCATAAACTAAAGCTGACTCACTTTTTCCCCTTTTGTCTCTATGGATAAACTTCCTGTATAGTTAATGGATTATCCAGCTCAATCAGGGAGAGCCTGAGTGCTCCGATTGGGGGGGGGGGGGGGGTAGCTTAGTGGTTATGAGGAACTGGTTAGAGACTAGGGAAGCCAGGGTTCAAATCCTCCTGCTCTCCTGACATGCTTTATGATCTTGGGCAAAGAATTTCATACTCTAGCACCTCAGGTACAACTGAGTTTGAGGCAGGGAAGTAATTCATGTAATGCACCTAGAAATCAGATTTAACAAGGCAAATAAAAAATCCAAATCCTCTATTCTGCTTTAATACCACTTTTGGTTTCCATTTGTGACTTGTTTGTGTGACACTGGGCCTCCTGCCAGTGGTAGAAAATGGTAATGAAGATGCTACGAGCTTCCCTATAGGCCGCATTTAGATAGAAGTGTCTACTATCGTCATAAAATATGACTAGACTTGAACTGAAGAGCTGCCCTTATAGAGCTTCTTGCCTATTCTGCTGGAAAAGAGTGAAACTGGAGGTACAAGTATTCTTCCTTCCCTCTACCCCAAAATGGTCTCTGCTTTCAGCACCCTCATAGATGAAACTCTTGTATTATTTCCACACTCTTATTTATTTGCAGTTGGGAGACACCTCCCCCCCCTCAGAAAAAAAACCAGAACAAAACTCCAGGCAACTTTGGTCAGACAGAGGGGAGTATGACTAGGGTTGCCATATTTGCGTAGACAAAAAATTAAAATGCAATCCTGTCTCACAGTCACCTTGACCTCCCACCCCGCCCCCAAGAAAACCAGATTCCATAAGTAGTGAAAATACTGGTAGAAGTAACAGAAATGCATTTTCGTCTGTACAAATACAAAATTAGAAAATATGTACATTTTCAAAAAAGCAAGCATCCATGAGCAGCATGATCCCCTCTCCTCTCCATCCCCTTCTATCCATGAGCTGCATTTCCCCCTTTTCTGTTCCCCTTCTCCTTTCCTCCTCTCTGTGTACAGCATGTCTCCCTCTCCTCTCCCTTCCTTTCCATCCACGTGCAGCTTGCCCCCTTCTCTCCCTCCTATCCATGTGCAGCTCTTGCCCCCTTCTCTCCCATCCATATGCAACCTATTAACCCTCTTCTCCCTCCTATCCATGTACAGTATATCAGCCCCCCCCTCCCCTCCCCTGACCTACCTTACAGCCCTGGTGATCTAGGGACCTCTTTGGGGCAGGAAAGAACCCCACTCTTGCCTGTCTGCTGCCGCCATTTCTTTAAAATGGCTGCCGAGGTTACAAGCGGTGGCCTCGCAGGACTTCCACGGAAGTCTTGCAAGGCTGCCGCTTGAAGTCTCTGCAGCCATTTTAAAGAAACAGCGTCAGCGGGCAAGAAAGAGTGGGGTTCTTTACAGTAGGTTCAGGCACGGGAGAGAGAAGGTTTGCCAGCCTGTCCAGAAACCTGGACAGTCAGTCAGGCTTGTAACTGCTCCGACAGTCCCCTGATAAAGAGGATATGTCTGGGGGAATCCAGACTTATGGTAGCCCTAGGTATGACCGCTATTGTTAATGTGTGACTTTCAGATACTCTCCTAGTATGTGGTTGGCTATGAATGAAGTTGTGCTTAACTCTAGCAAAATGCAGGCACTCTGTCTTAGCCATAATGAAAAAGAATGTTCTTAGGGCTAGATGCACTAATCAATCGTTAGAGCCCTTCCCTTACTGATTCCCTTAGCGAATCGGTGAGGAACGGGCATGCATCAAGGAATAGGAATGCAAATGAGCTGCTCGTTGTAGCTCACTTACATTCTCTATTCCATCGTTAAACAGCTGGTCAAGCATGCGCAGAACAGCCAAGCATTATGCTGGCTGCTCTGCGTATACCAAGGACATCCTTTATGGACGTCCTTCACTATAAAAAAACCTCCCTCTAAAAAGATGTTCTTTTTACAGGCTACAAGCTAATGTACAGTTCAGAGGCAAGAGAATAAAAACTAACCTGATGATACGGAGGAGCCTTCCAGCCCAGAAAAGCTGCTTTTTATTTTCTTTCAGCCTGGCACAAAGGCAAGCGACGCTTAAGCAGTTTTCAGCTTGCGCCCCTAAGATCAGGATGTGAGAGGACACAAATCAAAACTTTTTGGATGTCCCTCCCGCCAGGTCTCTCTCAGCCAATCACAGCGTGTTTAGCTGATACTGGTAACAGCTAAACGCGCTGGGATTGGCTGAGAGACCTGGAGCTGATCAGTTATGCTATTACTTACTTGTTCTGGAGTATTTTGTTATGCAGTTTTGATAAATGTTCAATAAAGACATCATACAACTTAAAAAAGTGGAAAAAAAATCCAAGTATTTGTCCTTTTTTATTTTTTTAACCTTAAGTAGAGGAGTGTGGTAGCCGTGTTAGTCCACTCTTAAGGTTATCAATAGAAATCAAACAAAATAAAACATGGAAAAGAAAATAAGATGATACCTTTTTTATTGGACATAACTTAATACATTTCTTGATTAGCTTTCGAAGGTTGCCCTTCTTCCTCAGATCGGAAATAAGCAAATGTGCTAGCTGACAGTGTATATAAGTGAAAACATATAAGTATATAAGTGTATATAAGTGACATACAATCCAGAGCTGGAAAAACTGAGGAAAATCATAAGAGATCTACAACCTATACTCCAGGAGGATGAATTACTGAAAGAGATATTCCCATCCCCACCAGTACTGGCCTTCCGACAGCCACCCAATTTAAAACACAAGCTAATCAGAAGTAAACTTCCGTCACAGACTGAAAAGGAACAGAAGGGCACACTTCCCTGTAATTTATCCAGTTGCAAACTATGCCAAAATATTTCACAGGACCCCAAAGTCATCCACAAAGGAAAGATATTCAACATAAAGGGATCTTTCACTTGCTCATCTTCCAATGTGGTATATATCATTCAGTGTAAAAATGTAACGAAGGATGCTATATTGGAGAAACAGGCCAGATGCTTAAGACAAGATTCAATTTACATAGACATCATATGAACAATACTGGTGCCAGCAGGGTTCCCACGCCTGTTGGTCAACATTTTACAGGACCAGGACACTGTACCAGTGACTTCACAGTGAGAATCCTGAAAGGCAACTTTAAAACCATACAAGAACGTAAGACCTTTGAAGTCAGAATGATTGAATATTTTAACACCCAACAGAAAGGACTTAACAAGGATCTGGGGTTCCTAGCCCATTATAAACCATAAAGCTGTATGTCTCTGTTGATCACCCTCCCCTCACCTATCCACACCCATCCTGTTAGAATATCAATGATATGCTTTGATGTCCCCATACATACTTCCTACCCACCCCCCTCCTCCCACCCTGTCAGACTGTCATAGTAATGCTTGAATGTTTTCACTTATATACACTGTCAGCTAGCACATTTGCTTATTTCCGATCTGAGGAAGAAGGGCAACCTTCGAAAGCTAATCAAGAAATGTATTATGTCCAATAAAAAAGGTATCATCTTATTTTCTTTTCCATGTTTTATTTTGTTTGATTTCTATTTTTTTAACAAAACTATTAGTGGGATTTGAACCCTCTGGATTACAAGACCGGTGCTCTAACCACTTGGCCATAACTCTACTTACTTGGATGACCCTCCCAGGTCTCTCAGCTGAGTGAAGCACGGCCAAAAAGGACGTTTTTATTATTCCGGGGTTGAATGATGTCCAAAAAAAGCCTGCAGCATCGGAGCCTGTTTGATTTTTTTTTATTTTATATAGTGAAGAACGTCCATAAAGGATGTTCCTGACGAGCACTTGGGTGGTTTTTCGGGTGTAGAACGGCCATAATGGCCATCCATGACGAGTACGGCCGTTTTTGCCCCCCGCTTTTTTTTTTTTTTTACATTTTAATAATGTTTCCAATCCCGCGCAGCCCCAATGAGAGGTACAGTCCTCTCGTTAGATTTTCCAGCGTTTTCCAGCGTTAAGGCAATCGGAAAAGGTTAGTGCATCTCATTACAATAGGGTTTCTACACGATTTGCTCATCTGCATTCCATTTTCTTTAGCTGGTACCGTCCTCGGAAAAAAGTGTTTAGTGCATGCCAGGGTTTACTACTTGCTCATTAATGGCTCGTTAAGTTTAGTGCATCTGGCCCTTAGAGGCAGATGCAGCAACCAAACGTAAAAAAATCTAAATCGTTAAAGTCCCTAACGATTTTAAAATAACGAAAAATGCACCAAAAAAAAAAGTCACACATGCTGAGATCGGTAGTGAAACGTACAATGTATCAAAGAATCACAATACACATCGTTAATCGGCCCCCAAATCATGCGCAGAGCAGCCAAGCGTTATGTTAGCTGCTCTGCGCATGCCACAAACAGTCAAAACACAGTCAAATCGCAAGCACATGGCTCCCAAATAAAAACAAAAATAAAAAAAAAGGGTCGGGAGGGGGCAAGGGCGCTCATCAGGAGCGTCCTGTACTGACGGCCTTGCCCCCCCCCCCCGCTGCTCCCCACTTTCCGCCGCTCCCCCCACCCCGAAAAAGCAAAATTCTAGCAGCCCCTGCCCCCTCCCCACTTTCCGCCGCTCCCCCCACCCCGAAAAAGCAAACTTCTAGAAGCCCCTGCCCCCCTCCCTTCCTCACTACTCTCTCACCTCAGCTCCGCCTCCCGACATCCTCTGTCCGTGCCCCGCCCCCTTTTGGGGTCGTCGCCGCCATTCCTCTCCTCCATCGGGCCCCCCTTCCTCTTACCGGGCCCATGCAGCGCCTCTCTCCTCTGTCCGAAGGCGCTGCACGGGCAAGAAGAAAGCTGAATCAGCTGATGCCTGCCTTCGCGATGGCGCGTCTTTCTTCTGCTGCGCCCGCCCCTGTCTGACGTCAGTAACCTACGTAGGTTACTGACGTCAGACAGGGGCGGGCGCAGCAGAAGAAAGACGCGCCATCGCGAAGGCAGGCATCAGCTGATTCAGCTTTCTTCTTGCCCGTGCAGCGCCTTCGGACAGAGGAGAGAGGCGCTGCACGGGCCCGGTAAGAGGAAGGGGGGCCCGATGGAGGAGAGGAATGGCGGCGACGACCCCAAAAGGGGGCGGGGCACGGACGGAGGATGTCGGGAGGCGGAGCTGAGGTGAGAGAGTAGTGAGGAAGGGAGGGGGGCAGGGGCTTCTAGAAGTTTGCTTTTTCGGGGTGGGGGGAGCGGCGGAAAGTGGGGAGCAGCGGGGGGGGGGGCAAGGCCGTCCGTACAGGACGCTCCTGATGAGCGCCCTTGCCCCCTCCCGATCCTTTTTTTATTTTTATTTTTTTATGTGTTTTCTGAGGTCCTTTGGACCAATCACAGCGCTTTTAGCTCTGCTAATGCGCTGGGATTGGCTCAAAGTTTGTTTATTTTTTCACTTAACACTTTTTCCTGCCACGGAGCTGTCCTAACGAGAGGTCCAGACCTCTCGTTAGTTTTCCTGCCTTTTTCCTGCGTAAAGGCAATCGGAAAAGGTTAGTGCATGTCGTTTCAATGGGGTTTTCACACTAATTGCTCATCTCCATTCCGTTTTCGTTAGCTGCTACTGTCGTCGGAAAATAGGCTTAAGTGCATGGAAAGGATAGGAAATTCTTCCCTGAGGGCTCATTTAACGATGAAAAACGTTTAGTGCATCTACCTCTTAGTTTGCTGTTTAATATCCCAATTCAGTCTGTACTCAAACTCCTGGCCTTTATCATGTGACAATCTTGCCACAATGATCCACTCTTTGGTCTTAGACCATCTTGGTTACTGCATTGTGCTGATCATTTGCTGTTTCTTGTCAGTTAAAATTCCTTGTCTTTGAAATTCAAGACTTTGATTTTGGATATCCCTTGTTCATAATTTTTAAAGTGATAAGCTCTGGTGTGGTTATTGAGATTCTCAAGAATTAGTTTTGGAAGATTTATCTCCATCTGATTGGCAAAAACCTTGTAGAGATTTCTGATAAAGTGTTCTTAATCTATAGAATAAAATTCCATTAGAGGTTAAGCAGTGCTGTGAACACCAATCATTTTGTAAGGCCTTAAAAACCTGAGGGTAAATATTCAGCCAGCAGCAGTCAACGTTTTGCGGATCGCTGCTGGCATTATTCCCAGATAATCGTGCTGGGCCTTGTCTGGGCTTCAGCAGTTTATGCAGCACCGGCTAACACATAGCCGATGAAGTTGATATTCAGTACTTAACCAGCCATGGGTTGCCGCAGAAAGATAGGACTTTGTTTTTATGTGGTCCCATTTATGCAGTTATCCTGGCCAGTTAAATGCTGACTGTACCCCCAGAATGCCCCCCAAATAGCCATTTTTCACTTAGATGCTAACTGCTAATTTTCAGCGACAACCGCTAAAAATTAGTGGATAGCTCAGAACAAATGATTTAACCAGTTGGCTGCTGTTTCTGGCCAGTTAAATCATTTTGAATATCAACCAGCTGGTTATTTTAAGAGCTTTATTAATAGTGATGATGTCTGAGATATGTATATCTGCCAATTAATTCTGGTTGCAAAAAAAGATGAAATAAAATGGCAGACAGAGAAAACCATATGCATCCCACGCCAAATATTCTGAGGACCCAACAACTCATATCCAAAGAACACTCCATGAGATCTGGGCTGCAAAAAAGAACTGAACAAAGCCCCTAGCATACCATTGACATCATAACCCTTAAGCCGATATAATACAATATCATATAGGGGCATAATTGAACGGGGCCGGCCATCTATAAAGGCGACCATCTCTAATGACGGCCCCGTAAAGCAGCGTACCCGACCGTATTATCGAAACAAGATGGGCGGCCATCTTTCGTTTCGATAATACGCTTGGGGCTGGCCAGATCTCAACATTTGAGCCACCCTTAGAGATGGCAGGCATTGGTTTTCGCCGATAATGGAAACTAATGGCGGCCATCTAAAACCCGGACAAATCCAAGCCATTTGGTCGTGGGAGGAGCCAGCATTTGTAGTGCACTGGTCCCCCTCACATGCCAGGACACCAACCGGGCACCCTAGGGGGCACTGCAGTGGACTTCACAAATTTCTCCCAGGTGCATAACTCCTTACCTTGTGTGCTGAGCCCCCCCAAAACCCACTCCCCACAACTGTACACCACTACCATAGCCCTTAAAAGGGTAACAGGGGGCACCTACATGTGGGTACAGTGGGTTTCGGGTGGGTTTTGGAGGGCTCCCATTTACCACGACAAGTGTAACAGGTGGGGGGGATGGGCCTGGGTCCGCCTGCCTGAAGTGCACTGCAGTACCCACTAAAAACTGCTCCAGGGACCTGCATAGTGCTGTCATGGAGCTGGGTATGACATTTGAGGCTGGCATAGAGGCTGGTACAAAATGTTTTTTAATTTGTTTTTTAGGGTGGGAGGGGTTGGTGACTACTGGGGGAGTAAGGGGAGATGATCCCCGATTCCCTCTGGTGGTCATCTGCTCAGTTTGGGCACCTTTTCAAGGCTTGGTCGTGAACAAAATGGGACCAAGTAAAGCCGGCCAAATGCTCGTCAGGACCAGCCTTCTTTTTTCCATTATTGGCCGAGGACAGCCATCTCTTAACCACGCCCAGTCCCGCCTTTGGTACACTGCTGACACCCCCTTGAACTTTGGCCGGCCCTGTGATGGAAAGCAGTTGAAGCCGGCCAAAATCAGCTTTCGATTATATCGATTTGATCGGCTCCCGATTTGTGTCGGAAGATGGCCGCCCTTCTCCTTCGAAAATAAGCAGGATAGTCAACTATATCAAACCCAATGGATAAATCAAGGGCTACCAAAAACAATCTGAATAAGCCCTCTCTGTGTAACCCTCCTTTCATTTTGGTTTTGTGTGCTGTCAGATCTATATATTGACTCAAAATTTGCCCTCCTTGCTTGGCATCCCAGGTAGTTGTCCTGCTTGCCCTCCTCTTACATTGTTCTTGGCTAGGCCTAGCCATTACTATGAGCTCCTCAGCAAAATAAAACCTGCATCATTGCCTAACAATGGCAAGGCTGGAAAGACATAAGACTGTTTGAACTTTCCCATTACCACTCATTTCCCACAGTGCCTCTTGCTGGGAGAATCTGAGACTGAGAAAACTGAGAATTTATACACCAATTTCTGCCTCTGAGGGAAGAAGGGTTTGTAGTGAGCTTCACCTCTTTATGCTCCCTTCCTCCCCTTTACAAAGCTGCGAGACCTTAAACTGATGCCCAAAAGGGAATCCTGCTGAGATAGGCTGAGTCTGGAGAATAATAAGGACACAGTCCCTCCCCCCTAGTGTAGATGATCCTTATTAAGTGGGGCATATGATTTCCAGTACACAGCTTTTAATATGCTGCGTACAATATTGTGATTAGAAAGAAAATATCAGCATCTTAAATGTGTTTGGTATGACTGAGGAGGATTAGCCGCACTGCTGGTACAGATGTTTGACAACATAGGGAGCCTATCTACCAGCAAAGAATAGACAGGACAGCAAGGCAGACAGCAGAAGGAGTGTTTGGCTAATTGGTGGGTTGAGAGTCTGTGAATAATTTCCTCTCCCTTTTCAGGCTCAGGAAATGATTACAAACATGGAGGTCTCTAATTATGGATGATTGAATTCCCCTAAGACCTCCAAGCCTCTGGCTTCTGCACCCCACATCCTGCAGAGGGCCTCTCTAGTCAGACCTCCTTCATAATTGGTTATTATAATTGCTAGGTAGTGAAAGCATGATATTTTGTTGTTGAGGTTTGACTTGAGGGACTTTGGTAAGAGGGAAAGGAGTGGGAAGTAGTGAGACGGAGAGGGAGTGAAAAAGAATAATAATAATTAGAGAGAAATAGAATAAGATAAGGACAAGTGATAAAAGCAAAAGAAAAAATAACTCAGTTAAAAATATAGAAAAAAATGAAAAAGTGAAAGCAAAGAAAATTAGCACATATGGGAGAAAACAAAAACAGCAGAACACAGGATTAAGGGGCCCTTTTACTACTACCATCCAACTCCAGCACTAGAAAATGCATTTGTATTTTCTAGTGCCAAGGGCTTAACCAGCAGTAATCAGGCAACCCATGAGCGTAGGAGCCCTTACTGTCTCCTCAATGGGTGGCAGTAAGGTGTTCCCCGGGAAATGGCTGCATGGCAAGTGTTTCACTTACCACAGGGCCATTTCCCTTAAAAAAATGCCTTTTATCCGGGGCTGGGGGGTCCATTGGACCTCCAGGCTGTTACATGTTTGGGGGGGGGGGGGGGTCTGGGATACACTAGACCACCAGGACTGTGACAGCAGTCTCCCCTATTCCTCCTCTGCTTGGCACAGCCTTAACACCAGCTCTGAGCTGGCATAGGGCTTGCCGCAGGAGGAGCACCCTTGTTTGGCGCTGCCCACTGAGCATTGGGGAGGAATATGGAATGAGCTGTTTAACATAGTAAGTGACTGCAGATAAAGACCTGAATGGTCCATCCAGTCTGCCCAACAGTCACATTCATTCTCAATTCTAGATTAAATCAACAGTGAACATGATATTATATACTTGATCATGGTCTTTCTTTGTTGTTTTTGGGATGTAGACTGTAGATGTTCGCCCTGCTCTCTCCTTATATTCCAAAAATATTTGCACGCTATTTGTGGTCAGAGCCAGCGAGCTTGTTTCACGCACTTGCTGGCTCTGAGCATTGTGCGCCGGCAAAAGCAGGCGCTAGTCTGGTGCTAATGGCTTCTACTACCTGCGTTTGCTTCTGAGCATCATGGCCTTAGTACCTCTTAAATAGTTATGGTAGGAAAATTCTTTTTTCTTTTTTTTTTCTTTTTTAATCCGAGACAGCTTAATTGGTTTTCTCCGAGGACAAGCAGGCTGCTTGTTCTCACTGATGGGTGACGTCCATGGCAGCCCCTCCAATCCGGAATCTTCACTAGCAAAGTCTTTGCTAGCCCTCGCGCGCCGATGCGCACCGCGCATGCGCGGCCGTCTTCTCGCCCGAAACCGGCTCGTGCCGGCCAGTCTTCTTTTGTCCGCGCTCGGTACGGTCGTGTTTCGCCGTTTGCGCCCCTAAAGTTGACCTCGCGCGTCTCCTTTTTCGGTTTCGCTACAAAAAAAAAAAGATTTGGAAGGGGACCTTTCCGGTCTTTTTCCCTTCCCGCTACTTCCAGTTTTTGCCCCGGTAAGTTTTCTTTCGTCTTCGGGGTAGGCCTTTTTTCAGGCCTCGGGTCGAATTTTTTCTTCCCCTCGTTTTTGGTGCCTACCGCAATTACAAGTTTCGATTTCGCCGGCGAGATTTTTCCGCCCATGTCATCGAAGTCTCCCAGCGGCTTCAAGAAGTGCACCCAGTGCGCCCGGGTAATCTCGCTCACTGACAGGCACGTGTCATGTCTTCAGTGTCTGGGGGCTGGGCACCGCCCGCAGGCCTGTAGTCTTTGCGCCCTTTTACAAAAGCGGACTCAGGTAGCGAGATTGGCCCAGTGGAACGTTTTGTTCTCGGGCTCTTCGTCGGCATCGGCACCGGGAGTATCGAGTGCATCGACGTCGCCAGCGTCCAGACCTTCATCCTCGGCCGCCAGTGCATCGAGTGCATCGAGGCATCGACCCTCTGCATCGGCGCTGAGACATCGGACGACTGTGTCGATGTCGGTGGTACCGGGACCTCGTCTGCTGATGTCGTCGGACGGTGGTGCTTCGTCTGGAGTGCAGGTGAGGGCTGTCCATTCCCCTGCTGGTGGCGGTGAGCCTTCGGGTGGGTCTCCCCCTACCCTGAGGGCTCCTGCGGTACAGCCCCCCCCGAGACCAATTTCTTCGGCCTCAGCCCCGAGGAAGCGACGGCTGGATTCTACGTCCTCCTCGTCGGTGCCGGGAAGCTCCGGTGACGTGCTTCGTCCCAAGAAGTCGAAGAAGCATCGACACCGGTCCCCTTCCCGTGTCGGCACCGAGAGCTCTGGGTCGCCGAGGGAGTCGGCACCCAGCAGGCATCGGCACCGAGAGGACCGCTCACCCTCTGTTCAGGAGGTGTCGATGCGCTCCACTCTGGACAGCCCGGAACAGCCTCCACGCCCGGAACAGACTCTGACATCGACACCTGCATCGGCTTCCACGTCTTTCTCCACAGCCGCTCTGCACGAGAGTCTCCGGGCCGTTCTCCCAGAGATTCTGGGAGAGCTGTTGCGCCCTTCCACTCCGGTACCGGGGGTGCTTGCGCCACCGGTACCGTCGAGTGAGGCGCCGGCTGGCCCCTTGCCCGGGGTGAGGTCTCCGACATCGGTGCCGCTTGCGGTACAGACTGCGGTCGCCTCCCAGGAAGGCTCCCCGACTACGGCGGCGGAGGGAGCTTCGCCGGTGCGGCCGCGGGAGTCTACCCCTCGACACTCCCACCGTGGCCGGGGTTCCACGGAGTCGAGCCGGGCACGGCTTCAGACACAGGTTCGTGAACTTGTTTATACCGAGGGTGAGGCCTCGTGGGAGGAAGAGGAGGACATCAGATATTTCTCTGACGAGGAGTCTGATGGTCTTCCCTCTGATCCCACTCCCTCTCCTGAAAGGCAGCTTTCTCCTCCCGAGAGTCTGTCTGTCGCTTCCTTTGTCCGGGAGATGTCTACGGCCATCCCCTTCCCGGTGGTTGTGGAGGACGAGCCCAGGGCTGAAATGTTTGAGCTCCTGGACTATCCTTCTCCACCTAAGGAAGCGTCCACAGTACCCATGCATCATGTCCTCAAAAAGACATTGCTGGCGAACTGGACCAAGCCATTAGCTAACCCCCACATGCTGGACAGACTTGTACGGTCTGTGCCAGAGCCGGGGTTGGGAGGCAGGACAGACTTGTACGGTCTGTGCCAGAGCCGGGGTTGGGAGGCAGGGCTGGGGAGGTGAGGATAGTGCTGGACAGACTTATACGGTCTGTGCCTGTGCCAGAGCCGGTGGGTGGGAGGTGGGGCTGGTGGTTGGGAGGCGGGGATAGTGCGGGGCAGACTTATACGGTCTGTGCCCTGAAGAGCATAGGTAGAAATCAAAGTAGGGTATACACAAAAAGCAGCAAATATGAGTTATCTTGTTGGGCAGACTGGATGGACCGTGCAGGTCTTTTTCTGCCGTCATCTACTATGTTCCCAAGAAGATCGAGTCCCAGTACCGGATCCATGGGGACCCAGAGCTGATGCGCACTCAGTTGCCTCAAGACTCTGGAGTTGTGGATTTGGCCCTAAAGAAGGCTAAGAGTTCTAGGGAGCATGCTTCGGCGCCCCCGGGCAAAGACTCTAGAACCTTAGACTCCTTTGGGAGGAAGGCCTACCATTCCTCTATGCTCGTGGCCAAAATTCAGTCGTACCAGCTCTACACGAGCATACACATGCGGAACAATGTGCGGCCGTTGGCGGGCTTGGTGGACAAGCTCCCCCCTGAGCAAGCCAAGCCTTTTCAGGAGGTGGTCAGGCAGCTGAAGGCGTGCAGAAAATTCCTGGCCAGAGGGGTGTATGACACCTTTGATGTTGCGTCCAGGGCCGCTGCTCAAGGTGTGGTGATGCGCAGACTCTCATGGCTGCGTGCCTCCGACCTGGAGAATAGACTCCAGCAGCGGATTGCGGACTCGCCTTGCCGTGCGGATAACATTTTTGGAGAGAAAGTCGAGCAGGTGGTAGAGCAGCTCCACCAGCGGGATACCGCATTCGACAAGTTCTCCCGCCGGCAGCCTTCAGCTTCTACCTCTACAGGTAGACGATTTTTTGTGGGAAGGAGGACTGTTCCCTACTCTTCTGGTAAGCGTAGGTACAATCCTCCTTCTCGACAGCCTGCGGCCCAGGCTAAGCCCCAGCGCGCTCGCTCTCGTCAGCAGCGTGCGCCTCAGCAAGGCCCCTCAGCTCCCCAGCAAAAGCAAGGGACGAGCTTTTGACTGGCTCCAGCAGAGCATAGCCGACATCCAAGTGTCAGTGCCGGGCGACCTGCCAGTTGGAGGGAGGTTGAAAGCTTTTCACCAAAGGTGGCTTCTCATAACCTCCGATCAGTGGGTTCTCCAAATAGTCCGGCAAGGATACACCCTCAATTTGGCCTCAAAACCTCCAAATTGTCCACCGGGAGCTCAGTCTTACAGCTTCCAGCACAAGCAGGTACTTGCAGAGGAACTCTCCGCCCTTCTCAGCGCCAATGCGGTCGAGCCCGTGCCATCCGGGCAAGAAGGGCTGGGATTCTATTCCAGGTACTTCCTTGTGGAAAAGAAAACAGGGGGGATGCGTCCCATCCTAGACCTAAGGGCCCTGAACAAATATCTGGTCAAAGAAAAGTTCAGGATGCTTTCCCTGGGCAGATCTGGTTCCCTCTTCTTCTGGAGTTGTCCTCCGAAGAACCGTGGAGATTGGAGTGTTTTCCAACCCTCATCACACAGGACGAAGGGGCGCTTCTGCATCCCAACCTCCGGTCCCTGGCTCTCACGGCCTGGATGTTAAGAGCGTAGACTTTGCCTCTTTGGGTCTGTCAGAGGGTGTCTCCCGCATCTTGCTTGCTTCCAGGAAAGATTCCACTAAGAGGAGTTACTTCTTTCTATGGAGGAGGTTTGCCATCTGGTGTGACAGCAAGGCCCTAGATCCTCGCTCTTGTCCTACACAGACCCTGCTTGAATACCTTCTGCACTTGTCTGAGTCTGGTCTCAAGACCACTCTGTAAGGGTTCACCTTAGTGTGATCAGTGCATACCATTACCGTGTGGAAGGTAAGCCGATCTCAGGACAGCCTTTAGTTGTTCGCTTCATGAGAGGTTTGTTTTTGTCAAAGCCCCCTGTCAAGCCTCCTACAGTGTCATGGGATCTCAATGTCGTTCTCACCCAGCTGATGAAACCTCCTTTTGAGCCACTGAATTCCTGCCATCTGAAGTACTTGACCTGGAAGGTCATTTTCTTGGTGGCAGTTACTTCAGCTCGTAGAGTCAGTGAGCTTCAGGCCCTGGTAGCCCAGGCCCCTTACACCAAATTTCATCATAACAGAGTAGTCCTCTGCACTCACCCTAAGTTCTTGCCAAAGGTTGTGTCGGAGTTCCATCTGAACCAGTCAATTGTCTTGCCAACATTCTTTCCCCGTCCTCATTCCTGCCCTGCTGAACGTCAGCTGCACACATTGGACTGCAAAAGAGCATTGGCCTTCTATCTGGAGCGGACACAGCCCAACAGACAGTCCGCCCAATTGTTTGTTTCTTTTGATCCCAACAGGAGGGGAGTGGCTGTGGGGAAACGCACCATATCCAATTGGCTAGCAGATTGCATTTCCTTCACTTACGCCCAGGCTGGGCTGGCTGTTGAGGGTCATGTCACGGCTCATAATGTCAGAGCCATGGCAGCGTCGGTAGCCCACTTGAAGTCAGCCACTATTGAAGAGATTTGCAAAGCTGCGACGTGGTCATCTGTCCACACATTCACATCTCATTACTGCCTGCAGCAGGATACCCGACGCGACAGTCGGTTCGGGCAGTCAGTGCTTCAGAATCTGTAAGGGGTTTAGGATCCAACTCCACTCCCTAGGCCCATGTTTTTTCTGTTCCAGGCTGCACTCTCAGTTAGTTGGATAAATTGTTAGGTCAATCTCAGTTATGTCCTCGCCGTTGCGAGGCCCAATTGACCATGGTTGTTGTTTTGAGTGAGACTGGGGGCTAGGGATACCCCATCAGTGAGAACAAGCAGCCTGCTTGTCCTCGGAGAAAGCGAATGCTTACATACCTGTAGAAGGTATTCTCTGAGGACAGCAGGCTGATTGTTCTCACAAACCCACCTGCCTCCCCTTTGGAGTTGTGTCTTCCCTTCTCTTTGTCTTGCTACATATGAGACTGGCCGGCACGAGCCGGTTTCGGGCAGGAAGACGGCCGCGCATGCGCGGTGCGCATCGGCGCGCGAGGGCTAGCAAAGACTTTGCTAGTGAAGATTCCGGATTGGAGGGGCTGCCGTGGACGTCACCCATCAGTGAGAACAATCAGCCTGCTGTCCTCGGAGAATACCTTCTACAGGTATGTAGCATTCGCTTTCTTAGTGCAAGGGAGCAACCAGAAGTGTTAGAAGTTGTTAACCTTGAGGGAATGTCTTAACCAGCTGCCATTGAGTCCCCATATCTCCTTATGATTCCAGTGATTACCTAGATTATATATTTTTTTCTTGGCCCTGGAATATTGCAGGCTAAGGTTTTGTTATATTTCTTGTGTTCTGACTTGATACTTTATATTTCTGATTGATTCAAGTATTTTATTGAGTGTAATTAATAAGAAATAACATATAAGTAAATGTGCTTTTTCAACTTGTCAAAACCCGTCATCTGCTTTATAATGCTGACTTTGTAATTGCGGAGGGATCTGTTGCACCAGCCTCCGAATTTTCAAAGAAACTCTGATGGACATTTCCTGTTGAAAAGTTGCCAGCATGTCCATGGCTAGAAAGTAACGAGGGGCTGCAAATAACCTGGAATTTTAAATATTGCCCCAGTATGTTTAAAGGATCAAAAGAGGAGGGTCAGAAATATGTTTGGAAGATAGACAAACAGGAAAGGCACAAACAGAAGAAAAAAACAACTGAAGCAGTAAAGGGACAGACTTCTAGGTACATTTCAATCTAGCAATGGTGCCAATTGGGCAGGATCTGTCGAGTCTTTCTGTCTTATTTATTTTTAATTTATTATTTAGGATTTATTTACCTCCTTTTTGAAGGAATTCACTCAAGAATAAATCAAACATGAGCAATAGGCAATTACAGCAGTAAAAATATTCAAATAACAATACAAAGTATGGTATAGTATACTACTTATAATATCAATACAATATGTAATAGAACATTTTAATTCATATTGAAGGGTATAAGCAAAGATGGAACATATAAATAGGTAAGAGAATAAGAAGAGTTAGAAAGTAAGGTGACTAATTTAACGAAAGGTGCACGTGAGGTCAGAGAGATGGTTAAATACTATCTCAGCTAGGGTAGGAGTGGATAAGCATGTCCTGCTGCAGTGTGTACAGCCCGTGTCACTCCTTGTGTGTGTGAGTGAGACTAACAAGTTGGTTACTTCTTCCATTAAAGGCCTGGTTGAAGAGCCAAGCTTTCACATGCTTCCTGAAGTAGAGATAGTCTTGTGTTAAGCAGAGCCTTTCAGGCAGTGCATTCCAGAGTGTGGGGGCTACTCCAGAGTAGGCTAGCTTGCGGGTATCACATCATGTAATGTCTTTTGGAGAGGTTGTGGTTAGTGATAGTCCTTGAGAGGACCTTAGTGTCCTTGGCAGCGTGTAGAGGATCGTCCTATTCTTCATACCCAGGGCCATTTCCTTTACGTTCCTTGAAGATCAGACATAGAGTTTTAAATGTAGCCCTGTATTGTACTGGTAGCCAATGAAGTTTTGACAAAAATGGTGTGATGTGGTCACATCACTTGCAACCTTCTATGAGTCTTGCTGCAGCATTCTGAATCAATTAGAGCTGGTGCAGGCCCTTTGTAATCAGACTGTTGTGGAGTGCATTGCAGTTATCCAGTCTTGATGTTATCATTGCATTCACAACTGGGATAAGATTTACCTTCTCAATGTAAGGAGAGAGGCAGCTCTTGAAGTTTGCTTGGATTTGGGGAATCAGAGTAAGTGTTGAATCTAACTGTATTCCAAGGTTCATGACTTGTGATTTGAGGGGGAGTTCGTACTTCCCAAAAGAGATTTTGATGTCAGGTATGTATCCACTTGTGTCTATCCATCCGTGGTTTGTGTATAACCATAAAATACAGCAGGGCCAGCGATGGGGAAAAAAAACTGATGCCACAGGAAGCACAAAACCTGTGGCAGAAGATAAGGAGGTCTGTCACAGCAGAGGCACAGATACAAGCAAAGCAGTGTGTGACAGGGACCCCAAACCCTTTGCTATAAAAAGAGGTGACCTGATGTGGTGGTAAAGAGGTACAAACTGTGCCACAGGTACCCCATGTCCTGTGGTATAAGAAGGGGAGGACTGATGGGGCAGCAGGAAAGTCTTGCAAACTGGAGCTGCCATCTGTGATGAAGATTCATGCAGTGTGCTGAGGGGAAACCAGCTCTCCTTTGCAAAAGTGAAAAAGCTAGATAGATCACAGAGAAAGGTGAAAGCTTGGGGGAGGAGGAGGAGGAGAATGCAAGAGAGAATGCAATACATTCCCCTAACCCCCAAAACAACCTAATAGCCTCCTTCCACACGTTCTCACAGGCTTATACCTAAACCAGTGCTTAGAAAACTTCCTGCAGTTGAGACCTCATTTTAGCAGCCACAAACAAAGCACATGACCCCCAGACCCTACCCTGCTATCTGTGATATTGGTACTGGCCCTCCTACAGCATCAGCTGTGATGCTGCCATCATCTGTAGAGGCTGCATTGGCCTAGTTATAGCAAGGGCTCAAGAAAAAGTGCAGGTCAATCACTTTTTTTTTCTCTTTTTGTCCGGCCTAGTTGTGACCACAAACTCTATTTGAGGTTGCAACCTAGAGAAGTGCCGATCTGTACAGTCTCCATGAACATGCTTATTCTATACTGTGTACCACTCACAAAATAACCCCCAATTCAAACTCACCTTTAAGCCCCATTGTAGGAGGTACATGGGACTCGCCTAGGAGTAACATCAGAAATTATTTATTCATGGAAACAGCGGTGGATGTGTGGAATGGGTCTACCAGTGGAGGTGACAATGACTGTAACAATTCAAGGAAACCAGGATAAGCACCAAGTTGCAAAAAATTGAGAAGACAGCCAGATATCTGTTGACTATGGATATAGAGCTAATTATACAGGGTTTTATTGTATTTTCCTGATGTTTGGTTGCCAGCTTCTTTACGGTATTGTAACTCACCTTGAATCTAACATATGAGATTTGGTGAGAGATAAATCCCTGATAACATAACATATATATAGGGGCAACTTGCAAACAAAGCACATAGTTGTGAAAGTCGACAGGAAATTTCTATCCACAGACTTTATATCAATTTTCAGGAAAGCATTCTCTTTGAAAACTGATTCAGGTTGCTCCCTTTAAGAAATCTATGAGTTGTTGCCAATAAAGAAATAAATAAATTCCGTACTATAACTTATATAAAACAGCAATGCTTTTACCTGGATAAGTGCTTAATTACCTGAGTAAAATAATTTGAAAATTGTCTTTATTGAACGCTAATCTTTTTCCCCTTACCTTTGCTTTCACCCTTTTATTTATTTATTTTTAATGAAACCTATGGAAGTCATTCTTATTTTAATTTCTTCTCAGGTCTCCTGCAGGTCTGTTATTTTTATCAACAGATGTGAAATCTCTAGATACTTTACAATAAGTTAATAAGTGCTGTTCACAATACTTTCCTTGCACAAGTTAGGGCTGATGGAGCATCTTGCCCAAACCTGCATGCAACAAAATGAGAGGTGCCAGCATAACACCAATTAACATGTACTGTCTGTGTTGTGTTATCTTTGATGTGGTAGCAAAATTTTAAAAATTAGGTGGATGCCATGCCTTCCCTTACAGTAATGTCCAGTGATCGAAGTGAGTGTGTTGTCAAAATTAAGGGATTGTGTTCAACCAAAAGCGGTGTTTTCTGTTGCGGGAAATATACCGTGTTTGTGACCCTCTAGCTACAAAAGGAAAGGTTTGGGGCACTGATTCACATGCAAAGAGGGATTCCTATAGCCGTCAATGTCAGATTGTAAGCTTTTTGAGCGGGACTGTCTATGTCAAATGTTCAGCGCTGCGTGCATCTGGTAGCGCTATATAAATGCTATTAGTAGTAGTAGCAGCAGCAGCAATGCGGCCATTGCCAAAAATCACACTTCCTTTCCATATTTTTGCTTGGACCATCAAAATACATTAGGGTAATTTTCCAAACCTTTCATGAATAAACAGGGGTTTACAAGCTTTAGGTTTAATATATTTTATTGGCAGGCCAACACAGGTACACAGCCAAAAGAAACTTTTACAAGAATACAATCCAACACTAACATTAATAGAACCAGTCCACACAAAGTACAATTTATAATATACTCCCCCTCCCCCCATCCGTTCCCTCTCCTGCCCATCTGCTGTTCCCTGCCTTTAAGAATAGTTACAGACACAAAGTTTGGGGATTCCTTGTGTTCTTATGAACACAGTTAACCAGTGGTTCCCAAACCTGGTCCTGGAAGCACCCCATTCAGTCAAGTTTTCAGGATATTCACAATGAATATTCATGCCTCCAGGTCTGGGAACCACAGTACTAAACAATTGACCTTACATAGTACAGGATACTCTTAGGGTTGCCAAATTTTTGCCAAAGAAAAATCCGACACCTGCCTTGTTACATGCCTCTTCAAGTCCCTTGCCACATCTAATGTTGTACCCTTGCGTCCCACCCCTCTACAACCACATTAGGATTGCCATCTCAAAAGAAAAAAAAATTATTGTGTACATACGTTCTATGATTATTTCACAAATTTTACATGAGAGAAAGTGCTCCAGTAACCAAACTCTGCAAACAACAAACACATTCCGGGCTTATATACTGTAGAAAACCAGTCATAATAAAGCATTATTAATATCCAGAGCAAAGCAGAGAAGTAGCCTTATGGTTAGAACAACAGACTGGGAATCAGAGGGCCCAAGTTCATAATCCCACCATAACCTCTTCTGGCCTTAGGCAAGCCATTTAACCCTCCACTGCCTTGGAATGGCCAGGGTGTGGCACTAGCAACCTCGCCTTATTCAGGGTCTACCATCAAGACTGTAGCGCTAGCATCTCTGAGGCCAAGCAAGATGTAATATTCTCACTGATCAGATGAGGTCATCCACTTATTGCCCTCAGAAAACACCTGTTACAGATAAATCACTTTATAAAGCTCCCTCTTATATACAAGCACCAAAGCAGGTTCTTTCATGCTCTGCACACTAAATATTTCTTATAAATAATAATAAAGAATTAATATACAAATTTCAACACCACCTATAAATGTTAGCCTGTCTAACCCAGAGCTGCCACCTGGTTTAAGACACCCAGTTCCAGGAGGAAACCTTTTATCCAGTCCAGGTTTTGCACTTAATCCCAAAGCAGTGCGGTATTCCTAGCCCTTGATTTTACCCATTGAAATAGGTGCAGCCAGTCCCATAATTCATAAGGATGGGTTGTTTGATATCCAGGAGAGGCTTAAAAGTCCCCGCCTGCTGAAACTACTGCACCTGGAGATAATGCCCCCATAGCCGCACTGAGGTCCCATGGTTACCATGGAGACCAGAGCACTAGCCCCAGAAAATAGCAATATGTAGCATTTCTCACAGAAACTTAGAGCCAACATCACTAAGCCTAGAAACTCCCTTATACAGGTGCAGAAAAAAAAGAAAGAAAAAAAGAAGACCTACAGCACCTGTATTCCCAGGCAGTCTCCCATCCAAGTTGAAATCAGACCCAACCCTGCTGAGCAGTGTTGCCAGGTGGGCGGTTTTACCGCCCAATTGGGCGGTTTTCCGCGACCCGCCGCAGGAAAATTTTGCCCGCGGCGGGTTGCGGTTTTTTGGGCTATTTTTTTTTTATTTTGGGCGGTTTTCCGGCGGTTTTTTCGGCCGCGGGGGGCGGGGTTAGTGACGTTTTGGGCGGGGTTACTGATGTTCTGGGCGGGGCCGATGACGAGAGAGGCAGGGCCGATGACAGCGGGGGCGTGGTTGATGATGACAGGGGGCGGGGTTGATGACGGCGGGGCGGGGTGATGACGCGGGGGTGGGGGTGTCAGGGGCAGGGTTTGAGTTTGGGCGGGTTTTGGGCTGTTTTTAGGCTGGATTGGGTGGGAAAAAAAATTTCCACCTGGCAACCCTGCTGCTGAGCTTCTGAGATCGGAGGAAGTCAGGCACACTCAGGGTGGTGTGCGCATAAGCAATACCTATACTTAGGGTTACCATACGTCCGGATTTAGCCAGACATGTCCTGTTTTTGAGGACATGTCTGGGTGTCCGGGCAGGTATTGCCAGTCCGCCCGTTTGTCCGGATTTCTGGACAAACGGGTGTGCGGGCGGCGGACCTATCCTAGCCTCCCCTTCCCTTCCCTTACTTACTATCTACTGCCTTGGTGGTCTAGTGACCTCTTCGGGACAGGAAAGAGCCCCCTCTTTCCTGGCCGGAGCGCTGCCCTTGCCCTGCATCCTGTTGCTGTGTGACGGTGTCGGATTCAAAATGGCCGCCGAGAGTTGAAGCGGCCTCGTGAGACTTCAACTCTCTGCGTTCATTTTGAATCCTGAGACCGTCACGGCAACAGGATATAGGGCAAGGGCAGCGCTCCGGGCAGGAAAGAGGGGGCTCTTTCCTGCCCTGAAGAGGTCACTAGACCACCAGGGCAGTAGATAGTAAGTAAGGGGAGGGGTATATGTGACCTGGGGGAAGGGAGGTGACGGGGGGAGGGGAAGGGAATATGTGACCCGGGGGAGGGGAATATTTGACAGGGGGTGGGGTGAGAGCGAGAAAGGGCGGGGTGAGGATGCAAAAGGGGTGTGGTGTGGGCCCTGAATTTGCTTCTGAAGGGCTCCTTCCAGAGGACATTACGAGAGGGACAAAGATACATTGTAAAAATGAAGGCAGAAAATAGGATAGTTCCAATTACAAACAAAAACATGAAAAAAGCCCTCAAATAAAATAAGAGACTAGAGTAAAAACTATTGATCAAGCCAGTGAAAACATTACAAGAACTTCCTCCATGCCGCTACTACACAAGCCCACATGTGAAAATTCCCGTGAAAGCTAGGCCACACCCTCGCAACGTAGTTCTCAGTGGGTCATACACCTGTGAAGAGGTGCCACGAAATCTAGGCCACGTGCCCATGAGGTTATTCTCTCATTGGATCACATACCGGGCCATCTGCATAATCTGGACTATGCCCCCACAGCACAAATCTCTCATCTGACCACACCCATGACCCATGTTAGTTTTACAGTTGCCAGATCGTGCTTTTTTTGGACTGAAGTCAGGCCATGGTTTACAAATCAGGTGGGAGGGGGCTTTTGGCTGGCGATTGGTTATTCTGCTACTTCCTAATAGTTTTGTTTTACTAGACATAATCAAATTAAGATTTTTTTTCCATTCAAAATTACAGTTTGTGCCTATGCAGTGCTAAAGATGTACTGCCTTCGGCTGCCCCTGTGCTTCTCTCTGCTTGGTCCCGCACATAGGAAGTTGCATCAAAGAAGGTAAGGCCAAGCAGAGAGAAACACGGGGGCAGCCAGAGAGAGCACGTCTTTAGCAAGTTGATTTTCCAGCACCAAAAGGGAGCGCTGCGTATACCTTGTAGCGCTATAGAAGTGATAAGTAGTAGTATAATGGGATGCAACTGGAGCCAGAGGGGAGTAGGGAATGGTGGAAGGGAGAGCTTCCAGATCCATGGGAAGGAAGGGAGGGAGAGAGAACTGCCAGACTGCGGGGCAGGGAGCTTGGAACAGCAAAAAAATTATGGATTTTTGGGTCTGTTGGCAGTTGGCATGGCCTTTGCAAAACCAGCCAGACCAGCTGAAAACAAGTACCATACTCCCTTGCCAGCCTCGCTTCTCAGTGGCTGTACAGGGCATTTCACTTTGAAAATTAGGTTGCAGGGCCTTAAAGATCAGTGATAGAGGCTAAATGAAACTAGGCACTCAGTCTTCACCACCTGTTAAGTAAGGGGAACAAAGTGTGGTGGACAGAAATGGTGACTGCTCAGACCAAATCCTTTGTGATTACAAGCTGATAACCTAACTTATCCTACTGGGCCAAGCAGTAAGACAAGGCGAGAGAGAGAGAAGCAAATGGAATCAGATACTCAGAATGACTTGAAAGGGACTTCTCTGATTTTAATTAAATCATAGCATCCTCTTAGAAGTACAGTGTTAATTTTGCTGATGGGAGCAGAATATGTGACAGAGTGCTTCTGTGGGAGTTGGGGGAAACGTATGGGTGAGGTGATGACTATATATGTATTGGAAAACAGGATTGAAGTGGGCACTTGGAATATAGTTTTATATTCCTTGTTGTTTGCAGATTTGGATTGATCTGCTTTAAAGACATGTTGGGTAAGCTTCTGTGTGGCTAAATGACTTGATAATTACATCCGTGCATGCTCTTTTGTGGTTTCACAGATGCTATGTTTCGGTCTTGTTACTGATGTGGATTTAAGGTTCTGGTATTTTATATGTGGTGCCCTGTTGTTCCTCAATAAAGATATTTATTTTAAAAAATATACAGATTACATAAGGAAAATAAGAGGGACCTGGATTGTCACCGAGTGATAACTTGTACTGCCCTCTTCATTTCTAGTGCACTGTACCCTCCTTTCAGTATGATAAGGCCAGAAAAAAGAGGCTTTAGAAAGAGGGGGAGGAAGCAAGGTGTGAGTCAGGAAAACCAGAGCAAGTTCACAGCCATTCCTGTGGCAACCAAAGGATGCACCATGCTACACTCTGACCCCAAACTACTCTGTCATTCTCTAAATCTAAGTGTCTTGGCATTAATTGTGCAATGCAGGTTAAGCACCACTGACTGTGACATCTCCCTGCGATACAGGTGATGTTATGAGGATCTCAATCATGTACTTGATACCAAGAGGAGTGGGGGCTCAGTGGAAGAGGAAGGTCATTAGGAGGACTTGACAAGGTTTCCGTTAACGATAGCGTGACATCATCCTGTGCCTGGGAGAAAGAGAGAGAGAGACTGATATTTCTCTTTATCAGTACCTGCATTGTCTCAAAATATATGCCTCAACAAAGAGCCCTATTCCATACAGATGGCAGAAATGTTCCTCTCCTGATTCTGCTAAGGAAGGACACTGAGAAAGAGAATTCTGAGCCATCTGGCTCTAGGCATAAATTTGAGATGGCCCCAAAAGGGACAGTGATCTTACACAAAAGGTACAATCCTTAATAAAGTCATAGAGGAGGTAACCTGCATGTTCTGCACAGAATAGCTACCTTGCTGGGCAGACTAGAAGGACCTTGCTGGTCTTCATCTGCTATCTGTTATTATATTACTATGTTACGCTACATAAGCAGCTTACATATTTTATCATAAAGTGAATATTTTATTTTACTCTGGTTGATTTTATGGTGTTTCACCAGTCCTCCTTCTGCTTTACCTTGATGGAGGAAACTAGCCAAGAATAAAATGAAGAGGATCTCTTGCTATAAACATCTGACCTTAAAAGAAAATGAGGCTTCGATATATGAAAACATAGGGATAGAATGAGTAAGGAGACTGTAATCCTCTCTCATCAGATAAGAGGGTGATCCTGCTAGGGCAAGCTTTGGTTCAGGGACAGAATAAAAAAGAGCCTATTTTCATGTGTACATATTGACTATAAAATATTTATAATCTATTGATCCACAACAATAGACGCAAGCGAGAAACAATCGTAATAGAATCCAATAAAACAATATAATACAAATCAATCCATGAATGTACAAATTAAGATAATTATAAAATATCCCACCATCTTCCTTTTACTGCCCCCTCATCTTATTCTGCTACTAGTATCAAGATCTCCTAGTGAAGGCCTTGTTGTCCACTAACCATCAGCCTCCTCACATTCTTCCTATCATCATCCAACTTTTAATGGAAGGCCTCCTTGACAAAGGTGGTTTTCAAATTTTTCCTGAAAGTTGGTCTTCTTCCAGGTGCAATTCATCTCCAAACGAATTCCATAATGCCAAGGGGTAAAGGAAGGGAGGTAGTGTTTAGGGGAAGAAGTGACAAGGTTTCTTCAATGTGTTGTCTCTTTGGGATTTAGAAAGGCTTTAAGGTACTACTGTACTTGTTTCCTAGGGAAACAGTTTCAAGGATCAATAAGTTTTATTTATTTTAAACTGGTATGTTTATTTTCAACTGCACCATCTTGATTTGCATGTCCAAGAAAAGGGTATATAAAGTTTTTTAAATGCATATAGGAATCCTGCAACTGATAATGCTATAGTTGTGGTCTCTGACAACCAAAATTGCTTTTCTGAGGGTATCAAAAGGAATTTCTTTCCCATTACAGGTGAACTGTAGATTGAACATACAGTATAAATGCACATTCCACAGTTACAAAACAAAATGGTTCAGTGTGTTTTACAATAAAAGAAGCTAGTAGAAATTACATAACTAGATGATAATATGATAATACATATGTCAGATTAATGTGACTAATGTGACCTGGTGGTTTAAGGATGAGTGTCTTCTGTACATTGACTAAGCTACACTGTGGGCAGGCAAGACTAGTTTCTCACTCAACAATGTTGTGTTGTCTCTTTGATGTCTACTAAGTATTTCTTTCTTGTTTCAGTACCGGATTGGACAACTGTACACAATCAGTAAGCACAGTCACCAAGAGAGCGATAAAGGAGAAGGAGTGGAAGTGATAGAGAATAAGCCACATGAAGACCCTGTCCATGGACATGGGCAGTTCACAGAAAAACGTGTGCACCTGTCCAGGTGAGAGAATAAGTGACATCTCACCTGATTGATGTCCCACTTCCTGTCGCTAAGTGCTATTCCTGTTACGAGGGTCAGATTAACATGGTATTGGTCCCTAGACAAACATAAATTTGTTGGCACTACCATAAACCCCATTTACTTTTTGTTTCTCAATTCCCCTCCCATCCACAGAGTTTGATTAACTCTTTTTCTTATTCTTCCCCCTCCCCCTGGATCATCATTCATAGCCTTCCTTCGATTTTCACTTTTCTCCAGAAGTAGCATGGGGAAAACTGCAGGACCTAATTTCTGGGTGTGGCAGTCACAACAGGCTGTCAGTTAGCATGGGGACTGTGTATGCACATGCTTTGAGTTGAGTGGCTTAGTGGTTAGACAATGTGCTGAGAGTCAAGAAGCTGGACAAGTGATTTTCACCATCTGTGGCCTCTGATACAAACCAGAAATACCAGTGGTAGACTGGCCCAAAGTGAGACTGAGCACCAAAGAGTAAGCCTTACAGGCAATGTGTCCAAGGTATAAATCTAGAAAGATTTAAGTGTCCAAAAGGCTTCACAAGTAGAAGAGACAGAAAAGTGTACTTAGGGACCCTTTTAGAAAGGCACGCTGAAAAATGGCCCACGATAGTGTAGACATGTGTTTTGGGCGTCCGCAGAATCATTTTTCAGCACACCTGTAAACAATGCCTTTTTAAAAATTTTTGCCGAATTTTGCCGCACGGTCATTTTGCATCTGAGACCTTACCACAGCCATTGACCTAGTGGTAAAGTCTCACGCAGTAACCAGGCGGTAATGACATACGCGCTTCAAATGCCTCTTGGCGTGCGTCTGATATGAGAGTCCGAAAATAAAAATTATTTTTCAGATGTGCGTATCGGATGCACGCCAAAAATGAAATTACCGCAAGTGCCACGCGGTAGCTGGGCGGTAACTCCATTTTGGCACGTGTTGGGCACGCGTAGACGATTACGCGGCTTAGTAAAAGGGCCCCTCAGCTTCCTTCGGTGGTTTTGAAAGGCTGTAATCAGAGGGGAGGCAGTATTAGGACAGTTTACAAGGGAATTTGCTCAGGAAATCAAATATTGTCCTGGGTAAATTTCTCATGCTAAAACCCTCTTCACTTAGTATGCACACAGGTACATGTGTGCCAGTGGACCTCGTCAGTCCAAATTTTCAGAGGGAAGCTATTTATGTAATACTGCCTTCACCAAAGGAAGTGGAAACACACAACTGTGGAGAATGAAGAGGTTATGGTAGCCTGGACATCTCCATTCCAACCACTATAAAGCTCAATGCAAGCAAACTGGACACAGCAGTAGAAGAGAAAAGCAAAAGAACAGCTTTGACAATAGAGGCGTCAGTACCAAGTGATTATTCTGTGTATTGTGTTGAGAGAGAGAGAAGATCCTCAGAGACCAAGAAAACTACAGAAATATTTCCCATTTTATTGGGCGCCACAGGCCTGATTGGAAAGCACATCTTAATAAATTGCCTTTATATATATATTACATCTTATGAACTCCAGAGATAAGCTGTCTTTGGCAGAATGCAAGTAATCTGGCAAACATTGGTAGTAACAACAAAGACAGCGAAGGTGACTCAATGAAACGATGATGCTGTATTGGTCTAGAGAATTTATTGATCAACAACAAAATTACATTAGAGGATAAAAAAAATGAATAAAAACATAAGGTAATAAAATAATACATGAAAACAACAAAACTATATAAATATATTGTAGTTAAAATGGGATAAACCTGTAAAAAATGATTAAAAAATAGTAGTGTAAATGATATATTGTGTACTAGAATACAGTAAGGTCATGAGACTTTCCAAACAGAACAGTAACTGTATCTGCAATACTATCATAATTTTTATTAAATTATAACAATGATAACATGCATAGCATTGTGCATGTATATCAAAATATAAAAAAATGGATATGTTAAAAATGTTATGTGGCCCAATATAAGTTGAACTATTGGTTTTTATAAACAATACCTCAGTTTAATTTGTGTCAACCTTTCTGAAGAACATTGGTAGTAAAACAGAGACTGCAATTTTGCTCCACGTATCCTGGCTTAGGAGTGAGGTTCATTACTATCATGCTGTGCACACAACTAATCCATTTGAAGAAATTGCCCTAGAAAATAAATAGATGCACACTCTCACTCTTCAGACTCACACAGACACACATACTTCTGATGTTATGCTGTTGCCTCTGTTCATATGCTGTCTCTAGGGCTGGTGTAATAAGCAGCATATCCTTTAAGTAAAACTACTGTGCTAAAGGATAAGACAGTGGACATGCAATACTCATGCAGAAGACCAAATTCATTAATGCTCCCGTTGTAAACTATTGCAGCCAAATTTGGCACTTTTTAAACTTTGTAATGCTGAACCTTTAATTCAGGGTTAGAGTAAAGATACAGTGCAGGAGGGAAGGTTCATCTAAGGTGAGCCTCAGATGATCCTGTCTGGCCCAGTGGAGTAGCCAAGGGTGGGCTTGGATGGGCCCAGGCCGACCCACTTTGGGTTCAGGCCCACCCAGTAGCAGCGTACCTATGATGTGGCTGGCAGGGATCCCCAAGCCCCACCAGCCGAAAACTCCCAACAAGTGTCCCTCCTGCATACCTTGTAAGTAGCAGATCTTCACCTGCAGTGAGCAGTCACATACATACTGCTCGCACCGGCCCCATAGCCTTCCTTCTGATGTATTTCTACCTAGGCAGAAACAGGAAGTTGCATCAGAGGAAAGGGTGTGGGGCCAACGTGAGCAGTGTGTATTAGTTGCTGCTCACTGCTGGTGAAAATCTGCTATTTAAAAGGTATACGGGAGAGGGAGGATGTTTGAGAGACCATATGGCATGCAGGCGAGAGAAGGAGAGACCAAATCACCTGTGGGACGGGGCAAGGTTTTTCTGCCCACCCATCTTGGGCCCAGGCCCACCCAAAATTGGGTGTCTTGCTACGCCCCTGGTCTGGCCTGAGCCCACAACGCCCTCTAACCTTGTGCTCCAATGACCAAAGTGGGAAGAAAAAGACTGCATGCACTCCCCTTCCCCCTGGGGCGATCTGGTCCAGGCCATCAAAAATGTCTCTCTCCCCCCCCCCCCACAAGAATTTCTTTCCCAGACCAAAATAGTGGCACCTAAACCCTAGCAGTTCATCCTAATGTACCCCTGGGGGTCAGATGTTGCCATTTTGGAAGATGGCGGTGGGACAAGGATGCTGCCAATGGACATCTCCTGGGGACCAGGTAAATATTAGGGAAGGGGAGATGCCAAACCTTCCGGAGGGTATGGAGGAGGGGAAACAAAGGTTAGGCAGTGCCAGACTCAGGTGGGAGGAAGTAGGGAGGAAGCCAGTGCATGAGATCAGGCCCCTTAAGCGTGTGAGCTGGAGAAGGAGCCTGATTGTATATGTTACATGCCGAATGCCTATGACTTGGCATGTCTGGTATTGATCCATGAACCTGGTGCTGTTAGTAACACTGGTAGCAGCCAGGTCAGGCTCACTCATGGGAGGTGGGGATTGAAGAAAGGATTGGAGAGCTACAGATACAAATCTAAATTCTGGGCATTTTTCAGACATTTTCCCATCTTTCTGGCATCTGGACATTATCTGTAGAGTCTTGACAGTTAGCAACCCTAATTTTCTGAACTCTGAGTACATTTGACAGGGCTCCTTAGAGTCCTTGGCATGTGCTTTAAGGCCTGTGCCTTAATCTAGCCTGTGCCTTAATCCAGCCCATAGTACAGTTTTTTCTGAAACTATGGTAACATTGCATCAGAAATTAAGAGTCATGGAAGTTTGTTGTGTGGAAATTTCCGTATTCATTAAAATCAGAAGAAATCTAAAGTTGGGATTGTTTACTCTCTTCTCAGTAGGCTTGTGATGGTAGCTCAGAATCAGCATGGTCCCTACATGCTAACTCCTAAAGGAGACTCTACTTCACAGCCCCTCCCAGAGCAGCCCTAGATTAGGCACTCCCCCCTCTTTCCCTGCATCTGTCCTCAAGACGTCCCGTGGCAGTGTATTTTTCATTCAGGTTAGTAGGTTGTGATTTGACCAAATGCTACACACAGGAAATTCAGTATGTCTGGTGAGCTGATTACACAGGGATGCACCTGTTAGTGTGCTCCATTTACAACATCTTTCCAAACCTCCCAGAGTTTCATGTTCTAGTGTTTCCTTTCTAAAAGACACACCTCATAAAACCTTTGTCCATTGTCCCAGCATCTCTCTTTCCTGTGATGCAGACTGCTTTGTGTTCTATTAATATCATTTCCCCATTGATATGGAGGACAATTTTAGAACCAACCACGTAAGTGGATGTGGCTGGTGTACATTGAATAGCAGTGGTTTTAGAATGGGAAGGAGAAGGGAAGTGTTGTTTAGCCATCCATGTGGCAGCTGCTGAACTTGCAGCCCTCTGCTAATGACTCCCTGTTCCAGAAGCTCATACACCAGAGCCGGGCATGACAGCATCCAGTTTGGTTAATTTTCCATCGCAGACATATGAAGAGCTCACTTAGCCGGCAGGTGGATGTGGATAAGGTAGAGGGACACCCAAACTATCAGGAGAGCACCTCCAATAGAAACGTTTTTATGGCCTTTGTGTGCTCCTTCTCCACAGACTACCAGGGGACTTCTCCAGCTCTTCCCACTGCTGGCTGATACTAAAGGGTGGTCATGCTTGTTTCTGGCATTTTATTCCTAATAGTAGCCGCAATTGCTTTGAGACTTGTCCCTGGGATGTCTCTTCCTTCTCTAGCCCAGGAAGTACTCAAGAAGACAACTTGGGGAATGAGCCAGGGCCGGTGAAGGAGAGAGAGCTGAGAGGTAAGCCTAGCATTGAGGAGGAGGGGGTTGAGCAGAGAGGAGAACCAAAGGCAGCTGGGGAGGTTAAGAATAAGATGAGGGGAGGGAACAAAAGTGAGCTGGAGAGGGGACTGAGCCTCGTGAAGGGGTAAAAGTAAGCTTAGAAGGGTGAACTAAACCTGGAAAGGGGGGCAAGAGTGGGGGATACTTGAATCTGAGAAGGAGAGTTTGAGCCTGGATAGAGGGTAAAAGTGAGCTTAGAGAGGGGACCAAACCTGGGAATGTGGCAAGATTGAGCTGTAGGGGGATTTGAGTCTGAGAAGGAGAGTTGGAGCCTGGGGAGGGGGAATTGTGTGTGGGAGAGCAGGAGGGGATTGAATACTGGAAGAGGGACTGAGCCAGGAGGTGGGGGGGGGGGGGGGGAAGAGTGAGCTGGAGAAGAGTCATTCAGAAATAACTTGTGAATTGGGGTGGAAACAGAGTAAAGTGATGGATCAAAATGATGGGAGAGAGACAAGATCAATCTGGTGCAACAAGTGCAAATTGGAGGAGGAATCAAGCCTATCGGGTGGGAGGAGGGAATTATGAGGGATCTGAAGCCTGGGGAAGAGGAGTCCGCCCTTATGATGTCCTTTTTAGTACTCGAGTAAATTCTGCAAAAAAGTACAAATTCTCCATCTTTGAGTAATAACTATTTATTGCATTTAAAATTGTTCATTACTCAGGCAGTGATTATATTATGTTATTTTGGCAAATAAATGCCTATAGAATTTTTCAGTTTTTTTAAACAGGATTTCCCCAGGAGTAAAATATGTCTGTTTGAAATTGTGCTTTCATTTTTAAAAAAGGTCACTATGGGGTCTTTTACTAAAGTGAGCAAGTGTTTTTAGCTCACGCTAAAAATTAGCTGGCACTAAATGCTGAGGCGTCCATAGGAATATAATGGATGTCTCAGTGTTTAGCGCCAGCTGATTTTTTACGTGAGCTAAAAACACTTGTGCACCTTAGTAAAAGACCCCCTATATTAGCAAAAGCACTTGGTTCCCATTGGGTTCCTCATTGAATACCCACCTATTAATTGTATTCTTTGCTTTTAATGTTCAGAAGTCCCTTTTGGGGCCTGCAGTTAACACAGCCAGAACACATCTTAAAATTAGTGTCACCTCTCTTTCTTGTTATTAACCTGAATTTTATCTCCGTTCTGTAAGCAGTTAGTCCCTGATTATTTTTATCTGGAGTGATCAGGCACGTCAGATAAATATACTTATGCATTTTCAAGAAGCTGCCTATATTATACCACTGACAGAGGGAAAGCACAGGGGCCATGTCTCTTTCTAATTTGTGAGATATAATTTGTTTCATGGCTACAGGGGTCGGAATACTAACCAGCTTATTTGTTTTACTCTAAGACAGAATGGAAGTACAACTGGAAGGGAATAGAAACAAATATTTCTTGAGAATGAGTTAAAGCAGCAGAATCATCTGCTGTCCTCACAGCATCAGTTTGCTTGTTTCTTGCCTTTTTTTTTAAATCCTCTTTTACCTTTTAATTTTTTTTCTCCTGTTTTTAAAGTGCCACACTTTTATCGGGCATGTGTATTTTCAGTAGTTCAACCAACACTCTGGAATGCTTTGCTGAGAGAACTTACAATGATAGCATGAATAATTATTTTCTGGAAGAAATTAAAGGCACATCATTTTAAACAGGCTTTCTCATCAGTACTGATTCAGGATACACACAGTTAACTAACCTTAAATACTAAAATGTGCTAAAATCTGGGCATACACGTTTTAACTTGGGACTTTCCCAAACTCTAAGCCTAGATTTAACGTGGCACTTATGTAGGACTTTTTCTTTTATTTGGTTGGCAAGTCATGCACTAATATTCCCATTAGTGTGCGATACCTGCGAAAAGTTAATCCGGGAGCACTTACCGTCTCCTACTTAAAAGATGCTCGCGTTAATTCCATGTTATCCAGTTACTGCGCTTTAATCATAACACATTAGCTGGATAATGCAAGAACACTCACTCTCCACTCATGATACGCCCCCTCCAAAAAATATTTTCAATGAAAATAGTGCGTGTAACCAGGCAAAATATCTCAAAATGCTTTAACGCATTTTGCACCAGCCTGATAGCATGCACTAGCTGCACATTAAGGGCTTAATACCCTTTAGTAAAGGGCCCCATAGTAACAGAGAATTATTGATAGATGCTGTATCTTGATGCCAATTTTGGAGATAATTTTATAAATTGGAACCTAGATGTCCACGCCACTTACGTGTATCATAGGTGCCAATAATAGGTAAATATGCACAAATGTGCACCACTCACTGTTCTTTAAGGTAGCTCCTAAGTGCTATAGCACGTAACTTCAGGGAGGGGGCATATATGTGGGCAGAACATGGGCGTGCCTTCAAGTGATACACATAACTTATAGAATACTATCAGTTCTGTGAATAATATGGCACATGTAAGTGTGCACATTTACACTTTACATTGGCATGGCGTAAATGGTCTTGCTTAAACTTAGGCATACTCATGCCAATTTGCACATGTATTCTATCACAGCATCTTGGTGCACAGGAAGATGTTACAGAAGTGGGTGTCCAGCAGTTGGCATCAGCACACCTAAATCAAGGCACTAATTTATAGAATTGCCTCCTTTATGTTTATTTGTGCTTTTTATTTTGCTATTGTTTCTTGTATTTTATTTTTATCTTTTTATCTATTATTATATGTGTGTGTTATAAGACGCCTGTGTGTGGGATAAGTATTTTAAAGAAATAAGTATTAAACAGTGTAATCTTAATTGTGAGAAGAGGAGGAAGGGAATATGTGCACTGTTAATCAATGAGCCTTGGTTGTTTTCAGAGACATCAAGGTAGTTAATGAAGTAAACTCAAGAGCAGGTGGTACCGCAGTTTATTACTGCGTGGTAGAGCTCAGTGCATTGCCAGTAGAGCAGTACCAAATAGCATATTTTACTATTCGGCCGAATACAAATAGTGAAAAATATTATTCGGCCAAATACAAATACCGAATACGAATAATGGGCTTTTTGCTTTAACATAAATAATAAAAAAGCCATGTGAAATCAGAGATCAAGTGTTTATTTCATTAAGATTTAGCACAGCAGAGCCCCGGATTATTCGTATTCAAATTTAAATCACTATTTGGCCAAATGTGAATAATGTATTCAGGGCTGAATTAAATCAAATACGAATATTCGGTACAGCCCTAGTTTCCAGAACCCATTTTCTGCTCATTGGGCTGATCCAGGATTGGGATGCTGAGAAGATGGCATTTTCAGTTTCTCATGGGAATAAACCCTGACCATCAAGCAATGGCACCTCCTACTCCCTATAGTCTGTGTCTCTTAACCACAGGATTGTGAATGCAGTGGCTGAGGCAGAAAGGGGGAACCTACAGGTGAGGAAAATGTAGTAGGTGAGTAGGAAGAAAGCAGAGGTGTAGGCAGACCTCAAATTTTGGATGGGCCACTGGGCAAATTGGGTGGGCACATGTACTGTAGTCTCCACAGCCCCAAGCCCCACCAGCTGCAGGGGTCCTCGGGTGGCAAAAACAGCTCCCTCTCCTTGCTGCAACTGGTGGTACTGTCCACATGCTGCCGCTGCCCCACCCCTTTGCGCATGCTCGATTTTCACGCATGCGTGAAAACTGTGTGTGTGTGGCAAGGGAAGGCCAACATGACAGCAGCATGTAGACCTTGGCTGGAACATGTAGGAAAGGGAGCTGTTCTTGCTGCCAGAGGACCCCTGCAGCTGGTGAGACTTGGGAATACCGACCAGCCAATAACAAGTGTGTTTTCTTTTGGGGGGCAATGTCTCTAAATGGGTTATTTTTGCACATACTATGATAGTAATGAACCTCATTCCTAAGCTAGGGTATGTGGAGTATGATCTCAGTCTCTCAAATTTACAGAAAACAAAACAAGCTTTGTGGTAAGGTGTATGGGATGTTGTCAGTGTGGTGTGCCAGGTGTACTTGTAACCACTTTTATGGTGACCACACTTGTTTTATAAGCTCCTTTCCCCAAATCCAGTCTTCCGCTGTTTTTCATGCATCCATGTGCAGTGCTGTCCTGTAGATTTGAGAAGCCCAGCATTCCCGTGGTGGATGTGACTAAGTTGGAGGAGCTTTCAAACGAAATACTAATTTCGTTTTAGGATTGAAATAACATCAAAATGAAGTAGGAAGAGGAACGTTTTTTTTTTCCTTTTTACTGCCAACTGAATTAAATTAAAAGTTCTTTCCTGGCATAGCAGCTCTGTGGTATCATGACTTACAGGGTACTTTGTATTGCAGCATTTCTTTTCAGAATAATAGAGGCTACAAGCAGCATTATTAAATTTTTACTGTACAGCCTGCTGACATTTTCTGTCTCTGCTCTCCTGTTTTTACGTTGCTGCTTCTTAAAGAGATATCAACCATATTTTTTGGGATAGAGTCTATAGGCCAGTTATGGCTGTTTGTGCATGTTAAAGCCTGTGGTGCTGATTTCATTGGGAAGAAACAGGATTGCAAATACCAGAATGTATTTATTTATTTATTTATTTGGATTTTGCTCACACCTTTTTCAGTAGTAGCTCAAGGTGAGTTACGTATTGGGATGCAAGTTAAAAAAATGAGCAATAATGAAGTCTCCATCCAGAGCAGTGCTGATTGCTCCAGCAGGCATAAGATCTGATCCAGGAGCTGAATCAAGAACTCTGCATGGTCACTGGGACAGCCCCTCATTTGATCATGAACGTTTGTAACTATTATGTCAATTCTAATAGTTATTGCCTTGGTTTTCATGCCTGGTCCTTTAATGAATATATTTATTTTATTTTTGTTACATTTGTACCCCGCGCTTTCCCACTCATGGCAGGCTCAATGCGGCAGGCAATGGAGGGTTAAGTGACTTGCTCAGAGTCACAAGGAGCTGCCTGTGTCGGGAATCAAACTCAGTTCCTCAGGACCAAAGTCCACCACCCTAACCACTAGGCCACTCCTCCATGAGAAAGGTTTGCATACCATGGAGGCAGTAGGCATGCAGACCTTCCAGCATGAAATTTAGGACTAAATTTTATATATGGTGCTAAAAAGGTGCTGAAAAAAATGCTCAGGTCTATTCTATAAACCGCAGTTAAAGTTAGGTGCGGTTTATAGAATAGCGCTTATGCCTGGGAACCATCTGCTCGATATTCAAAAGTATTTAACCAGTCAGGAATAATAGAGGCTGCAAGCAGCATTATTAAATTTTGACTGTACAGCCTGCTGGCATTTTCTGTCTCTGCTCTCCTGTTTTTACGTTGCTGCTTCTTAAAGAGATATCAACCATATTTTTTGGGATAGAGTCTATAGGCCAGTTAAATACACTCAAGCCGGCTATTCGCCGATATTCAGCAGGAGATAACCAGCTATCTCGCACTGAATATCCCAGTCAGCGGTTATGTCGCATGACATAACCGGTTACCACTGATTTTCACTGACTGACCGGTTAAGTTTAGCAGCCAAATAGACCTGCGTAAATAGTAGGTCTATTTTTGGCTGCTAGAACCTAGCTGGTCATCCAATGAATATCAACTTAACTGGTTATTTTTGCAGCGCCAAAACCCCCCCCCCCCCCCCCCTGAAAATTCAGTGCTGGTGGCCGGACATGGCCTTGGCATTGAATTTCCGGGTTCGCCAGCGACAGCGGGAGTTAACCAGTCTAACTCCCGCTGTCTCAATATCTTGGCCCATGACTACATTTAGGCGCAGCCATTTACACCAATGGAAATGTGGTGCAAATTGCACGTAAATTAGGCATGAATCCCACCTTATTCTATGATTATTTTCAGAACTAAAAGGAACACCCCCGTTCTGCCCATGCCCCTCCCATTTTGGCATCCCATTTTTTGACTTACAAGTAAAATTTAGGCACATACATTTTAATTCTAATTAGTGCCAATAATTGCTTGTTAAAACACCAGTTATCGATGTTAATTAGTTTTTCATTTAAATTGCACATGCAAATTGGGCATGCACCCAAATTTGTACTTGCAGTTTTTAGCGCTTATTATAGAACTAGTAAAAAAGGCCTGTTTCTGACACAAATAAAACGTGCGCTAGCAAGGTTTTCCTTGGAGTGTGTATGTTTGAGAGAGTGTATGTGAGAGTGACTGTGTGTGAGAGAGAGAGTGAATGTGTGAGAGTGTGTGTGTGAGAGAGTGAGTCTGGGTGCGAGTGTGTCTGGGTGCGAGTGTGTCTGTGAGAGAGAGAGTGTGTGTGTGTGAGAATGAGAGTGTGTGCAAGTGTGTATGTGAGACACAGTGAGAGAGAGAGAGTGTGCTTCACACAGATACAGTGTGTGCGAGAGAGAGAGAGTGTGTGTGAGACACAGACTCTCTGTGAGACTGAGTGTATGAGACCAAGAGAGTGTGTGAGTGACTGTGTGACACATAGAGAGTGAATGTGATACAGTGTGAGACATAGAGTGTGTGAGAGACAGTGTGGGAGAGTGAGAGAGAGAAAGACATTTGACTGTGAGAGAGAGAGAGAGAGTGTGTGTGAGAGAGAGTGTGTGTGTGAGAGAGGTACCTCCCCCCTCTGGTGTCAGGCCCCCCCTTCCTCCCGCTCTCTGGTGTCAGGCCCCCCCCCCTCTCTCTCTGGTGTCTGAGCGTTACTGTGCAGGACGCTGAGCTCTGGCTGTGCTTCAAGGAACTGACCAATCCTATTTAATAGAATGCACCTCCAACATTCTGAAGCCGAGAAACCTCGTGTGGTTGGTCACTTCTGCTTGTGACGAACCCGGAAGTACGTGATGTCAATTCAGGAAATGGATACAGAGAGCAGGAATGCCTCAGCCATGCAGTCAGCTTCAGAATGTTGGAGGTGCGTTTTATTATATAGGATTAGGCCGTTAAGTTCGTCACAATAAAATTGTTTAGCAGTTCCATCTATGTGACACTAGATGTCATCAGAATGAAAATATTCATTGTGATGGGCCCCTCCCTATAGAACATCCAATCACATACTATCTTTGATTAGAAAATTCTTGAGAAATTTAAATCCAGATTAAAGACTAAGGGAAGACTCCATAGGGAATATTGTGGGGATGCTAAATACACAAATTGGTACTGCTAATCTTCCTCTCCCTTTTCTTTCATGATTGTAATTTTTTCCAGCTTCCTTTTGTTTACATATTTTTTTTACTTTATAATGATTGTATATCACTCAAAAAGATTTCTAATCAGGCGATATATCAAATTTTTAAGTCAAGTGGTTTGGTAGCTGTGTTAGTCCACTTTTAAAGGTAATAAGTAGAAATAAAACAAAACATAAGAAAAGGAAATAAGATGGACAGCACTTTACAAAACCAGAACACTGTATCAATGATTTTATGGTGAGAACACTAAAAGGCATTTTAAGACAATCCAGGACCAGAAGACCTTTGAAGTCAAAATGATGAAATATTTTGACACCCACCAGACAGGATTTAACAAAAATCTGGGTTTTCTATCACATTATAAACCATAATGTTAACCTCTTATCACCCTATCCCTCACCCACCCAGCTCTCCCTTTTTCTCACATTACCCACCCCATCCTCTTCCTTTGAGACTGTCATTGGAATGCTTTTATGTTTCACTTATATATTCTGATATTTGTCAGCATTTGCTCATTTCTGATCTGAAGAAGGTGTGTCTTTGAAAACTAATAAAAAATTTATTAAGTTAATCCAGTAAAAAAGGTATCATCTTACATTCTTTTCAATGTTTTGTTTTATTTGTATTTATTACCTCAAAGTTTTAATAAACTTGGAAGCTTAATGCACATTCTGGGGCTACCTGGCTAAGGACCCTGTTTACTAAGCTGTAGGCATGCAAACCTTTTAGCGCGCGCTAAAAATTAGTGTGCTCTAATGCTAGAGACACCTATAGGAATATAATGGGTGTCTCCATCATTAGCGTGCCTACAGCGCAGCTTAGTAAACAGGGCCCTAAGTGTTTTGCAGTAACTAGATAAGTTTGAAAGACTATCACAGGAACTCCTCCATCCCTGCACCTTTACAACTAGCCAGCTTGCATTTTTAAGCAGATATATGCAGCCACTCAAAGAGGTCAGATGTTTAAACATGGAGATTTATCCACCTAAAGCCCTATTTCTAGCCAGGTAATTCGTTTGAATGTTAACCCCTGCAGCAGGTTTAGTCTTTTACTGCCTCTCCATCGCTGCATGCCTCTCCTTTATTGTTTCTGGTAATGTTAGTGATTAATAGAACAGTGTGAGGAGGAAGACAGGATAAGAAACCCAAAAGAGAAGGGCGACCTCATCTAATACATCTGGCTTAATTAAGTAATCAGATTCTATAAAGAGACCTTGTCAGGTTGGTGCAGTGGGAATTTAAAAAGCTCTTAAAGCTAAATTATGAGGTTGTCATACCCTTTACGTCTGTGAATGTGACACTCCTGACCATGTAATATCACATCTGTCTGGATGACTTCTTTGCGATATGCTGCACTCTTGAGTGAAGTAAGAGGTTCAGGCTAATACAGTCTAAATTCAAATGGACATGATCATAGCTTCAGCTTTGCAGCACTAAAGCTCTTGAGAACCAGTTTTCTGTTTTTGATTTTTTTTTTTTGTCCCTGTAGTCTCTTTCTCCTTCCAATTCAATTGGAACCAGCGCTGGGATCCTTGCGCCAGGAGCTTTCATTCACAACTACCCAGGGATTTTTCCTCCATGCCGGCTTCTCATTTGATCCCTTTTGTAACTTTGTTATTAATTCAAGCAATCATTGAATTCTTAAATGAGCATCATCTGTGTCCCCGTACTTTCCTCTCACCAGCTAGATCAAGGTGCTGGATCTTTTGAGCATCACTTACAGTGTGGTGTAGTCAAAGCTCATTAAAATGCATCAACTGCCTGGTTCCACATAAGGGGCTGTAAGGGATATATTTAGTATGCACCTCTCTCTTACGATTCGACTTTCAAGATGTCTATTTATAGCAGCTGAAAATTAATCAAACACATCACATCTCCTCCCCCTCTCTCTTCCTTCTCTCTCTTCCCACCTCCCATCAGGTGAGGAGAGGCTGTCAGGCAGAGAGGGCCAGCAGGGAAAAGCAGGATTACTGACTGATAGCTTGTCCAGTCCTCCCACCCTTCTCTTTCACTGGTTTTGTCATGAAGAAGGGAGAGCAAGCTGTTTTGTACATTCAGAGCTCTTCCTATCTTGTTTCTGTCTGTACAGAATAGGTGTGTGGATGTGTGCACATGTAATTCTTTACATGTAGATTGACATGGTTTGTAAAGCTCCCTCAGTATATACTCAGCACACAGGTGAGAATGGCAGGAGTACATATTGAGTTCATTTCTCTCCATGCCATTGACGTCCTTTACTGTCAGCCTCGCCCAGTTGCAAGCCACTCTCTCCCTCCCTTTCCCCCTGTCTTCCTCCTCTTCCAAAATACATTCTTTCCCTTTCCTCTTTCTCTTCCCTCTCATTCTATACTCACTGCCTCAGCTCTGCTCATAGCTTTGGTTGTCTGCCAGAGTTCCAGTTGGGGGGAGGGGGTAAAGTTATACCTCCATCACCTCCTTCCAAGTGTTGAGGATGCAGCTTCCTCTTGCAGGACCCCAATCTAGGCCAAAGGTGCTACCGCCTGACATGCAGAAAAACAGGACAAGTGTATATTTAGATGGTGTCTGTGCTGATGTTTCATGCATCTAGCTTTAGATGGGTCTTTGGGTGCTATGTTTACATATGTTTATGTGTCTATAAAAAGTGTATATCTTGTGTTGTATTTTCTAAGTGTGTTTATCTCTCATGTGTACCTTATATATGTGTAATAATATGTATCTGTGCAGGTATATTTTGGTAATTTCAGCTGTGTGATTCTCTGGATGTATGTCTTGGGGTAGGAGGTGTTTATAGTATCCTTGGGTGTGTTATTAAGTTTCTGTAAGTGTTGCAAGTGTGTCACTCTTCTGATCTTGGGGAGTACTAAGAAGTTTAGGAACACATAAGAGGCTATCTTGTTAGAAACTGTGGGGACAGTTCTATAACCGGGAGCTTCCAGTTAGGCACCCCAATGACATACGATAGGAGCCTATTCTATAATGACACCTAGACGCCCAGGTGGTGTTATAGAAATAAGCTGGTATCAGCGTGCCTAATATTTACGTGTCCACAGTTACACTAGCCACGGTCATGTAAATGCAGCTGGACCATACATAACTTACAGTATTCTGCAATTTAAGTTTGTAACTGGGGGCTCCACCCATGTAGTTGTGCACTATATTCCTTACCCTTGTCTTACAGAATTGGGCTTAGAGCACTTATGCACATTAAGGGGTGAATTCTATATACAGTGCCAAAAAAGCACTATTCTATTAGCCACCACTTATTTAGGTGCAGTTTGTAGAATAGTGTTTACACACAGGAATCACACCTAACTTCAGGCGCAGACATTTGCACCAACTGAAATGTGGTGCAAATGTATGCACCCAAATTGGGTGTGTATCCTCCTTATTCTATAACGATGTGTGTAAATGCTAGGACTGCCCCCGTTCCACCCATGACCCTCCCATTTCCGCGCCCCCTTTTTAAAACTCTCATAGTAACTAGATGACGGCAGAGAAAGACCTGGACGGTCTATCCAGTCTACTCAACAGGATAAACTCATATGTGCTAATTTATATGTATACCTGACCTTGATTTGTATCTGCTATTTTCAGGGCACAGACCGTAGAAGTCTGCCTAGCCCTAGCCCCACCTCCCAACCACTAGCCGTGCCTTCCAACCACCGGTGCTGCCACCCAATCTCTGCTAAGCTGAGCATCCATTCCTTCTGAACAGGATTCCTTTATGTTTATCCCACGCATTTTTGAATTCCGTGAATCTTACTAATGTTCATGTTTGAAGGGATGGTGGGATTCAGGGGTAGCTTGTAAGCTCTGTCGAGCAGGGACTGTTTCTTCATGTTCAAGTGTATAGCACTGCGTACGTCTAGTAGCGCCATAGAAATGATTAGTAGTAGTAGCTTCCCTGATGGGTTTGGGTAGGAGAAGGATGAGACAGGGTTGCTGGGGGGAGGAGGGGGTATGGGGGAGTGGGAAGGGTGGGGTTGATTGGGATTGTGCAACAAGTTAGGGGTGTGAAGGCAGAATGTTTGAGGATGGATGCTTGTATGGCGCTCATGTAAAATTTAGGCATGTAAGTGCTATTAAATCTAATTAATGCCAATAATTGTTAAAAAGCCAATTATTGGTGCTAATTAGCTTGTTATTCAAATGATTTACATGGCCAAATTGGGTGTGCACCCATATTTGCATGAGCAATTTTTGGCAGCTTTTATAAAATTAGGGAGTAAGTGCTCAAGGGGTGGGTAACATGCACCTGAAAAGTGTTCATATATCTCTGTTTTCCTTATGAAATAGTGTGTGTATATACATAACATACATACAGTATGAGGGTAATTCTGTGCCAGAGCCGGTGGTGGGAGGCGAGGATAGTGCTGGGCAGACTTATATGGTCTGTGCCAGAGCCGGTGGTTGGGAGGCGGGGCTGGTGGTTGGGAGGCGGGGATAGTGCTGGGCAGACTTATACGGTCTGTGCCCTGAAGAGCATACGTACAAATCAATGTAGGGTATACACAAAAAGTAGCACACATGAGTTGTCTTGTTGGGCAGACTGGATGGACCGTGCAGGTCTTTTTTCTGCCGTCATCTACTATGTTACTATGACCAGCTCCCATTGCGAGGGAATGGGGACTTTCCACCGGGGCTGGAGAAGGGTTTATTTGATAGATGGTCGGCACAGGGGATTACTTTGCTAGAACATTTAATGAATGAAGAGGGTGTTCTGTACAGTTTTCCGGACATGCAACAGAGATTCTCTTTAGCCACTAAAGATTATTACACATACCGACAATTGCATCACTATTGGTTCAGTATGGACCAAGATGCACTAGGCACAAGGTTGGGCTCTAGGCTTCGAGATTTTTTGAAAGGGGATGCACACGGACAGGTGTCAATATCGAGTTTACATAAAGTATTGGAGTCCCTTAGCCCCTGATTAACACCAGGAAAAGCATCCAAGCTGCAGTTACGGAACTCCGTGAAGAAGTGAAAGATATGAGCGGCCGAATAGTAGAGACGGAGGAGCGGATTGAAACGATGGCGGGAGAGCTGCAGACTTTGAGGGAAAGTGTTTATAAAGAACAGCAAGAGCGAAACCTCATGGAGCAACGTCTGGAGGACTTAGAAAATCGCTCACGGCGGTGTAACTTGAGAGTTAAAGGCATCCTTGAAGAAGTGCAATTCAGGGATGCGGCGAAAGTTGTGCAAGAGATTTGTAACTTTATTCTGGAGCATGGAAAGGATCCTGAAGAAGGACTGGAACAGCCTGCAATAAAAATTGATAGAGCTCATCGGAGCTTGGGGCCGCAGCGGGGGGATTACCCTCGAGACATAGTGTCATGCTTCCATGAGTTTCAGGTGAAGGAAGCGGTGTGGAGGAAAGCACGTGCATTGGGGGAAATCAAATGGCGCAATGTGCAAGTGCAGATTTTTCAAGACCTGGCGAGATCTACTCTACAAAAGAGACGAGATTTTAAGGATATTATGAGATACTTGCAAAAGGCGGGTCTGCGCTACAGATGGATATACCCTAAAGGTTTGTTGTTAACAGTGGGAAACCAGACAAAGAAAATACTGCAACCTGAGGGAGCATGGAAGATTCTGGCTGCACTGGGATGTACAGACCTGCCGGAGATATCTGAAGCTTTCCAGAATTCCAGCAAAGACAGGCCCTCTAATAGTAAGGGGGGCTGGATTACACAGGGTGGAGGAAGAACTAACAAGAGTCCACCGCGAGTGAACAATGAGCTTGAAACAGCCGCAGGCACCTGAAAAGAAAAAAATGCTGGAGGGCAATGGCCCGGAGTTAATGATGAGTAAATGCACTTCTATAACCAGTGACTTAATGTTAAGATTTATAAAAGGTTTTGGTTTATAGGGGTTATCTGGGGGAATAAGTGGGGGAAAAATGATGTATGCTGATGAGTGATGGGGTATGTCGGGGATAAAGAATGGAAAGGGAACCCAACGGAACGACACTTCCTTAGGGATATCACTGGCAGTTAAGACTAGTGAACAGACGAGGGGATTTTCTGGGAGGGGGGAGGGACAGGGGAGGGAAGGGGAGGTGGGAGGGATAACAGTTGTTTCGTGGAATGTAAATGGCATGAATACTCCAGAAAAAAGAAGTATCATAAACAGGGAAATTCGCAAAATGCAATGGGATATCAGTATACTGCAGGAGACACACATTCAAAAGAAAGACGAGCGGTTAATACAATATAAGAATATGGGGAAGAGTTATTTTTTGGCAGACCCTAGAGGGGGTAAAAAAGGAGGCCTTGCAATCTATATCAAAGATACGGTCCCGTTTGTTCATGAACAAACCTATTCAGGGTCAGGGCAGGTGCATTGCGGTCAAAGGTAAGATCAATAACCAGCTGATTACTTTGGTGAATATTTATGCACCTAATGAGGGACAGGGGGCATTTTTTGAAACCCTGAGGACAGAATTACTCCAATTTGTGGCAGGAAATGTAATCCTAGGGGGAGATTTCAATTGGGCATTAACAGAACTTGACTACTCTAAGGGCAGGAAGGGTGGTAGACCGGCTAATACGTCTAAATTATTAAGACTGGTTAAGGAGCTAGACTTAATTGATGTTTGGAGAATGCAACACCCCGGGCAGCGGACCTACTCCTTCTACTCTCATGCGCAGCGCTCTTACACACGGATAGACGCAATTTGGGGATCCCGTGACTTATGGGGTAAGGTACGGGACTCTGATATTGGGAGCATACATACCTCGGACCATGCCCCTATCTGGATCTCATGGAGGGGATTGGGGAGAGAACGGGAACAGACATTTTGGAGGTTAAATGAATCCTTGCTTGATTCTGCAGAGGCCTGCGGGGAAATTAGAAGGGTGATACAGGAATACATGGAGCACAACGATACAGGGGATGTAACTGATGGGATCCTATGGGATGCCCTGAAGGTGGTAGTAAGAGGTCATTTGATTAGGAAAGGTAGCCAACGGAAAAAAGAGGGTCAAATCCAGGAATTGAAGGTACGACAAAGATTGGCTTTTCTGGAGGCCAACACCAGGGAGGGAGGTGTCCTGAAGCGCTGAGGGAGCTGCGAGAATGCAGGGCAGAGCTACAACAAATACAAATTAGACAGATGGAATACCATAGAAAGCTAATAAGACAAAAATTATTCGAATTCAGTAATAAAGCTGGCCGGATGTTGGCGCGCAACTTGCGACAAAGGGTAGTGGGAAATACTATAACTAAACTAAAGGGAGCGGGAGACTGTCTGATGTATCAGGACAAAGAAATAAGGGAACAATTTGCCCGATACTATGCAGCTCTTTACTCTTCAGAAGTGAAAATTACAGTGGAGGAGATTCAAGAATATCTAGGAGGGATAGGACTATGCAGCTTAACTGAGCAGCAGAGGGAGTTCTTGGACAAGCCCATAACGTCAGATGAGATAGAGAAAATTATTAAGGGTCTGAAAGGGGGTAAAGCACCTGGACTTGACGGGTACACGGCTAAATTCTATAAGATACTGGGAAAGGAGCTAGGACCACTCTTAGTGCGGGTAGGGAATGAATGCTTCAAATTAGGGACTCTACCGAGGAGCATGTATGAGGCGGGGATTTCAGTTCTTCCCAAACCTGGGCGAGACCCAACAATATGCGGTTCATATAGGCCGATTTCTCTTATAAATATAGATATTAAAATGTTGGCCAAGGTAATGGCAGAGAGGATTAATAAATTCCTTCCTCAGTTAATTCATACGGATCAAGCAGGCTTTATACCTAAGAGACAAGTAGCTGACAACATTAGGAGAACCCTAAATATTGTTTGGGAGGGTCAAAAAAGAGATGAGGCCTTGGTGCTTTTAACAACTGACACAGAAAAGGCCTTCGATCGGGTTGAGTGGGCTTACCTGTGGGAGGTATTAAAGGTTATGGGATTTGGTCCAGGGATCCTATCTTGGCTTCGGGGATTATATGCAAGACCGGTGGCCAGAATAAAGGCGAATGGAGGATATTCGGACCAAGTGCAGATACAAAGGGGTACCAGACAGGGCTGTCCCCTCTCTCCCTTGCTTTTTCCTATTGCGATCGAACCCCTTGCGCAGAAGGTTCGGGAGACAGCTCAAATAAAGGGTCTTTATGTGGGGGATAGGGAACATAAAATAGCTCTGTTTGCAGACGACATTCTTTTCTACGTGAGTCAACCAGAGGTGTCGTTAACAAACATCTGCAAAGAGATCAAAATTTTTGGGGAAATGTCTGGATTTAAAGTCAATTATGATAAATCAGAGGTTTTGGGTGTGGTGGGGCCTCCCTCTGATACCGAAGCTATGTTGGAAAACTTTCCCTTCAGGCAAGCACAGGAGAGCTTTAAATATCTGGCCATTTGGATAACTAGGGATTTAACAAAGTTATATGGTTTAAATTATGCTCCCCTGTTTAGGGAACTGCGCACAGACATGAGTCGATGGAAGAATGGTCTGCTGTCCTGGTGGGGCAGGATAGCGGTGGTCAAGATGAACTTGGTCCCGCGGATGTTGTTTCTTTTCCAAACGTTGCCTTTGGAAGTTCCACCAGTGGTTTTGAATAAATTACAGTCAGATATTTCACTGTTCGTATGGGGGGGTAAGAGAGCAAGAACATCGAAAAGAATTATGTGGAGGGGAGTAGAGGAAGGGGGAAGAGGGTTACCCAACTTAATATGGTATTATCAAGCAGCCCAATTGAAACAAGTAGCGGAGTGGAGCAAAGGAGATAGATCGCCAGTGGCGACTTTAGAGCAAAATCTGGTTCCAAGGGGTAATTTGGAGAAAGGTATAAGGGGGTCTGGACAGATGTATAGCTTACCTCAGGGGAATATTAGTCCCGTTGTAGCTCACTTGCAACATACCTGGGATGTATTAAAAAATAAATTCCGGAAGGGGGTGAAAACCTCTACTTTGGCTCATATTACCCATGAAGATGAGTTTCCCGCAGGACAAGAGGGGGGGGGGGGGTATTTCGTGAGTGGAATCGAAAGGGCCTGCGGAGATTAAGGGATCTTATGTCGGATGGGGTAATAAGAGACTTTACGACACTAAAGAGGAAGTTTGATTTACCAGAATCTGATTATTTTGCATACATACAGGTTAGACATTTCATGACGGGACAGGGGTGGTTGGCATCGGATCCGAGGGAAAAGGAGCTATTGGAAAATATTTGGGTAACCCTGGAAGGTGGGAGGAAAGGAATTTCCCGGTTATATAAATACATTAGGGGAGATAAGATGCTCAAATTGCCCTACATGACTGCATGGGAACGTGATTTAAATCTGGAAATGAGTATGAAGGAGTGGGAACGGATGTGTTTAGAGGTGAAAAAGGCATCGGTGTGTGTGCTAATTAAAGAAAATGCATACAAAGTTTTAAGTAGATGGTATTACACACCAGACAGGCTAAAGCGAATGTATCCTATGGTATCCAATCGATGTTGGCGGTGTGAAGCAGAAATAGGCAACTTTATGCATGTCTGGTGGTCGTGTCCTCTTATACAGACTTTTTGGGTGGAAGTTGCTATGCATTTGACAAGACTATTGGACATGGAGTTCCCTGTAGAACCAAAGTGGTATTTGCTGGGATGGGGGAATAAAAGGGGCCAGAAGTGGCAGAAGCGGCTCAAAAGACTGGGGTTGGCAGCCAGAAAGCTGGAGATAGCAGCCCATTGGAAACAAAGACTGGGCCCTACAATCACGGACTGGACAATGAGAATTAAGAACATTGTGGGCCTAGAACAATTGACTGACAAAAGACAAGGCAGATATAAGCCTGATGCGAAAGAATGGTCTCAAATAGAAAGACTATGGAATAGTGAATTACCTGTACAAGCGATTTAGCCAAGATGGAATAAGGTGGGAGCAGGGGAAGGGTGGGGGGAGTTGATTTGGGAGGGAGGATGGGTGGGAAGGGAGAAAATTATCAAAAAACGATTGTGATTTACAGTTGATGTTGGACTTTAATTGTTTGGAATATCAGAGCAGTCTGTTGACTGCATTTGCAAGCATTGTAATTTTCCATTATGTTGTGTTTAATAAACATTTTCAAATTTCAAAAAAAAGATGGAAACCGCCAATCTGGCGATGATTTATAGTGGGACGGTGCGGTCAACACCACCCTAATCATTGAGTGGTCTGAGATGGCCTCCACCCCTATGTCTGCCTGTACAATGTCCGCGAATATGCTCTGGAACACAAAAGTGTTCCAATCTGGACAAAGTATCATGTGCTCTGGATCTGTGAGTAAATGTGCACTCTGATGGCTGAATCAGTCTCCAGGAATAGGTTCATGTTACCTAAAACCAGAACGGGGGACACCATGAAAGGTGCCAATTTGCCCAACAGTTCTGGAAAAAAGTTGTTGTCAAAGGATGTTGGCCCATATATTCCCAAGAAATATATATTCCTGCCTTGAACCCATAATTTCAGGAAAATATAGCGCCCTTGTGTGTCAGAGAACACCACTTGAGAGGTGCAAGCCAAGGAGTTTCTAATTAATATTGCGATGCCCCCTTTGCAAGTCCCTGAGGACGAGAAATGTACTTCTCCCACCCATCTCCTCTTAAGTTTTTGGTGCTCGGCGTCAGTGAGCCTGGTCTCCTGGAGACAAACTTTATCACTTTTGCTCTTTTGGAGGGCCGTTAGTATCTTAGATCTCTTAATGGGGGAAGTGATCCCTCCTACATTCCAGGAGGTAATCTTACAAGCTGACATTAACAGAGAAGTAATGCTTATCTGTTTCTATTACACATTTACAGACTTCAGGGGCGCCCAGCCTCACCCCCAAACAAGAATACATTCTGAACATAGTGATCTTTGTACAGACTCTTTCCCTCCCCCACTTGCACAAAAAAAACCCAAAAAACACATACACCAACCGCCCTTTCCTCTTCTACGTTGAACCTCCAGATTCCCAACCCCTACCCTTTCCACTCCCTCCCCTTGTACCCACCAGAGAATCAGCCACGCAACCGCATGGCAGGTTCTCAGAGACCACATCTTTGCCTCGGGCCCTCCCAACCTAGTAACATGTATTTACTCCCCTTGTCCAGATGGTAAGTTTACGGCTCTTGTTGGAGTACTTTGGGAAAAAATCAGGCCATCTTCCAAATCCAGTCAGTTCAGTCTCTGTTCCCAATAACATTGTGCCTCTGTGGGGACCTCTCATGTGTTGGCTCCATTATTCCCACGGTCCGCCATTGTTGCCAATGTTCCAGTGCCTATTATCCTCCGTATTACCAATTTCATTGTACGAGCTCGCTTAATCCCATTGCTGTACAACATATTCAACCGAATATTTACAGTGTTGCCTGGAGACTGTTGTTGCTCCTTATCTCTCTTCCTCAGGAAGATCTTGAATGCTAGCTACAAACTCGTTCACTGCTTCATATGTCTGATATGTCTGCCAGTGTCCATTCACCTGAACATTTATAATTCCTGGATAGATCAGCATAAATCGCCGCTGCTTTGCGTGAAGTGCTGCACAAAGAGGTGTAAAGCGACATCTTTTCTCTTGAAGGGACACTGAATAGTCTTGAAATATTTTTATTGAATTTCCCATGTAATTCAAGGATTCTTTTTTAAAGTGATATCCTCTCAATATCTCCTCCTTGTGGATGTAATTATACAGCTTCACAAGTATTGTTGTTGGCCTTTGAGAATCGTTTTGCCGCCTGCCCACTCGGCAGGCCCTCTCCAGGCATAGTTTTCCTCGGCTATCCGATAACGCAAATTCATTCCTGGGCCATCCATTTTTCTAATTCTGAGGCTAGCGCTCTATCTCCAGCTGACTCCGGTATCCCCACTATCCTCAGATTTTGCCTCCTAGACCTATTTTCTAGGTCTTCCAACTTCTCTGCGTGTTCTCTGGCCTTCTGTTCAAATGCTGCTAACAACGCAGAGGTATGCGGGGCCTGGTCCTCCAACAATGACACTCTAGCCTCCACTTCTCTGGTCTGGCGGGTTGTATCCGTTAATATTGATTCTAGGCCTGATAGTCGTTCAGTAACCTGGCCGAACTGTGGTTCTACTGCCTTTCCCACTGCTATCATGATCTGATCCAATTGTGTTTCCGTAAATAATGGAGTTGGCACGGCATGGTCCTCCATCTTGTCATCGGCAATCTTCTGTTTCTTTTTCAGTTGTCTTTGAGATTTTCCGGCCATTTCCCTCTTCGGAGTGCTCAAGTATCTGTCCATGCGATTCCAATTCGAAATTGTGGAAATTAAGCTTTCCAGGGAGTAATTTTAAAAGATTTTGGTTGCTGAGGGTTCCTGGAGAGGAAAGCTTGCCCTTATCCCCTCATGGCATCACGTGGTCTCCGCTGGGGTAAATTTATAAGCACCTGTTTGAGCATGGAAAATTCTGTTCTGTGTTCACAGTTACCCCCAAAGAGAGCACTTGGGAACATAATACAGTATAGTGATGCAGTGTTGTATTTTAACATTACTGATAAGATTATTTCAGCTCTAAGCCTCAATCTAGCAAACGTAGCTGTTTATTTTAGAAGCCCCTATCTGTGATTCCAACATTTAAATACATATCCATAAGAACCAGTTCTGTCGGTGCTAAGCACCCCCATACTGATCAAGCTCCTTCACTGTGTCCAGTGAGGAGTTATTTGCATTGAGCACCCCCAATCATTTTGAAATGTTGATGACTCTATACATTTCTATCGAATAAATGGAGAAAAGCTGTAACTTTAAATAGTATTTTTCCACTAATTGTTAACTACCCTGATATTCTGGTAGAGGCGGCCTTTATAGTTATTATTTGTATGTGTAAATCTGAAATATGTGTATACAGCAAGGAGGCATGAACTGGGCGTGTTTTGGGTAGGATTAAGGTGTGGCCAAACAATACACATATACTGTTTATTTCAGAAGGGGAATGCATGTCTCTGACCCTAAAGATCAACATTGTGATTTACACCTGCTCCTGTGGATGTCAAGTATTTATACAGGGGCATATTTCAGCAATGCTGTACAGGACAGATTAGGGGAGGTCACCCCCCATTAATTTCCTAGTGCCCCCCCTTTCAGTAGTGTGAAATTATATGTTGGAATTGATAGATCTTCCTGCCAGAAATGCGTTTCCGTCTTCAAGGGATTATCTCATTCTACACTTTCTTAACTACAAAAACATCAGATTTAAATCAATACTAAACAGGTGCCCACTTAGGTGCCAAATGGTGGAACTCAATCCCAGGTGAAATAAAATATATCTCTAGCTACTTAACTTTCCGCAAATTCCTAAAGGCGTTCCTTTTCAACTTGTTTCTACATCAACTGTAATGTATCATTGTTTTCTGAACTGTGATGTTTCTTCTTCTGGTGTTCTTAAGCAATATTGCTGTAAATCTCTGTTATTATATGACTGCTTTTTTCTTGCACAATTACTGTAAAACTCCTTTGTTTGCCTCGTTTATTATAGTTAGCCTTAAAACTTTGTGCAAATCAGTTTCTCTATGAGTAATTTTACTGTAAACCTCTCTCGCTGCCTGATTTTGTCATATATTATGCTGTACAAAGTGTGATAATTCTACTTCTTTTATATCAAATGTAAGCCACATAGAACTAAATGGAATTCAGATAATGTGGGATATAAGAACCAATAAATAAATAAATTGCAGGCTTCTAAAATGGCAGACATACATGGTCTAACTATAGCACTTACATGGATATGTACTGAAATACCAACATAACACATGTAAGCGCCACACATGCACATCTATTTCTGCATGTATTCTAGAAAAAGCTCCATGTCGGCAGATCTTTTTCTGAAATACTGCCTGAATTTGACGCATCCTGACCTGGATGTCTCAGTTCTGATTTCCATGTAGGGAAATAGGTAGGGAGGAATTGTTGGAGCAATCAGTAATTGTCAGGACATCTTTTGGATTTTGAGTTCTTCTACTCTCCCACCAACCATTCACATACCGTTGGGTGAATCACTTTTTCTCCACACAAGGAGCTGATGGAAACAATACCACATAGGGAGGGCTGCTAAGATAAGAGCCAGTGGCATAGTTGCGGGTGGGTCTGGGTGGGCACAGGCTCACCCAGCAGCAGCACCACACTCTCTTGTCCTCTGCCAGCAGCCCAGTATCTTCCCCATCTCTGAACCCCCTCCCCAGTGCACTTCAGAGGCAGCCACAGCGATTTGTTTTCGCTGTCTATTCCAACCCGGCAGGCTTCCCTCTGCCACGTTCCACGGGTAAGGAAACAGGAAGTGATGTCAGCAAGGGCAAAACACAGTGGAGGGAAGCCTGCTAGATTGTAGACAGCAAAAATAAATCACTGTTACTGCTTCTGAGGTACACCAGGGAAGGGGTTCAGAGACAGAGAGAACTGCTGTTCACGGGCAGAGGATTGGGAGAGGGAGAGATGTGGGGAGGGGGGTGGTAGAAGAAAAAACTATTTTGTGTATCTATGGAGGGGCGTGGAAGGGCCCACCCAAGTTAACTAACTCTGGGCCCACCCAAAGTACTAGGTCTGGCTACACCACTGGTAGGGTAATCTCTTACTAATGAGGAAGCTCTGAGTCAATCTGCCACTCATTGTTTTCAGTTTAGTTGAGGAAGAATTTTTTCGGATGTTATCTTTAAGATAAGCTCCTGTGCAAAAGAAATAAGTTTGAAAGCTGCAATATGAGTGGATGATGGTCATAATGTTAATGAGGGTAATTCCACTTATGATTTTGGAGGTGTGTAGTGTGGAGAGAAGGAAGGTGTGAGCAAAGGATTTCCCAGAAATGAGGGAGTGGGATAATGTGTTCTTCAGTAATCTTTGATTAAATAGGTTATCTGAAAATTGTGTAAGGGCTTCTGTACACTGATGTGTCACTGTTTGAGAAAAACAAGGTCTTACAATTTATTTTCTTCCATAGCAAACTGCCAAGCTGGGCTCGGATGGTGGTGCCAAGGATATTCTACATCTCAGAGAAAGCTTGGAACTATTATCCATATACTATCACAGGTAACATACTCCTCATTGTGCAGACACACAGTTCTCCATACACCTTCACATGTACCAAATCTGAGAGAGAGTGAGAGAAGTCTCCACATACCATCACAGATAACATATCCCCTCACCTTGCAGACATACAGTTCTCCATACACCTTCACATGTAACACATCTCAGGGAGAGAGAGGTCTTCATATACCATCACAGGTAACATATCCCCTCACTGTGCAGGCACACAGTTCTCCATACACCTTCACACAACACTTCTCCCCAGAAAGGCAGGAGACAGAGACAGTTCTCCAAATATCACCACAGATAACTTATTCCATCATGCCTTTCCATACTAACTACAGTATTATTTACACATTGTCCATTGATATGTGTATCTGTCTCAGTGATTCCTAACCCTGTCCTGGAGATATAACTAACTGGTCTCAGTTTTGAGGCAGATGAGATAGATTTACATACATTGGGTCTCCAGTATGAACATGTGTGTCTTTTGCATATTCATTGTTTCTGTCCTGAATGCTGGAGTAGTCAGGATTTCTTATAGCTGGGTTAAGAAAGAATGATCTGTACATTCATATTTCTGTATGTATGTTTGGTGTGTATGGTAATATTCCTGATGCCCCCTCCCCTCTATATAGAGCTCTCTATTTATATGTATAATATACTTCCCAGGGTCTGTCTGGAGTGGACATGTATAAACTAATATGTATGGCATCCTGGGGGAGGGATGGTGCTGAGGTGCCACAGTACCACATACACTTCATGTAAACCCACACATACACACACACACACACACACACACACACACACACACACACACACACACACACACACAATGTAAGTGATGCATCTTTTCAGGTATCACATACACTTGCTGTAAAAAAAAAAAAAAACCCCACACACACCCCCTGACCGATATTCAAAGTGAGTTAACTGACTGGAAAAAGCAACCAACAGGTTAACTCGCTTGTATGTGGCTATCTGGTCATTTTCAATGGCATCTAACCGGTTAGTGACACTGAAAATGACCAGTTAGCTCTGAAGTGGAAGCCGGCTACGTCAGGGGTGTTCTGGGAGCATTTCAGGGTCGGAGCCAATTAGTTTCCAATATTCAGAGCTAACCAGCCATGTTTAGCGCATAAATAGGACCACATAAATAGATATCCTAGCTTTATGTGCTAGCCTTTCTGGTTTTAGCACCGGCGGCAGACATAAAAACACTGTCCATCAATAGCTGAATATCAGCAGGACTATTTTGAGATACCACATACGCTTCCTGTAACTTGGTGCTGTAGGCTGTAAGAGAGATATATTAATTTCAGTTCTCATTTTCCCACCTCTGTATCTGAAGACAGACATGAGTAATCCAGCTTTGCCTTTGTGCTCTCCTACGCTTTGTTATCCTCCTTTTGTGATGTGAATTTTTAAAAGCAGAGAATGCTCTGGGGACGAGCAGGCAGCACTTCTTGCTTTTGTTAAGCGATGTCTTCTGAATCAGTCGAATATAGATATTTCTTTTTTTTTCTTGTTTTTCCTGAAAAGTAATGATAATGAGCACAGGCTTATCTACCAAACTGAATTGTGCCCATGGAGTCCTTTCCTACCCTTATCAAGATGGTGAAAGACTTTTCTGCTGTTCTGTCACCTGCCCCAATGTCCTTCCCCTCTCCAAGTATATGCCTTTTCAGCTAGCCTGTCAGTAGGATGGAGGGAAGAGTGGAGCTGGCTTCTTGACTTCACCAACTTTTTGTCTCCAACTTCAGAGATAGGAAGATGATGATGAAATGCACATAGATGCTTTTTCCCATCTGAACAGAAGGGCCACTCTAGACGGACATTTTTTGAAAGTGAGAATTTTAGCTAGCATGGTTAATCTATCCTATCCATGCTCTGTAATATAAGATAGAGGGATAGGTAAAGGAGGTGAAAATAAGAGATGTGAATACCGGGATTCCGCCTGCATGTAGTTAGGATAGAAGGGCTGGGGGATTATGGTGGATGAGTAGGGCTGTTTCATTAATTGAGTTAATAAATAGAAATAAAACAAGACAAAGAAAATAAGATTATATCTTTTTATTGGACTAACAATACATATTTTTGATGAGCTTTCAAAGGTAACCCTTCTTTGGATCAGAAAGTCAGAATTCATTGAGTTCAAACTCATCATAATAAAGATGAGCTGCTTTTATCAGGTTCAAGAGGCTTCTGGTCAGAGCAAAGGTTGGGGGCCAGGCCTCTTGGTTTCTCCAAGTCTGAGCAAGTTTCTTTCTCTTTGCATGCCCTGGTTTACCCATATATGAACAGGAAATGTTAACTTCTGGACTGAGCAGAGGCAGACCCAGGTGGGGCTACTGGATTACAGGCCCAGGGAGGGAGAGGCTGAACTGTTAGGACAGTTACTGGTTACCTTTTTGTTTTTTTAATCTTCACATGGGCCTGTTCAGTTTGGCAAACTACTACAGCTTCCATCCTAGACACCAGTGTTGATAGCCAAGGTTGCAGAGAAAAGCGGCAGTACAGTTAAGCATCTTAAATAACTGAGTCATCACTCAGCCCTCTGGATTCTATATAGGCCACCAAAATTTGGGCACAGATTCCGGATCTAGGCTCAATCTAATTAACTAGCCGTTGAGCCCGTTAAAACGGGCTACTATTAGGTTTTCCAAGGCCCCCCCTGAGGTCGCCGCTGCCCCCCCCCCCCCCCCCCCCGAGGTCGCCGCTACCGGTACCCCCCCCCCCCCCGGAGTCGCCGCCACCCCTCCACCCGGCCCAGACCCTCTGTTCGCTATTAATTCAACTTACATCGCTGCAGCACACAGATCAGCTGAGCTCCTGTCGGGCTGGCCTTCCTTCTCTGCCTGTGTCCCGCCCTTGTGTGACGTACCGTCGGCGAGGGCGGGACACAGGCAGGGAAGGAAGGCCGACCGGAGCTCAGCTGATCTGCGTGCTGCGGCGATGTAAGTTGAATTAATTGCGATCAGAGGGCCGGGTGGAGGGGTGGCGGCGGCGGTGACTCGGGGGGGGGGGTTACCGGTGGCGGCGACCTCGGGGGGGGGAGCGCAGTTTCCCTCTCTGTCCCGCCCCCGTCATCACGTATTGACGCGGGGGGCGGGACAGAGAGGGAAGTCTCTACTGCGCATTTGCGAGTGAGTTCGGTCACTCGCCGTTTATATGTTTGATGATGTAATTGACACTAATTTCAGTTTATGAACGGATCTGCCCCGTGCCCTATTCTATGAAATGCACACCTAAATTTTGTAGCGTGTAACAAAAGGGGGCATGGCCATGGGAGGGTCAGGGCATTCCCAGATATTAGGCGTGATGGTATAGAATAGGCCCATTTATGCACCCAACTGCCATTAGTTGTGTGCCAGCATTTACACCTGGTTTCAGGAGGCATAAATGTCGTTCCCAAAGATAGGTGTGTGATCCATGCTAAGCTAGTATTCTATAAAGGGTGCTCCATGAAGCGTGCCCTTTACAGAATACTAGTTTAGCAAAGATCTTCCTGGCGCCTTTGGGCACCATCTATAGAATTCCCCCCAGAGCCAATAAAATAGAATCATCTGTTTATTTTCTAGGAGGGAATTTTAATTATGGTCACGAAATACAGGAGTAAGGGATAAAGACCAGAAGTAGGGTTATATTATAAGGAACATGGAAAGCACTGCTACTTTAATACTATAAAAAGTCTACTTTAGGACCAAACAAGCAGGTATCTGTTTTGTACGATTCTAGGATCTTCACAGCTAAATCTGTTATTTTTTTCTCTCTCTCCATTATCTCCCCTTTCCCTCTGTTGCCCTCTATTTCCTGGAACCATGTCTCCTGCTGCTTCAGAATACACGGTAAGTACAGGAACATTCAGACAATTATTAGCTGCTGATCAGCTCTGGTGCATCTGCAGCTCGAGGACACTGTCAGAATGAGAACTGGCCCCAGCATGATTTGCTGAAGACAGATACAGTGGTAGCAGAGGAGGGGATGAGAGCAGCGATGTTCTGGTCCTGGGTTTCTTATTCGTTTCCAATTGCATGCTGAACTTTGTAGTCCTGCTTTCCATGGAAGAGAGACACTGTGTGGATTTGAATGTTTAGGGATGGGATTTGAAAAACCAAGAGCAGACTGAAATACTTGGGGATGAGATTCAGTAAAATAAAAGACCATCTGGGCTGATGGGGACTGGAGAGGTAGGAATGAGTATACCGTGAGAGCAGCTAGAAAAGAAACAACACAGTTAGAAGGACAAAGAATTGAGAACATTGAAGCACTAGATGAGGTTAGAACATAAGCATAAGAAGAAAAGGTTGAAACATCGCTAGAGATCGCGTCTCTGAAAGTGGCTGGTAGAAAGAACTCCTGCAGGGAGAGCAGAAAGCAGTGAGGTGATATGTCTGGATGGAATGAGTAGGCTTTCCTAGCTTCTGGGAGATGCAGTGATGTCAGAAAGAGAGTAATTCTGTAAAAAGGAGGCCTATTTTAGGCACTGTGAACCTGTCTATTTTGACCCTGCTCTATACAGAAAAGTAGGTGCCTATAGAGGTCTTTTACTTAGGCATGCTGATGTTTATAGCGGCCGCTAAAAATAGGTATGCTCTAAACGCTAAAGACTCCCATAGGAATACATTGGCGTCTTTAGCATTTAGTATGCGCCTATTTTTAGCGTGCGCTAAAAACGCCAGCGCACCTTAGTAAAAGACCCCCTTTATTTCTTTATAGAATGTTTGTGTAACTGGTCAAATGTTTTAGACACAAACACTTCCACCAGCCGTACAGCACCTAGATTGTGAAAGAATGTGTGTAAATTACAGCATTGTATAATCTATGTGTGTAAATGTATGCTCTAACTACCCACCTGCAAAGTATATGTGATCGCATCTCTGTGCGTTTTACAGAATATCGCTTAACAGGAAAATCCTTGCAACCCTAAATCTATACAACTTGTTGTAGAATTACTCCCAGAGAGGGCAGCTTTCACCCAGCCCATGTTGTTACAAAGTATGTGGGTAATTCCACTTTGAAATTTGCTCAAAGAATATTTGGGCTTCAGAACCCCAAGAGGAGTGGTGTAGTATAGGGAGTGAAGACTGTCTCTTCCTGTTCAAGTGTACAGTGCTACGTAGATCTAGTAGCGCTATAGAAATGATAAGTAGTAGTAGTAGTAGAAGTACTTGTGTGCACAAAAGAAGAGCAGAACTTTGGGGTGATACGATCTAAAGATGTCTAAACAGGTAGAAAAGATGACAGCAAAAGCCAGAAGGATACTTGGGTGCATAGGGAGAGGAATGACCTGCAGGAAAAAGGAGATGATAGTACCTCTGTATAAATTTCTAATAAGACTTTTATAGTAGTATGCACAGTTTTAGAGATCGCACCTTCAAAAAGATATAAACAGGATGGAGTCAGTCCAGACAATGGTTACTGAAATGATTCTGTGGGCATATAGGGACAGACAAAGTTCTGAATATTTATACTTTGGAGGAAAAGTGAGAAAGGGGAGATATGAAAGAGACATTTAAATACATCCAAGGCAAAAATGCACAGGAGCTAGGGCTCTTTCAACTGAAAAGAAGCTCTGGATTGAGGAGGCCTAGAATGAAGATGAAAGGGGATAGATTCAGGAGTAATCTAAGGAAAATATTTATTTATGGAAAGGGTAGAACGGCCTCCCAGCAGAAGGGGTGGACTGTATCTGAATTTAAGAAAGCCTGGAACAAGCACAAAAGATCTCTAAGAGAGAGGAAAGGACAGTAGAGCTTAGTAGCAGTGGCATAGACAAGGGTGGGCCCAGGCCCACCCAGTAGCAGCACACCTGTGATGTGGCTGGCAGGAATCCCGAAGCCCCACCAGCTGAAAACTCCCAACAACTGTCCCTCCTGCATACCTTGTAAATAGCAGATCTTGGCCTGCAGTGAGCAGCGACTGATACATACTGCTTGCACCAGCCCCACAGCTTTCCCTCTGATGTCTTCCCACCTATGGGGAAACAGGAAGTTGCATCAGAGGGAAGGCTGTGGGGCCAACGTGAGCAGTGTGTATTAGTTGCTGCTCGATGCCAGTGAAAATCTGCTATTTAAAAGGTATGTGGGGGTGGGGATGTTTAAGAGATCATATGACATGCAGGCGAGAGAGGGAGAGACAAAAATCACTTGTGGGACAAGGCAGAGTTCTTCTGCCCACCCATCTTGGGCCCAGGCCCACCCAAAATTGGGTGTCTGGCTAAGCCCCTGCTTAGTAGTTTGTATGAATAGGCAGACTGGTCATCATTTTCTAAGGCTGTCTGTTCCTGAAGGTTTTCAGTACCTAGGGCCTAGGGAGAGAAAGTAGCAACCACCCAGTAGGGGTAATGGGGCAATTCTGTAAATGGGCACCACAATTCAGGTGCCATGAGACCAACATTCAAAACAAATTAAATGGCCAGGAGAGGCTCTTGGCTCTTTATGATCAAATATCTTTATTGTCACTCAACAGTATTGTCAAAAAGAACAGTGAGTACAGAAATATATCACATTTTGCAAGTTAAGCTAAAATATCAACAACAGTTTTGCTAATTTCACCCCTCCCAACTCTCTTACCATCAGGCTCATTTTCGAAAGAGAAGGACTCCCATCTTTTGACACAAATCGGAAGATGAGCATCCTTCTCACAGGGTCTCCCAAATCGGTATAATTGAAAGCCGATTTTGGACGTCCCCAACTACTTTCCGTTGCAGGGATGGCCAAAGTTCCCGGGGGCGTGTCGGAGGCGTAGCGAAGGCGGGACTTGGGCGTGCCTAACACATGGACATCCTCGACCCATAATGTAAAAAAAAGGGTGCCCCTGACGAGCACTTGGATGACTTTACCTGGTCCTGTTTTTCTTTCAACCAAAGCACAAAAAGGTGCCCGAACTGACCAGATGACCACCAGAGAGAATCTAGGATGACCTCCCCTTACTCCCCCAGTGGTCACTAAACACCTCTCACCTTCAAAAAACATCTTTAAAAATATTTTGTGCCAGCCTCAAATGTCATACTCAGGTCCATCACAGCAGTATGCAGGTCCCTGGAGCAGTTTTAATGGGTGCAGTGCACTTCAGGCATGCGGACCCAGGCCCATCCCCCCCTACTTGTTACACATGTGGTGGTAAATGTGAGCCCTCCAAAACCCACCACAAACCCACTGTATCCACATCTAGGTGCCCCCCTTTACCCATAAGAGCTATGATAGTGGTGTACAGTGGTGGGTAGTGGGTTTTGGGGGGCTCAGCACACAAGGTAAGGGAGCTATATACCAGGGAGCAATTTCTGATGTCCACTGCAGTGCTCCCTAGGGTGCCCGGTTGGTGTCCTGGCATGTCAGGGGGGCCAGTGCACTACGAATGCGGGCTCCTCCCACGACCAAAGGGCTTGCATTTGGTCGTTTCTGAGATGGGCGTCCTTGGTTTCCATTATCGCTGAAAATCAGAAACGACCAAGTCTAGGGACGACCATCTTTAAGGATGACCTAAATTTCAGGAGTTGGGCGTCCCCGACCGTATTATCGAAACAAAAGATAGACGTCCATCTTGTTTCGATAATACGGGTTTCCCTGCCCCTCCATCGGGACATTTTGGGAAGATGTCCTCAGCAAAAGTTGGGCGTCCCTTTCGATTATTCCCCTCCACATCCCCCAACAGAAAACAAAATTCCCCTAATCCCACGTCCCCATCACTCTATTATCTATTATCCCTTTTGCCTGTTCTCCTACTAGTAATTAAGTGACAACCCCCTATAAGAATAATAATAAAACTCTCTCCTTCCATTCCTTTTCTATTCCACATCTAAATTATTCAGTAAAGCTAATCTAATGTGCATCGTTAAGGAATCTTCATATTCTCCCTTCCCCAAATGCTCCCCATCCATTGGGTAATGAGTTGTGAATTTGATATACTGCTTTGTATGGTACAACCAAAGTGGTTTACATTCATTATATGCAGGTGCTTTCTCTGGCCCTAGTTGCTCACAGTCTTGTGACTTGCCCAGGATCACAAGGAGCTGCAGTGGGAATTGAACCCAGTTCCCAGGGTTCTCAGCCCACTGTACTAGCCATTAGGCTACTTCGCCACACTGTTCATCCCTCCATAGCATTCTCTAATTTGCATTTTAAATCATGAATGCATAATGCATTAATTGAAACACAGGAAACAACACAATTCTAAATCATTCAACAAGTTAAAAAGGAAAAACATAACAAATATGACTTCCAGAAGAACCCATAATATAAGCGAAGAATCCTAGAAAACAAGGAGTAGAAACATCAATGTGTACATCATTCATGCGCCTTCTCCTCCTCTCATCCTTTGGATTCTTCTGCCTCCTGCGTGTGCTCCTCGCCCAGCTGAGCCATGCAGGCATTTCTTTGTTACCATGACTGGGCTCTGCTTATGTACTCTTAGAGATGCCAAATCTCCTTTTATTGTGGGCGTCTTCTGCCCACATGTTGGCAGATTGGTTCCCATTGTGGTAGCTTCAGTATTCATGAACATGTCTACTGCACAGGTCTCAAGATTGTTAAGCACCAATCAGAGGATTTCAGTATATGGCCTAGGTGCTGGAAGCACTAAACGTTTGGCCTTTAGCCTCTCACATTGCCTCTGTCTAACAAATGACAACACTTGGCTTTTCTCAACCTTCTTAATAAAAGATTTTGACTCTCTTTTGGAGCGTTGAAGGCACTTGGCTTCACAATAACATCCTGCTTCACAGTACACCTGGATTTTGCACTAAAATCCAGGTCGGTGGCGGTGGGATACTTGCTGGAAAGGTCACAGAGACCCAGGAATCGACGCTGAGCCCGAATATTTAATGCCAGGCCATTTCTGGTGACTGGCATTTAATTTCTGAGTGTTTTTTGGCCAGCTTAAATTTAACCAGTTAAATTAATATTCTGTGCTAGCCAGTTAAGTTTATAGCGGCCAAAGATAGGACTTCTATTAGGCTGTCCAATATTGCCACTAAACTTAGCTGGCAAAGCGCTGAATATTTGCGGCTAGCCGATTATCTGCCATGCGCTAACTGCTAATATTCAGCGGAAATAACCAGCTATCTCACACTGAATATTAGCTCTTAGCCTGCTAAATGCTGTTTAACTGGCCAAGAGCCGTGGTCCTGGCTGGTTAAATAGCTTTGAATATTGGGGGTGGCGGATATTTGATATAGGCATTCTAGTAGCTATTTAGACATAGGATGTGATGCATAGCAAAGGAGGTGTGCTGAGTGTTAATAGGGAACCATGAACATTCATCTATTGAAAAGAGTGAAGCAGAAAAGAGCAAACTATGGAGAATATCCTGCAGTGAGTTGAGGGATATAGAACAGAGGAGAAACCCCCAATCTATGAATGGAGGTTCATAGTGCCGGATCTGAGCCCTGCTTCTAGTTAAGCTAGGACGTAAAGGAGCAAGAGGAGGCTACTAGGTTGAAAAAAAAAGATTTTATAAGATTGTGTGGCTGAATGTGTGTGTATAAGAATGAACGTCTGTGTGCCTTCATAAAGAGGTAAACTGGCAGATGTAGTGACTTGAAGCAGTTCAGAGGAAAGCAACCAAAATGATACGAGGGAGGGGTCTCGACCAGAAGATGTATGAGAAGAAACTTGAATACCTGAATATTTACACAGCTGCCAAGGGGACCAACCCACTCAGTGGGCGATAAAGGGCCCACCTCCACCCCATCCCACTTTGCCCAGCTGCACTTATTGGTCCACACATCCCGACCCATTGCTCCCCCCAACACAGCTGATTCGCGGCCAGCGGGAAAAGGAGTGGTCTCCCCGTCCAGCGGCAGGGGGAAAACACCTTCATAAAACGTTATCTCCTGCTGCTGTGGGATCAGCGGCAGCATGATATGGTGCTTTATGAAGACATTTCCTTCTGCCGCTGGACAGGGAGGCCACTCAGCAAGAGAGCCTAGCTTTTTGGCGGGAGTGCAGGAGATGAGTCTCTCTCTGGGTAGGTCTGTGTATACTCTGGAGGAGAAGAGAAACAAGGGAAATATGATACAGACATTTAAATACTTGAAAGATATCAATGAACAAACAAACCTTTTCCAAAAACAGAGGGACTACAGAACTAGAGGACATGAGATGAATATACAAGGGGGAAAACCGAAAAGCAACAATAGAAAATACTTTATCACAGAGAGGATGGTGGATGCCTGGAATGCTCTTCTATGGGAGGAGTATGGAATAAAAGTATAGAGTATTTTTACTCAGAACATAAATGACTTACACAAATAAAAGAAAAAAAGAGAGAGCGAGAGAATATAGAGAAGGGGTGACCTACATGGAGTGGCAGGTGCAACCCTGACCACCTTTCTGAGCAGACTAGATGGACTGTGATGGTCTTTATCACGCTGCTGTTGGCTGAGATCACCAGAGATCCTCTGTATGTATTCACAACTTTTAAATGCAAATGCTGATAACTTCTGCATGCTCTGCTCAAGGCAGAACAAATAGACCTGCAGGATACATGCATTATCCTTCACTGGAGGAGTGTGTGTGGGCTGGAGAAAGGAGGGATGTGCAGTTTAACAGATTGTTCTTGGTTATAAAATCATATGAATGTGGTTAATAATCAAATAGCAGCTTTGTTGATCTGATATATTTTTGTTGATGGAGCTGTTCTTCAGTTCTGGCTCCAACGGTGAATGATGCAGTCAGTGAGCATTAAGATGTTTATATTATTTAATAATAATATAAGATATTGTGCAGTAAAGCACAGTACTGAGAATACTGGAAGCCTCCACTTCTGTTCTACGCCCCACATGTCTGACCGTGACCCAAGTCACTTAGGGGCACTTCTACTAAGCACATGCCTAATGCAGGGCATGCTAAACGTTCTGTGTTAGTTTTGTCATCTGCGCGTGCTATGTGCATAGTATTTGGGGAGGAGGGGGCATGTCAGGGGCAGAGAATGTGCATTGATGTACTAATCAGCTAGCATGCTGACATTAACGCCGTACTAACTGGTAAACGCGTCCGTAATGCAAGAGGTGGTAAATGCTCCTATGGTAATTTTTTTTTAAATGGCCACGTGCTAATGTTGTTATCTGACTCATGTACAGAGCTTGCAGAGTTTTGGGCTAACACATCTTTTCTTCTTGCAGTGCTCCTTCCTGCCAAAGTTCTCCATACACATAGAGACCAGGTATGCAGATAACTGCGGGGACTCTGAAAATGTAAGTTCTCCCTTTCCTAACCAGTTTATATTTTTGTCTCTGTTTAGCTTAGTTTCTTACTGAAACCAGGCTTTATAAAATCATCATCTGTCTATAAGTATACCATCTCCTCCTTTCGTCTTCCTAAACAGATTTACTTATGTTTTCATGTTCTCTTTATGCATATTATCTCATCAACTGTTCCATCTACAGCAACTTCATTTTCAGGATAGCTAAATCTGTGCAAAAGTTAGAGGCTAGAGTAATCTATTTCCAGAATACTGTGAGATGAAGCCAAACATTAGGAAAACACTTTTTCTGCTGTAGTACCAGCAGTAACCAAACGGTGGCAGTATCATATTATTATAATAGAAGATACTGACATCTTGTGTCTACTCTCTGATCACTGCAGCTTGGACAAGCAGACAGGTAACATGCATCTCAGGAAACCTCAGTGTTATGAGAAAAAAGTGCCTCTTAAGAATTAGTTTGCACTTCTTTCCTTATTTGTTAAAGTTTGCTTCAGAGGAACCCCATGATCCACTTCTATAAATTGGCATTGGAAAGTATTTCCAAAACCATTCCTCTGCATGCTTTCCCTAATTGTTATATTCTTCAAGGTCAATATACAGGCAGTTATACATTTTGTGTCACACTAAACATATAACGGTCTTTTTAAAAAAAATATACAGGCGTCTTATATGTAGAATGGTATATATATATAAATCCACTATGGAGGTAATTCTATAACTGGGTGTCTAGATGTGCTGCGCTAAGGACTAGATTCTATATATGGCGCAAAGAAAAATCAGCACTGAAAAAAGCGCTATTCTGTAAGCTGTGCTTAAAGTTAGGCACAGTTTACAGAATAGCACTTATGCCAGAGAATCGTGCCTAACGTTAGACATAGCCACTTACAAGTGAAACATGGTGCAAATGTATGCGTCTAAATTAGATGCGTATCCCCGTTATTCTATAACAATGTGCATTTTAGGATCGCCCCAGTTACGCCCATGACCCTCCCATTTCTATGCCCCCTTTTTCAGATTGCGTGTAAATTTTAGGTGTGGATCCTGTGCCCAAATTTACACGCGTAAATGCTAATTAACCCCCCCCCCCCCCCCTGTTTACGAAGCCGCACGGCAATGCTAACACAGCCTATTCGAAGTGAATGGGTTGTGTCGGCATTAGCGTGCAGCTTAGCAAACAGGGGGGTAAATCTAATTTGTGCCAATAATTTCTTAAGCCAATTATTAGTGCTAATTAAATTGTGCACATGCCATAATTTGCATGCACAATCTTTGGCAACTTTTATAGTTAGGGGGTAAGTGCTAATTCTGTAATGGCATCTGTCCAGTGGATGTATATGACTTGGCACTGGTGGGTCAGGCTTCAGACTACTACTGCTAAAATTTATTATTTCTTAAGTGCTAGTTGACCTACACAGCACTGCACACATAGCAGAGATATAGCGTAGCTAGACATGGCAATCAGTTTCAGCTTGCTGTCTTTAAGTTTTGCATGCCTCATGTGTTCTTGGTACCTTTTCCAGATTTTTAATTGTGACCAAACTGAGGGAGAGCACGAGGTTTCCTTTCTGGACATTGCCTACGATGAGATCCCAGAGAGGTACTACAAGAGCTCAGAGGTAATATCAGCTCGTTAAAGATACAAAACAGGCTGAGGATGGGCCCCCACACAGAGAGGTTTCTGCATAGTTAAATCAATTTTGTTGGGCTATCTGCTGATATTCAATGGCATTTAATTGGTTAGTGCCACTGAATATCTGCACTGACCGTTAAAGCCATAGTCGGTGATTTTGTGGGCATATTGGACCACAAAAAACACAGTCTTATCATTGTCTGATATTGCTTAGGTCAGTGGTTCCCAAACCTGGTCCTGGAGGCACCCCAGCCAGTCTGGTTTTCAGGATTTCCACAATGAATATTCATGAGAGATATTTTCATGCACTGCCTCCATTGCATTCAAATCTCTCTGTGGATATCCTGAAAACCTGGCTGGCTGGGGTGCCTCCAAGACCAGGTTTGGGAACCATTTGCTTAGGTGGTTAACCCCCGGATTCTAAATAGCATGACTTAGGTTGTGCGCGCAAAGCCAGTCATACTCTGGATCTGCATGCACAACTTAATGCAGATAATTACCACTTAACAAGCAATTATTGACACTAATTGGCATTAATTATAATTTACGCGCACAAATGTCTAAGTGTATTCTGCAAAGTGATGTGTGTAAATTCTAAGTCGCATATTTGAAAAGGGGGCATGGCCATGGGCGTGGACTGGGCACGTCATGGGCATTTCTAAAATCTATGCGCATTGTTATATAATACACCCGGTCCACGCCTAATTTAGGCATTGGCATTTACACTGAATTTTATTTGGCCTAACTGCCCACGACTAAATTTAGTTGCACAGATGGGCACTTGGTATATTCTATAAACGGCGTGGAAATTTAGGCATATTCCATAGCATACTTTATAGAATACACCTAGGTGTAATTTTTTTTCGGCGCTGATTTTTTAGGTGTGCTATATAGAATTTAGCCCCAAGTGTTGAATATCGCAATTAATCAGATAACGGATAGCCTACTACACAAACCCAGATAATATCCAGGTATAACACTGGCAGTGGCCAAAAAGATGTCGACTACTGCTGGCTGAATATTTTTGCCATAGTCATTCCACCTCCAGGGCTGACTACTGTAGGGAAGGAAGCATGAGAAGTGACTGTACTCTTTCATCTGGGGATCATTGCGGAGATACAGAAGGAACAGGTGTGCATCAGTTTCCTCTCCATTATTTCCCCTAGTGCTGCCAGTGGCGGCCGATCTCTTTCTGGAGAGAATATGATTGTACAGACAGTTCCCTAGATGACCTCTGCAAGCCAAACTAGTGTATATGATCCAGAGGTCATAAGTGCAGTCAGACACGTTCTTCGTGTTCTGCGTAGAAATTGAAGAGTCAAATTTAGAAGGATTCTTAGACGAGCTGAATAACTAGAAAAGGAGGTTCAAGAAATTTCCTATGTTGATCAACATGATTTTTTTTCTCACTAGGATTTACGGTATTTCTGTTCCATGAAGATGGGACGTGGACCTCTGAGAGAAGGCTGGCGAGAGCACACTCGCCCCATCATGTGCTCCTACAAGCTGGTCAATGTTAAATTTGAGGTCTGGGGGCTGCAGACACGAGTGGAACAGTTTGTGCACAAGGTGAACATGAATTCTGTTAAAAGAGGCAGTAAGGGGGAAGGAAAGAGACCTCAAAAAAAAAATGAAAGGGACCACTAAGAGGAGATAACGTTTTTGTATCGACAAAGCATAAAAATAGTTATTGATGTATTCTCTGCCCTCTAAAGCAGAGATATCCAATAAATGCTCAGCACTCTAATAACTCTTCATACTTTATATAGTCATGACCTCAGCAACGACTTGTTTCACATGAGTACACAACTCATGATTCGCCTGCCTCGTCATCGGTCAGAATTACTTTTCACAAACTTCATTCATTTATTTAAACTTCTATAAAAGTCACTTATGCTACTTAGCTTTTATGTTGACTTTTTAGATCCGCTGCCTACACAGACCATGTTTCGCGGGGTATTAAACCCTAGCTGCATGAAGGTGCGGACCTCTTCGCACCTTGATGCAGATAGGGTTTAGTACCCCGCGAAACATGGTCCATGTAGGCAGCGGATCTAAAAAGTCAACATAAAAGCTAAGTAGCATAAGTGACTTTTCTAGAAGTTTAAATAAATGAATGGAGTTTGTGAAAAGTAATTCTGACCGATGAAGAGGCAAGCGAATCAGAAGTTGTACACTCACGTGAAACAAGTCACTGCTGAGGTCATGAATATATAAAGTATGAAGAGTTATTAGAGTGCTGAGCATTTATTGGATATACTTATGAGAAGCTCCCACTCAGATGTAAATGTTTAATCTATTTAACTGGATTTCTCTAAAGCAGAGAGCCATTGAAATAGGGCCAGGTTAAGTGAACCAAGCCAAGTTGATCTTGGATGAATTGATAAAGGCTAGGCCAGCTACGAGTAGTGGGCAGGGTGCGTCAGGTACAGAACCTCAAATCCTGTCCTGTTAAAAGAAAAATGAAGTTCTGAGCTTCAGACCTTATTCATGAGGTCACATAGTCCAAGTCTTCTGGGTTTGAGGTCCGAATGCATCCTGGGAGCTGCAGTTTCAGATTCTGTCCCTGGAAGCTTGTGATCCTCTTGTTACAGAATATCCTAGTTCCATTAGATCGTGCTTTTGCTGTCTCCTCAACTTTTTTCAGCTAAGGATTTGTTGTGCTTATCCCACACCTCCTTCGTAACCCTGATTCCTTGATTTGATTTGAATTTTAGGTGATCCGAGATATTTTACTGATTGGTCATCGTCAAGCTTTTGCCTGGGTAGATGAGTGGTGCGGTAAGTGAGCAAAGCAGAACATTATATCATAAAAAGAAATAACACCCATTTTATGAACATTTCTGCTGTCTGAAAATTTTCTGCAGGAATGTTCTACCAGCAGAACACACAGGGCGTCACTCTACTAATCCCTGATACAGAAAACCAACATTGCTTCCTGGATCGCTCACCACCTCCTGCCTTACTCCATTACCTCCTGCTCCCCTGTGTCTTCCCTCTCTCTTTATATCTGGATTCATTTAAACTCTCTGTTTGTTCTCTCTTTTTATGGTCTTTATCTGGTTCTCTCCTTGTCTCCTTAGTCATTCTTGTTTTCAAACTTCTCATTTCTTTACATTCCCTGGGTAGTAAGCAAGCTCTGGGCACCTTGCAGTGACACAAAGTGACTGCAGTAACTGATGTTTGCTATTACTAGAAAAGTTGTCCTCTGGATTCTCACTTATTGGAAAGGAATGCCAATTACCACAGTCTCCAGTAACTTGAGTTTATGCTGTAAAAATGGGACCATCCCAGCTAATCTGAAAGTACCACCCAAATCAATTTAAGAGCTACAAAGAGCAAATTTGCTTTCCCTAGTGTAGCCACAGTGACTCTTAGAAGGGTGCTAATTTCTCTTTCAAGCACAGGATGGGGAAATTTGTTGTAGTTAGTCAACAAAGATGTTGCTAAATAAGGAGCACTAGGTATCGCCTGCTCTATTGCTCCAACATTTAACATGGACTGAGGAGGATCATAGTGGAGAAGAGGAGTTCCTGTTTCAGATATTCTCCCACTTCCTGTCTAGGAGGACAGGTGGGCTCGTGGTTAATATAATGGACTAGGTCCTAGGAGACATAATTTTAAATTTCCTTGTTGGTATTCATTAACTTGGGCAAGTCACTTTGCCTCCCATTGCCCAGATAACAGACTGTAAGTTCTTTGTGTTAGGGACTCCTGGTGCCCGTATGTTACTTATTCACCCGAACAGAGATGGGCGCCTTTCGCCGATAATGGAAAAAAAGTATGCGTTTGTAGCTAGAATTTAGGGCACTTTTCCTGGACCCTGTTTTTTCACGAATAAGGCCCCAAAAAGTGCCCTAAATGACCAGATTACCACCAGAGGGAATCGGGGATGACCTCCCCTGACTCCCCCAGTGGTCACTAACCGCCTCCCACCACAAAAAATGATGTTTCACAACTTTTTATTTTCACCTTCAAATGTCATACCCACCTCCCTGGCAGCAGTATGCAGGTCCCTGGAGCAGTTGTTAGGGGGTGCAGTGGACTTCAGGCAGGTGGACCCAGGCCCATCCCCCCCTACCTGTTACAATTGTGCTGCTTAATGCTTAGTCGTCCAACCCCCCCAAACCCATTGTACCCACATGTAGGTGCCCCCCTTCACCCCTTAGGGCTTTAGTAATGGTGTAGACTTGTGGGCAGTGGGTTTTGAGGGGGATTTGGGGGGCTCAACACACAAGGGAAGGGTGCTATGCACCTGGGAGCTCTTTTACCTTTTTTTTGTTTTTGTAAAAGTGCCCCCTAGGGTGTCCGGTTGGTGTCCTGGCATGTGAGGGGGACCAGTGCACTACGAATCCTGGCCCCTCCCACGAACAAATGCCTTGGATTTATTCGTTTTTGAGCTGGGCGCTTTCATTTTCCATTATCGCTGAAAAACAAAAACGCCCAGCTCACAAATTGTCGAATAAAACATGGACATCTATTTTTTTTGAAAATACGGTTCGGTCCGCCCCTTCACGGACCCGTTCTCGGAGATAAACGCCCATGGAGATAGACGTTTTCATTTGATTATGCCCCTCTCTGTGTACTCTCTCTCCCACTTACAGCCATATTGTAGTCTTTTGATCCTGCTTCTCTTAAACTTTCCCCTGCCATGCCCATTTTCATCTCCCACACCATTATCTGTGCGTGGGTTTCTTGATTACACCGAAGCCACATAAGGCAGATAGCCCTTGTACTGTACTCCTGGTGTGGGGGAACTCAGCTAGCAGCATCTGAACAGTTCAAACAGTTGGCATGGCATAACATAGATTTAGTGTACGTGAAAAAGAATTGAGAGAGGAAGGGGATTGGGAGGGGGAGAATGCCTTGAGGGGGTAAGCAGGGAGGGGGTACAGTGGGGAAAATCAGGAAGTGGAAACTAGGGAGAATTAAGTATTGGGAGAAATTGTGGTGGCAGGGGATTGGAAACAAAAGGGGGGGTGGAGAAGCAGGCCTTGTGGGATGAAAAGTTGAAGAAAATGGAGCAAGCAGACTGGGGAGGGGAAATTGGAGAAATTAGACTGGGGAAAAGACAGGCCAGGCAGTGGAGGAGGATGAGTAATGGAGGGCCTTTCTGAGGAGAGAAGATATGGGGCTGGACAGGTTGGGTGGAAAAGAGGGGAGAGGTATAGAGACAGGCAGGGTCAAAAATACAGATGGGCACACAGAGATGGAGAAAAAGAACAAGAAAAGGGATATATAGAAATGTAAAGTAAATGAGAAGTTTGAATCAGGAAACAAGAAGAGAACCAAATTAATGACCATGAAAAGAAGGAACAATCAGAGAATGAATCCGGACATAATGGGAAACACAGGGGAGCAGGAGGTAAAGGAGTAGACCAGGAGGTGAGCGATCCAGGAGGTGAGGTGGTAATTGTAGTGTTATCTGCCAAACCACTACTTTATAACCCACTAGCCATAATAGGGTTGTTGAGGACATAAATGAAGATCCTTAGGTTGACTCAACTTTCATGTGTCCTCCGTGCCCTTTCAACCAGAGGGAACTTACTAAGGCTTCAGCCTTTAGAACCTTGGGATTGGATATTCATCCGCTGCCGGTGTTTTTCACAGATATTCAATGTTGGGCCATGTCCGGGTATCAGCATTGAATATCTAGATTTATGCGGCTGGCTATGTCTTATGCGATATTCAGCATTTAACTATATAAGGGACACTGCATAAAGACAGTAATGATTTTTATGCAGTCCAATTTGACTACTAAACTTAAGTGCTGAATATGACACTAAACTGTATAAGTGCCAGACTGCCCACAAAATAGCCAGCTTTGAGTTTAGCAGTCAGTGGTGATATTCAGCAGCAATAACTTGGTTGTGATAGCCCTGCACAATCAATTTAACCAGCTAGGAAATGTTTCTAGCTGGTTAAATCACTTCAAATATTGACCCCCTGGTCTTCACCCCTAGTCTTTGAAGGTCACCAACAATCAGGTTTTCAGTATGGATATCCTGAATATCTAACCCATTAGTGGCCCTCAAGAACTGGGAGTGATGTCTGAGACCTTAGAAAGATGTACCTGTCCTTTTTAAGGTAGCCCCCTTTCCTTTCTCATGGCACTTGCAGGATATGCTTGTCCCTGTAAAGGTGTTTTGTTCCTTAAATGCCTGATCTTGTGGAATTGTATGATATAAAAATGTGTCTTCAGCAGAAGTGTGAATTTACAGAATAACAGTTATTGTCCCTGCTCAATAACCTGCCTGATTAACCCAAAGGAGGAATCTCTCTGGCTTTCTTCCCCTGTGAGAGAATGTTTGCCACATTTCTTTCTGCAGCTTCATGCCAGTCTTTTGCCAGCCTTCCTTCTGTCTGATATCCTACTGTTCCATCTGCATGTCTTACCAGTGTTCTGCCTCTTCTCAGCTTTCAAGGGGAAGCTCAGGGCAAAGCTTCAGCAGAAGTTAATTTTTTTTCCTTCTAATCCTATTCTGAGATGCAGACGGCGATTATTGTTATTCTTCCTACTCATGGACACACTGAGGAGTGGCATAGCCTGTGGCTATCAAAATCAGTATTTTATTTATTGGCTTGTATATCTATCTATATGTTTATATGGGAGGCAGTTCTATAAACTGGCACATTTATTGAGGCATGCTGATGCCCAGTGCTGGACACCAGTTCTAAGATGCAGTCGAAGAATATTAGCGTAAGGTGGCATCAATGCACCTAAGTTTAAATTCAGACTTTTACGTCAAGTCAATCGCAGGTGTAAATGGGCGCACCTCCATGCGCCAAGTGACATAACTGATAGTATTCTATAAGGCAATGGCACATCACTTGAAGACACGCCCATGGCCTGCCCATGCTCCACCCACACACATCCCCCCCACCCCTTGTGCTATTGCACTTAGGCATTACTTTATAGAATAATACCTAATACACATTGGGTGTAACCACCAAGTACTAGTGAAGCCAGGATGTGAGAAGAGCCAGAATGGCTTTCATGGAGAGAAAGGTATTCTTTCCAGCAGTGGCGTAGCTACGTGGGGCCAGGGGGGGGCCTTGGCCCCTGTAGATTTGGCCCTGGACCGGCCAGCCAACGACTCTCTCAACCCTCCCACCGTCAACCCTCCCCCGCCGTCGCCGTGAGCTACCTTTGCTGGCAGGGGACCTCAATCCCCACCAGCTGAGGAGGTCCTCTTCTTCCCACAAAGGCTTTGTTCTGTTTCTGACGTCCTGCAAGTTGTATGTGCAGGATGTCAGAAACAGAACGAAGCCTTTGCGGGAAGAAGAGGACCTCGGCTGGCGGGGATTGGGGTCCCCTGCCAGCAAATGTAGGTGATGGGGGAGGGTTGGCGGCGGGAGGGGGGGGCAAGAGGTTTGTCGGCAGGGGTTGTCAAAGTTGGCGGGGGGGGGGGTCGGCGGCGCCGGGGGGGGGGGGGGCTAAAATGTGCCCCCTCACCTCAGGCTCTGGACCCCCCTCCCGCCAAAGTCTGGCTACGCCCCTGCTTTCCAGATGTTGAATAGCTGTGGGCTGAACACGGAGCTGGGCTTTGAGATTTTTCCATTTACACAGGGCTCAACTTTTGAAAGCTTTATTAAGTCCGAAATCCTGCAGTGCAAGTTTCCAGTTCCTTACCCTGTCCTGCCCCCTTACCTTAGGGAAGATATAATGCAACACTTCCAAAGAGAAGGGGCAGGACTGGAGCTCTAGCAGCTTGGATCCTGAGCCAGGGGAAGCCAGATGGAGCTTGCCCAGCCTTTCTTCCCTAGACCAAGTCACAAAGGCAGGAAGAGCAAGACTGACAGAAGCTTTAGAGAACTGTGTTTATTCCTTTTTCTTAAAGGCTGCCCTGAACCAAAGGGGTTATTTAGCTGTGAATCAGGATAGCCAAGAGGGTAAAAAGGGACTTTAGAAAAACACTATGAATGTTTAGAAGTAGCCATAGTCAGTGAAGAAGTTTGGCTGTGTGCTGCAAGCTACCCGGGAGAGAAAGTGAGGGAGGGGAATAAATCTCTGTTGCCTAGTGTCCAAGTGAGAAGGAACAGAGTCTAGGAACATTGCCTGCTGTTAATGTTTATTAAAAAGGGATTAACAGTCCTAAGTAGCCAAAGTGACAGTGAAGGAATTTGGAATAGCATCTTAAGGCTTAAGGGCCGGATATTCAAAACTATTTAACTAGCCAGGAATAGCTCCTGGCCAGTTAAGTAGTATTTTAGTGCATAACCACAGATATTCAGCGGTTGATAACGGGTTAGGCATGGCTATTCAGCACCAAACTGGCTATGTTTAGCATTAAAATATGCTGCATAAATAGCAGGCCTGTCTTTAACTGCTAAACACTTAACTGGTTAGCGCTGAAATTCGGTTTATCCGGTTAAGTTGCCTCAGTCGAAAATGAAATCGGATATTCAGTGCCAGTCGCTGGAAGCAGTCTGGCATTGAATATCTGGGTTTAACATCAGCTGTGAACAACAAAAGCATTGCCGGCTGAATATCGGGAGCTATATGTTGTAAGCAACTCCTGATACATGTGTGAATATAGGCAGCCACTGACTCCTGATCTCCCCACATGGAGGGAGGAGGGAGAAACACCTATTAATGTGATATTGGAACACTTATTATGGTGTTATTGAAGATATGCACAAAAGTGGCAGCTGAAGAGAGACTTTTGAGAAGGGAAATGAATGTTCTTTTTCAGTTAAGGAGATTAGACTCTTTTATGGGTTGGATATCCAACTGAATTTAAGTCCTTTTCTTTCTTTGAGTGAATAAACAGGTTTTTGTTCAAAGCAATACCTTATCTGGTAAAGAGACTTTGAAGCAGACAGGGGAGGGGGAATATCCTACTTAAGAATGCAACTGCAGACAGATTTTCAGCCAGTGACCAGCAGGGGGCAGTGCAGTTAGTGGCATGACACACCTACCTTGGTGGTGGCCTATCATTATACATACACACTCATATTTATCAATCTATAGGATGGTTTAGTCCAGACAGGTAGGAAAACTAATGAAACTGGGAATGACAAAGTATAGAAATGATAAGTAGTAGTAGTAGTGAAACAGGTGGGAAATCAGGAGACGAAAGGCAAACTTTGGTTCCAAACAAGGCAACTTTATTGCTAGCAAGTGAACAGCACCGAGTAGTCTCGGGACACTGTGTGTCATAAATCATCTGACACTTACATTTATACTTCCCTACTGGGCCTGCGCATTTGGCCCCTTACACATCACTACTGGCATGCGCAGTAAACATTTGTAGTTCTTACAGTACAAAATTGTAGTCCCAGTACATACTCACGTCATAACACTGAAATGATACTGGCAAGAAAAACGAAACTTAGCAGCTTATTCTTCACACACACACAATGCTCCTTTCTAGCACAGGAGATAAGGTTCGGCTCAGGAATGCAGGGGGTGTCAGCACCCTCCAAGGTCGCGTTGCTACATGCAAGCTGGTCTTGTATAGGCCTTGCAAACTACTGTTACAAGCTATATGTCTAATAGTCCTGCATTCTGTCCTTACATTAGTAAACAGCAACCTTCTTTCGTTAGTAAACAGTAAAACTGGATAAGGCACAAATGTCCAGTGCAGTAATAAGGTGTGGCTAACCAGCCAAAAGCAGAGGTAGAGTGCATAAGTATACGTCCATCAGTAGGCACAAAAAGATGAGGTTGTCCTGTTGTTCAGCAGTATTCGGGTAGCATTAGGCGTTCCACTCCTTCATTCCCCCCTTTTGATACTTGAACATCCATTCTGGTGGAGAGTATCACCACCATGAACCCTGAAAAGGAAAGAAAGGACAAGGATAGTCAGCGAGGGAGGCAACAAGTAGAGCCCTAAGCCCTTGCGCAGCCGTTGGTTGCTTCGCCGGGGTTGAGACGGAGGGTCCCTAGAGGAATCCCCCCCCCCCCCTTTGTAGCCAGTCTTATGCTGACACAAGGGTACTGGCCCATTAAATGACTCAGGGGGTTCAAGGTGCACATCAGCCACAAGGTGCTTCATCGTAAGGTTCGTCAGACTGGGGAATGGGGGAGTACATCTGGAGAGCCATGAGCTGGGCAGCAGCCCGGCGGTCAGCGATGCTCTCCATGGTGGAGCGGAGACACCTGAAAACAAAGGGAAGAGATAAAGGAATTAGTAAACAGGACAACAAAAACAGGCCACCCATGACAAGGAGGCCTTGCAGGCTCCCGGAGGTTGGCAACCAGCTGGTTAGGGAGGAAGTCCAGTCCCACGCGCTGTTCCAGGTCTGGACGGGGACGTGGGCTAGTTTGACCATTCGGTCAGTTATCTCTTTGATGACCTGGCTCTGGTCATCAATCTGTAAGCAGCAATTACTGAGGTTAAACTTGCCACACACCCCGCCCTCCTGGGCTAGGAGGTAGTCAAGAGCCAAGCGATTTTGGTAAACTGCGGTAATGAGCTTAGTGTTTTGTCGGGCTAGGATATTGAGGGCAAAGGCCGAATCGTTAGTAAGGATTTCGAGCACGGCCTGTAGGCGAATAATGCGATTCAGCATATAGATAGGGGTTCGGTACCCGTATGTACCATCTTCAGCCCATGTGGCCGGTCCATAGTAATGAATGATGCGTTCTGGCGGCCACTCATTGTCTTTCCAGTCTCCAATTTGGACTTTGGGCTTGGTGTTTAGAAAGGACCGTTTACGTCTGGCAGGGGTATCTGGCCCCTTTTCCACGTATAGGGGGATACCCAAAGTTTCGCCAACTCGCAGGGGCAGAAGGAAAAAGCTAGGTCGAACAGTGCCCAAGAGACAGGTACCGTACCAGCGGGCCGGGAGCTGTTCGTAGGCCCTGCGCCCGCAGATATAGTAGTAGCCCTCCGGGGCTACCCACTTGAGGGAGGCGTTTCCTCCGTATGTCCATGTCGTGTTCAAGGTGGGTTCTGTCCAAATAGGCTCCGGGGCGGGCAGGTCATCCGTTTGCCACCAGGTCGTCCGGCTTCCATTATACTGAAGGACCCCCGTGCAAGCAGAATCTCCCACTGGTACAGAGTACCGCTTCGATGGCGCTCGACTAGCGCAGAGGGGTACCTATGATATTTGTTCTTAGGGCCCATTCGTACGGCTTCGGCCGTTGGGGAAAGGTAATGTTACTGGTGTTGAGTGCATCCCATGTTTGCTGTCGGATCTCTCTCGCTTCCCAGGGCCATTGTTCACCCATGTCGGTGCCTCCACAGACGAAACAGTTGGCAATTCCCAGGGAGAGGGCAATGTTTTCGGCCAAGTTGAGGAACATATTCCGGGCTTCTGGGGAAATGGGGAATTTAGTCTCGGTCTGTTCAGCACGAGCGATTTCATCGAATACCTCTTGGTAGCCGACGACAGTAGTCTGGTAGTGCGTAGGAGGCTTTGTTTCGAGGCTCTGATATATGGTAATATATGTCAACGGATCCATTCCTCCTCCGTCAATGCCAAGGCCCCACGTCCCTCTCCATGGCATATCGTGTCCTCGAATGGGCCAGTCTAGGGACACATAGTTACCAGAACCTCGACGAAACTCGCCTAGGCCGGTGCAGCCGGCATATCCTCCACCTGTATAAGCACATACTCGGTCCCAGCCCGAGGCTCGAGTGTCACCGGCACATGGGAGCCAAACCCACGGAGAGCAGCATCTCACGTCTGGACTGAAGGGGCAGACATACTTGTGGTCGTTCACATATGCCTTACGCCAACTCTGGCTGCCACATTTACGAGACCAAGGGTGTTTGTCCATGGCGACACAAACGTCGAAGGTTAGGGTTGCTACCGTTTGGATGCCACCGACAAGGATGCGAGTGGAATTTATGTAATACAGAATGCCATCTCCCTCGACTCCCGGAGGCCCGGCCACATACGCAGGGAGTCCTACACTGAGGGTGACATTGTAGTATCTTGGCTTGGTAGGGCTATGGCAGATAGTGAGATTGCCTTGGAGGCATCTGTGGAACTGTTGGAGGCCATTCGGGGTTATGAGGGCACAAGTCGGGAGAAGCCGGCAATCGCCTTCCGGGGGCTGCGTCTGGTGAATGAGGGTGGTAACCAGGTGATATCCTCCCTCTATACGATGGCGCACCAGGCGCAAACATTCAGTGCAGTTCAGGCTCAGGGTGGCAGGATAGCTCGGGACTGCACACAGGAGAAGGAAGATGCTCAGCATTATAGATGTGGTGGGAGGTATCCGAGCTTTTGCAGCAAGAAGATAATGAGGCCCACGATGAAGGCTGCGATAAACAGGGAGCCAAAAACGCAGTGGGTCCAGAAGCTGAGTTCCTGTTGCTGGGCAGGCATGAATCTGGTGGTTCACGTCTTTCTTAAGGTCAGCCGTAATGGAGCGTCTGGATGGTGATGAGCAGTCCAACGCTTCGGGGTGCTGTTAGTGGGAGCGGCAGGTTTCAGTCGGGTCCAATGTATCCACACCGAGCTTCCTGCAATTTTAACAGCGGTTGGGGTCGTTAGGAGAACAAGGGAGGGCCCCTTCCATTTGGGCTTTAGACAGTCAGATTCATCCCACTCTTTTACCCAGACCTCATCTCCTACCCTGAACCGATGTGTGGGATTGGTGAGAACCAAGGGGGCTACTCTTTCAGTGTATTGCTGGATGTCTTGCACTACCTCGTGTAATGCTTTCATCTGTCTCACTAAGGAACTCTCGCCCTGTATCTGCAAGGAGTCGGGAAAAGAGGGTAGTGGTGGTGGCCTAGCATACATCATCTCGTAAGGAGTAAGGCCGGTAGCCTTGGGGGTACACCTAAGATGTAGCAAGGCCAGTGGAAGCAGATCGGGCCATTTAGCTTTGGCTTCTTGGCATAGCTTGGCTAGCTGGTTCTTCAGGGAACGGTTAGCTCTCTCCACCATTCCACTGCTTTGGGGTCTCCAGGCACAATGTAACTTCCAATCGAGGCCCAGTCTCGTACTGAGCTGTTGAGTTACTTCGCTGGCAAAGGCAGGACCGTTGTCGGAGTTTATCTGCTTGGGGAGTCCGTATCTGGGTAAGATTTGATGAAGCAGTAGGGAGGTGACTTCTTTAGCCATTTCCGTTCTGGTGGGCTGGGCTTCAATCCATCCGGTGTAGGTACACACGGCGACGAGGATAGCTTTGTAGCCCCGGGCCGGGGGCATGTGGGTAAAGTCAATCTGGCAGACTTGGAAAGGGCTAGTGCCTCGGAGAACATGTCCTGGCATAGGACCGGGCCCCGTTCGAGGGTTGTTCCGGGCACAAGTTGCGCATCGGCTGGAAGCATTTTTGGTCCACAGGGACAGTTTGTTGATGTAGTAAGTTTTCTCGAGTAGGCGCCCCAGGGCGTCTCTGCCCAGGTGGGTGCGATCGTGAGCCTCCTTGGCCACCGTCCAGGCCAAGGCTTCGGGTATCCATATGCGCCCATCCTGTAGTACCCACCAGCCATTGCGTGACTCCAGGCCTTCTTGTCGGGCCCATTCCGTTTCTTGGGAGGTGTAGATGGGGATTTCTGTAGGGAGATGGACGACGAGTACAGGGTCAGAAGAGTGAGTAGAGCAAGGGAGCAGACTTGCCCTTTTTGCGGCATCATCCGCTCGTTGGTTACCGCGGGCAATAGGGTCCGTCCGGCCGGTGTGGGCCCTACAATGCATTACAGCTACTTTCTTTGGCTTCCACACCGACTCGAGCAGTTGGCAAATCTCAGTGGCATTTGCAAGTCCTTTTCCCTCAGCCATCAGGAATCCCCTCTCCTTGTACAAGGCTCCATGCACCTGGAGGGTGAGGAAGGCGTATTTGGAGTCAGTGTAAATGTTAACAACTTTCCCTTCAGCCCACAGGAGGGCTTTGGTGAGGGCGATCAGCTCCGCTTTCTGGGCTGACGTTCCGGGTGGCAGGGCCATAGCCTCGATCACGTGGTCCTCAGATACAACAGCATAGCCAGCTCTTCGACTTCCCTCTATTACTTGGCTACTTCCATCGGTGAACAGGGTGATGCCCCCCTGCCAGGGTTGGTCCTTGAGGTCAGGTCTGCTAGAATGCACAGTGGCCATTACCTCCTCACAGTCGTGGAGTGGTGATTCAGGGGCCGGAAGGAGGGTAGCAGGATTAAGGTTGGTTGTGTCCAGGATCCGCACCTCCGGATTTTCGCACAGGAGGGCTTGGTATTTGACCAATCGGGAGTTGGTCATCCATCTGGGTCCGTGGCTCTCGAGTAGGCCGCGGATGGTGTGGGGTGTGGTCACAAAGAGTGTCTGGCCAAACGTGAGTTTATTGGCCTCGTGTATCAGCAGACAGGCCGCTGCAATGCTTCGGAGACAGCCCGGCCATCCTCGTGCCACGTTGTCCATTCCCTTGGAGAGATATGCTACAGGGCGTTGCCAGGTGCCGACCAGTTGGGTGAGGACTCCAAGTGCCAATCCTTTCTTTTCGTCGATGAACAAGTGGAATGGCTTAGTCACATCTGGTAGTCCGAGCGCTGGTGGGGCCGCAAGGGCATCCTTGAGGTCCTGAAGGGCTTTCAGTTCGTGTTTCTCCCACTGGAGATTTTGGCCCTCGAGTTCAGGCCCTCTCAGTTTGGCGTACAAACTGTGGGTCAGGATGGCAAAGTTGATGATCCAAATGCGGCAATATCCAGCGGCTCCGAGGAGTGCCCGTAGTTCCTTCTTATTTGCAGGAGTGGGTTGGTTGCGGATAGCTTGGGTTCGGGGGGTACCGAGCCTTCGGGTTCCTTCTCGGAGGCGGAAACCCAGGTATTCGACTTCGATCTCGCATATCTGGGCCTTTTTGCGGCTGGCCCGGTACCCCTGGGCTTCCAGGGTTTTCAAGAGGTAAAGGGTAGCTTCTGCACAGTCCGTGTACGTTTCACGGGCCACCAACAGGTCATCCACGTACTGGACGACCGGCCCGTACTCGTCTTGGTACGTTTTCAGGTCCTGGGCAAGCTGGTCACCAAAGAGGGTGGGGGAGTTCTTGAACCCCTGAGGAAGCCGGGTCCATGTATATTGCTGCTTGGTTCCCGTCTGTAAGTCTTCCCACGTGAAGGCAAACAACTTCTGGCTGTCGGCAGCAAGGGGGATGGAGAAGAAGGCGTCCTTCAGATCAATGACACTATACCACTTGGTTTGGGATGGCACTTGGGCTAAGATGGAGTAGGGGTTTGGTACGAGGGCGACTATGTCGGCTACCTGGTTGTTGACTTTCCTCAAGTCCTGGACGGGTCTGTATTCGGATGTTCCTGGCTTCTTAACGGGCAACAATGGGGTATTCCATGCGGATCTGATTGGTTTAAGAACCCCCTGTTGAAGAAGTTTCTGTAGATGAGTGTGCATACTATGCCGGGCTGCATAGGGGACGTGGTATTGTCCTTGGTTGACAACTTGAGCATTCGGTTTGAGCTCAATCCAGATGGGGATAGCGTTAACGGCCAGTCCTCCGGGGTTCACTTCTGCCCATACATCAGGCACTTCATCCATTATGGCTCGCCTCTGCTGGGCAAAAGGGGTATTCTGGTCGTAACGGCAGTCGCCAGGTCCTACAGTTGAGGGAGCGTATAGTCTCCATTCTTCTCTTACTGGACAGATAAGTGTTACTGGCCGATCTTCAAAGCGAGCTTCCACTTCACCCGTGGTCTTGAACTTCAAGGTGGCCTGGAGCTTACAGAGCAGGTCTCGACCAATCAAGGGGACTGGGCATCCAGGGATGTGTATGAACTGATGAGACACCATCGTCCCTCCGATCTGGACTTGGCGCTCCTTGAGGAGGGGGGCCGCAAGGGATTTCCCGGAGGCTCCCACAATTGGTATAGTTTCTTTCGTGGCTGGGGCTATGGCGGTGGTGATAACAGATCGCTGGGCCCCCGTGTCTAGTAAGGCCTTCATAGACTCTGTCCCCACCCGAATTTCCACCAGAGGGTCAGTGGGGACTCTGCCCTCCCGGTTTCTTCATGCTGTGCTGTCTCGGGTAGCGTCCACCGCCATCTGCCATTCCCTCCGGTCATCCCGTCCTCTATCTCTTCGGCCCCTTCCCCGGCCTCGTCTGGGGGCCCCTGTACGGTCGCCCGTCTCCTCCTCTCTCTGCCGGTCCCATGGTTCCTCTTCTCTCGGGCTGTCCCGTATCTCCTCTGGACAATCAGCCCACCAGTGTCCTTCTTGTCGACAATTTGCACACTGGTTACGTCCTATGGGGGACCGCGTTCCTCTTGTTCTTCTGCCCCTCCCCTTTGGTCTAGACCTCATCCGTTCTTCCAGCACCGTGGCCAACACATCTGCCTTCTCCCGCATCCGCCTGGTCGATTCCTTTCGGGCCTCCGTCTTCTCTTCCTGGTCGCGATATCCGAATACGCGATCCGCTATAGCTTTCAGTTGGCTGAGGCTCATCCCTTCGAACCCCTCCGTTCTCTGTAGCTTTCTTCGTATATCCGATGCTGACTGGCTAACAAAACTCATAACTACGGTTGGGAGGTTCCTGGGGTCTTCGGGGTTTATCGGGCTGTGCCTTCTAAATGCCTCCATAAGCCGTTCCAGAAAATCCCCCGGACTCTCGTCCTTTTGTTGGACTACACTGTGAATTTTCCCCATATTGGTAACCTTCTGTTTCCCCTTCTTTAAGGCGGCCAGGTACGCCTGCTGGTATCGGTGGATAAGGGTTTGGCCTTCAGCGGTTCGGTAGTCCCACGCAGGAGCAGCGAGGGGCGCCTCCGTCTCTATTAGATTTTGTAAGTTGGCATGGGTGGGGTTCGCATCCCGGACAGCTTGCTCCATATTTTGTTGTAAAAGGCGGCGTTCTTCAGTGGTCAGGATGTGGGCGCTCAACTGCCTAAGGTCTCCCCAAGTCGGATTATAACTGTATATAATGCCTTCCACCAGCTCCACCAACTGCTCGGGTTTCTGGTCGTAGGACGGCCCATGCAATTTCCAGTTATACAAATCGGCGCTCGAGAAGGGAACGTGGCTATAAACTGTTGATTCAATGGGCTGGCCCCCCCCTTCCGCCGGGTTAGGGGTATAGGTGGTAGATTGTCGAACTGGGAATAGGTTAGTGGCTCCCTCTTTCCTGCTCGAAGGGAGGGCATTGCGCGGACTCGATTGGGGGAACCGAGTAATGTTCTTCACAACCCGTTTACTCTTCCGTATGGTTGCGGGGCCCGGTGACTCAGGCGAGTCTGGACGGGACGTCTCTCCGGCCTCCGACTCTGACCCGGAAGCATCAGCGTTATCCGGGCCCTCCTCCAGGCTCGCGATGTCGGGGTATATCGGGGCATACGGCGGTGGCGCGATGTCGTCTTCGTATGCTTCCGCCGTAGCAAGTATCGGGGCCTTTGGAGGCTTCTTTTTGGGCAACCCCTGAACTTTCCCTAGGGTTTCCTTTGGGGGTTTCATTCTAGAAAGTGTGCTGGTCGTACTGGGCGTAGCTCCTACCTTACCAATGGTAGCAGGGGGCGTGGTCTCAGTGGCTTCAGCGCTAGGGGCGGTAGGCCGTATGGGGGCGGTCCCTGCGGCCTTCTGAACGGCAGCGGTTGCCGAGCTTTGGAGAGCGAAGGCATGGGTCGGCAGGGCCTTAAGTTTAGTTTTCCGGCCCTTTCTCTGCTTTACCACCATGAGGGCGGCCTTTTCTACCTTCCGTTGGGCCCAAGCCGGCGGGTCCCGGACTACATCCAACCACGCTTCTATATATGGGATGTCCTCGGGACAGCCTGGGTTTCCCTCAACTATAACAATATTCATGACCGCCGCCACTTTTTCATACTCGAATGACCCTCCCGGGGGCCATTCGGCAATTCCTAGCCCTGGCCACATAAATTGACATCTCTGTATCATCCCGGCCCTGCTACATTTATCTTGGTCGAACACTTCGCTAAAGTGTTCCGTCATTAAGTCTAACGGTGAAGACCCACCCCCGCCCATCCTAACCTGAGTGCCAAAGGACAGGTGACGGACAAAAGGGGAAAGGGGCGGTGGAGGAGTAAGGGGTCTCGTTCCACCAGACACAGAAGGGTCAACACTCGGCCTGACCAGGACGCGGTCGCCCGGCCTGGAACTGCAAGCCCATCCACACACTTTCATACGCCACAAGAAACCCTCCCGTTCGCCGCTCGGTTTCGTCGCCGGAGCCTAGTGAGTTTCGGGACCTAGTCGTATACCAATAGTCCGTATTAGTCACTGGCTAAAAGAGGGTGATCACGCCTCTTCTTCGGTCCTTACTGGGCCGGTCACTACGTAGAGTATACTCGCCTGTCCGCCGGGGTCGCAGGCCGCGCCGTCGTACGCTTCTTTCTGAAATAGAAAAGGTGCCTTGCCGGAACCACACAGCCCCCTCTACAGTCAGGCGGAGTTGATCGACCCTCCTCCGGGAGATGGACGCTGAAATCAGCGGTGGCCACTCACCACCTTCTCGGGTGGGGATCGATAACCCGACTCGACCGCAGTGGGGGAGGGGAAGAATATAATCCGATTCCCCTTTCTACTTCTGTCCCATCTGGGTCGCCAATGAAACAGGTGGGAAATCAGGAGACGAAAGGCAAACTTTGGTTCCAAACAAGGCAACTTTATTGCTAGCAAGTGAACAGCACCGAGTAGTCTCGGGACACTGTGTGTCATAAATCATCTGACACTTACATTTATACTTCCCTACTGGGCCTGCGCATTTGGCCCCTTACACATCACTACTGGCATGCGCAGTAAACATTTGTAGTTCTTACAGTACAAAATTGTAGTCCCAGTACATACTCACGTCATAACACTGAAATGATACTGGCAAGAAAAACGAAACTTAGCAGCTTATTCTTCACACACACACAATGCTCCTTTCTAGCACAGGAGATAAGGTTCGGCTCAGGAATGCAGGGGGTGTCAGCACCCTCCAAGGTCGCGTTGCTACATGCAAGCTGGTCTTGTATAGGCCTTGCAAACTACTGTTACAAGCTATATGTCTAATAGTCCTGCATTCTGTCCTTACATTAGTAAACAGCAACCTTCTTTCGTTAGTAAACAGTAAAACTGGATAAGGCACAAATGTCCAGTGCAGTAATAAGGTGTGGCTAACCAGCCAAAAGCAGAGGTAGAGTGCATAAGTATACGTCCATCAGTAGGCACAAAAAGATGAGGTTGTCCTGTTGTTCAGCAGTATTCGGGTAGCATTAGGCGTTCCACTCCTTCAGTAGTATGGCAAAATTTCTGTTCCATGTCATTCTCCCCTCAGTCTATGCCATAGGAATGTATCAGAGCTGCACCTTATTGAGTGAGAAAGTTTCTAACATTTCTGTTTCTAACATTCTGATGACTTGTCTATTTTCAAATACTTTAAAGAAGTGTGAAATAAATTCCAGGTCACTCCTTTGCACATCTTCTCCAAAAAGTATGCATAGCCTTGTGTACTTCTGCCACACAAATTTAGCCCATCTAGAAAAGTTAGACTGCAAGGCTGGTGGTAATCCTCTCATCTTCACCAGATATAACACAAACAATTGCTCACAATTATGAAACAGTTTTATGCTCTTTTAATGTCTAAAAAGTAGCTGTTTAATCACTGTGGAACATTGGTAAAGGATTCCCTTGGTTTGCATGAAAGCTAATATTCAATTTAGGAACGAAATTTGGAACAATTTTTCAAACCATCTTAGGTTGGAAAACTGAGTAACTGTAGATACATATGAAAGAGCTTTCATTTGCTTGTTTATCTGCCTAAACATATGGCAGTCTTAATTGTGAGATAATACAGAATTCTAGTAAGCAAGGATGGTCCCATGAAGGCCTTCAGGGCAGGGGCGTAGCCACGGGTGGGCCTGGGCCCACCCAATTTCGGGTCAGGCCCGCCCAGCAGCAAAGTTCCTGACGGCGATTCCAGTCGCATGCTCCGCTCGCAGTCGCAACAATTCCCACACGCCTGCCGGCTGCCGCTCAATCTCCTTGCGCTACTAAGCGCTAACCCAGAAGTCTGTCCTCTGCAGGAGAGACTTCTGGGATAGCGCTTAGTAGCGCAAGGAGATTGTTGAGTGGCAGCCGGCAGGCAGCGTGTGGGAATCGCTGCGACTGCGAGCGGAGCCTGCGAGTAGAATCGCCATCAGGAACACTGCTGCTTGGCGGGCCTGCAAGGAGGGTGAGATGCTGCAGCTGCACGGGTGGGGGGGGGGGGGAGGGATGATGGGGAAAGATGTCGCATGGGGGAGGGAAGACGGGGGACACAGCAGCTGCACAGGGGGAAGGGAAGATGGAAAGAAAGATGCTGCACAGGGGGGAGGGAAGATGGAAAGATGAGGCTTGGTTGGTGGGTGAGGGAGATGCACGGGGGAAAAAGGGAGAGATGCAGCAAAGGGGTGAGGAAGGGAGAAGTCTTGGCTGTGTATGAGGTGGAGGGGAGGGACCCATGCTGCATACAGAGGGGATAGGTGGGGAGGGGGAGAAATGGTAGGCATAGGGTGGAGAGGAGGGAAAAATGGTGGGTATAGTGGTGGAGGGAGGGCGGAGCAGAGAACATTTTGTGCCCACCCACTTTGGGCTCAGGCCCACCCAAAACTGGCTGTCTGGCTACGCCACTGCTTCAGGGCTAAAGTTAAACTCCAGTCAGGAACTAGTATACTGTCATTTTAGTAAATCTTGGGGAAGGTGATTTTGAAAATCTGCAGTTTCTCAGTGAAAATGTAGCCAGTGGGTATATTTGTACTCATGTACTTTGCACCTGCGTGGAATCAGGTGGAAAGTGTGCAAGTGAAAGTGCAGATTCAAAATGAAATCTCCATGCATGCATTCAGCCTCCCACCCAGGGATTTTCAACCCAGTCCTTGGGGCACACCCAGCCAGTCAGGGTTTTCAAGACATCCGTATTGAATTCAGTGGGGATATTACAACACCCCCGACTGACTGGGTGTGCCCCGGGACTGGGTTGAAAAGCTCTGCCCCACCTCCCTCCGTGGCTGCCTCTTCATTCTTTCCCAACCTAGTGGAGCTGTTAGAAAGAACTTATACTAATGAGTCGAGGATGTCTGTCTTGGGGGGGGGAGAATAACTTTCTGAAAATTTAACAATGGGACCAAAAATATGAGATAAAGTTCTCATGGGCCAGCGCAGCAAAATTGCGCAGACATTAATGTGACATCTGTGTACGTTTTTGTGGGAGAATAGGGTTTTGCATGGAAGCTAATTCAGCAAAGACTTGGGTTAGACACCAGTGCACAACATATTAAAATTGATGGTAATGAACCTATTAGCTAATCCACCATGATGCAGAGAAGTATGCAGAAGACTTTAAGGCTGAGCACAGCACCTGGGCTTTAGCAGCAAGTCTGAGGAAGCATAGAAGGGTTAGCTCATTTTTCTGTAGTAGCATCTATGAGGATTTAATGCCCGTTCTTCTTTTTCCTGTGAGCATATTTCATGGCCTCCATTAAGAATTCAAACATGCGTGGCATAAGCATAAAGGAATCCTATGCAGAAGGAAAGGATCCTCAGGAGCTTAGTCGAGATCGGGAGGCGGGGCTGGTGGTTGGGAGGCGGGGATAGTGCTGGGCAGACTTATACGGTCTATGCCAGAGCCGGTGGTGTGAAGCGGGACTGGTGGTTGGGAGGCAGGGATAGTGCTAGGCAGACTTATACGGTCTGTGCCAGAGCCGGTGGTGGGAGGCGGGCCTGGTGGTTGGGAGGCGGGGATAGTGCTGGGCAGACTTATATGGTCTGTGCCAGAGCCGGTGGTTGGGAGGCAGGGCTGGTGGTTGGGAGGCGGGAATAGTGCTGGGCAGACTTATACGGTCTGTGCCCTGAAGAGCACAGGTACAAATCAAAGTAGGGTATACACAAAAAGTAGCACATATCAGTTGTCTTGTTGGGCAGACTGGATGGACCGTGCAGGTCTTTTTCTGCCATCATCTACTATGTTACTATGTAAATCGGCCATGGGGGGGAAATCCTGTGAAAAGAAACAGGTTTGAAAATGGTCCAGGTCAAACTGGCAGTTCCAGAGAAATAAGTTCCCCCCCAAAATAGCCCAGTGCATTTCAATGGGAAAATCTGTTCCAGCATATATAGCAGAGAAACATTGATACAGTGAAACATAGCAGTTAGGGCATTGCATCTTTCAAACTGCCTCTCCTCTCTTCTCTCCTCTCCCAGACACAGATACGCATACACACAGACAACTATAAAACCAAAACATTAAGAGGTAGAGGTTGTAAAACCAAATTCAAAACACAGGATCTTATTCACTAGGGACTTCTCTTACAAAGTAGCGCTACTGATTCTCGGGTTGGCAAATGAGAGGAAGCCCATAGGAATTGAATAAACTTCCTCTCATTTGCAGCACCAAGAATCAGTAGCAATGCTTTGTAAAGAGGCCCTAAAACACTCACAAGTACAAGCTTGAAAATAAATAGTGAATATGGTGAAACTTGAAAAACTAAAAAAATAATAATAATAATAACCAAAGTTGTCAATTCAAGTAATATTCAAAAAATAGGAGGAAAAGATCTCATCAAACCAGAGCAAAGCCTTTTGGTTACATGAACCTGTATGAATGAATCACTCTTGTCTGCAGCCAGTTCAAAAAATAATCATAGGTCACAAAAACCTCCTTTAAAGTGTCCGAAAACAATCCAAATCTGATCTTCTATATCCAAAATCAATAGTGCCCTAAAATCAAAAGCACACTTTGCTTTATAGAAATCTTTTCATAGTAACATAGTAGATGACGGCAGAAAAAGACCTACACGGTCCATCCAGTCTGCCCAAGCTAAACTCATATGTGTATACCTTACCTTGATTTGTACCTGTCTTTTTCAGGGCACAGACCGTATAAGTCTGCCCAGCAGTATTCCCCGTCTCCCAACCACCAGTCCCGTCTCCCATCACCGGCTCTGGCACAGACCGTATAAGTCTGCCCTCCACTATCCACACCTCCCAACCACCAACCCCTCTTCCCCCCACCTGCTCTGCCACCCAATTTTAGCTAAGGTTCTGAGGATCCATTCCTTCTGCACAGGATTCCTTTATGCATATCCCACGCATGTTTGAATTCCCTTACCGTTTTCATCTCCACCACCTCCCGCGGGAGGGCATTCCAAGCATCCACCACCCTCTCCGTGAAAAAATACTTCCTGACATCTTTCCTGAGTCTGCCCCCCTTCAATCTCATTTCATGTCCTCTCGTTTTACCACCTTCCCATCTCCGGAAAAGATTCATTTGCGGATTAATACCTTTCAAATATTTGAATGTCTGTATCATATCACCTCTGTTCCTCCTTTCCTCCAGGGTATACATGTTCAGGTCAGCAAGTCTCTCTTCATATGTCTTGGAACGCAAATCCCATACCATTCTCGTAGCTTTTCTTTGCACCGCTTCCATTTTTTTTAACATCCTTCGCAAGGTACGGCCTCCAAAACTGAACACAATACTCCAGGTGGGGCCTCACCAATGTCTTATACAGGGGCATTAAAACCTCCTTTTTTCTGCTGGTCACACCTCTCTCTATACAGCCTAGCAATCTTCTAGCTACGGCCACCGCCTTGTCGCACTGTTTCGTCGCCTTCAGGTCCTCAGATACTATCACCCCAAGATCCCTCTCCCCGTCCGTGCCTATCAGACTCTCCCCGCCTAACACATACGTCTCCCTTGGATTTCTACTCCCTAAGTGCATCACTTTGCATTTCTTCTCATTGAATTTTAATTGCCAAATGTTAGACCATTCTTCCAGCTTCTTCAGATCTTTTTTCATGTTTTCCACTCCCTCCGGGGTGTCCACTCTGTTGCAAATCTTGGTGTCATCCGCAAAAAGGCAAACTTTACCTTGTAACCCTTCGGTAATGTCACTCACAAATATATTGAACAGAATCGGCCCCAGCACCGATCCCTGAGGCACTCCACTACTCACCTTTCCCTCCTCCGAGTGAACTCCATTCACCACCACCCTCTGGCGTCTGCCCGTCAACCAGTTCCTAATCCAGTTTACCACTTCGGGTCCTATCTTCAGCCCATCTAGTTTATTCAAGAGCCTCCTGTGGGGAACCGTGTCAAAAGCCTTGCTGAAATCTAAGTAGATTACGTCCATAGCACGTCCTTGATTTAATTCTCCTGTCACCCAGTCAAAGAATTCAATGAGATTCGTTTGGCACGATTTCCCTTTGGTGAAACCATGTTGTCTCGGATCTTGCAACTTATTGGCTTCCAGGAAATTCACTATCCTTTCCTTCAGCATCGTTTCCATTACTTTTCCAATAACCGAAGTGAGGCTTACCGGCCTGTAGTTTTCAGCTTCTTCCCTATCACCACTTTTGTGAAGAGGGACCACCTCCGCCGTTCTCCAATCCCTCGGAACCTCTCCCGTCTCCAAGGATTTATTAAACAAATCTTTAAGAGGACCCGCCAGAACCTCTCTGAGCTCCCTCAGTATTCTGGGGTGGATCCCGTCCGGTCCCACGGCTTTGTCCACCTTTAGCTTTCCAAGTTGTTGATACACACTCTCTTCCGTGAACGGTGCTTTATCCACTCCATTCTCAGGTGTACTTTTGCCAGTCCCTCGCGGTCCTTCTCCAGGATTTTCTTCAGTGAAAACAGAACAAAAGTATCTATTTAGCAAATTGGCTTTTTCTTCATCATTATCTACATAGCGTTTCGCTGTATCTTTTAGTCTTACAATTCCCTTTTTTGTCTTTCTCCTTTCACTAATATACCTGAAGAAGTTTTTGTCTCCCCTTCTTACATTTCTAGCCATTTGTTCTTCCGCTTGCGCCTTCGCCAGACGTACCTCTCTCTTGGCTTCTTTCAGTTTCATCCGGTATTCCTCCCCGTGTTCCTCTTCTTGAGATTTTCTATATTTCTGGAACGCTAACTCTTTAATCTTTATTTTCTCAGCCACTTGCTTGGAGAACCATATCGGTTTCCTTTTTCTCTTGCTTTTATTTACTCTCCTTACATAACGGTCTGTGGCCCTATTTATTACTTCTTTCAGCCTGGACCACTGTCCTTCCACTTCTCGTACGTCCTCCCAGCCCATCAGCTCCTTCCTCAGGTATTCCCCCATTTTATTGAAGTCAGCTCGCTTGAAATCCAGGACTTTGAGTTTAGAGTGGCCGCCCTCCACTTCAGCCGTTATATCAAACCAAACCGTTTGATGGTCACTGCTTCCCAGGTGTGCACCCACTCGGACATTTGACACACTATCCCCATTTCAGCAAAAGTAATTTCCTTTTGCAACAAGCTTCAAAGTGTCCAGGCAATGCTGGGGCTGTCAATGCAGCACTTCTCCACCTGAGCAGAGAGGCAAGACAGCGTTGGTCCCAGCGGGGACCCGTTTCGCCGACTTTTTCTGGAGACTACACCGCTGAAGGTCTGGATCAATGCAATGTAGCTATCATATGTTACTACAAACATTGAATAGTGAACAGCATACTCCTGCCACTCTTGCTGGCTCAATTTTCAGCAAGTGCTAAACATGGTGTACTGTTCATACAGAAAAAGGATGCCATCACATTCACCGCAAATCAAAAACTTCTGACATCACTGGAAGCCAATCAGAGAACAAAGAAAGAGCCAGTCAAAAAAGAGGCTGATCAAAAAAATGCCACGCATTTCAGGATTGAGGGCTAGATGCACTAAAACAATCGTTAAAGCCCTTCCCTTACCGATTCCTTAGCGAATCGGTAAGCAACGGGAATGCATCAAGGAAATCCCATGCAAATGAGCTGGTCGCTGCTAGCTCATTTGCATGGGATTTCCTTCCAAGCTCTGCATATGTCAAGGACATCCTTTATGGATGTCCTTCACTGAAAGAAAATAAAAAGTCGTCCCCATAATCGGGAGGAAGATCAAAGGGCTACGAGGAGGCTCCCGATACTGCTGGCAGCTATCGGTGGCTTCTGCTCCGGCCGCCTTGCACCTTTCTGTCTGCCCCGGGGTGTTAGCAGCATGTCCGATGCCCCTCCTCCAGGTCTCTCTCAGCCAATCACAGCGCGTTTAGCTGTCACTGGTGTCAGCCGAACGCGCTGTGATTGGCTGAGAGAGACCTGGAGGAGGGGCATACTCGAAAGAGACGTCCAAATAGTTTTTTGATTTGGACGTCCTCACACATCTCTCTCTGGTGGTGATCATTACAGAAGGACACCCATCACAAAAAAATCTGGGGGAAAACCGTCCAAGTGCTCGTCAGGGGCGTCCTTTTTTTTGTTACTGAAGAACGTCCATGTTAGGCACTTTAGAAGGACGGCCCTGACGAGCACTTGGACGTGGCTAGGCAAAGGTTTCCGGCTGATTTTTTTTGTTGTTGTTTTGAGTGAAGGACATCCATAAAGGACGTCCCTGACGAGCACTTGGACGTTTTTTTTTCCCAGTTTTTTTTTTTGGTTAAATTTATAGAAGATTTTAGAGGCGAATAAATCCCGCGCAGCCCCAACGAGTACAGACCTCCCATTAGATTTTCCACGGTTAGGCAATCGGAAAACAGTACTGCATCTCATTACAGTACGATGTATACACATTATAATACTAATTTGCTCATCTGCATTCCGTTTTCGTTAGCTGCAACCGTGATAGGATAGTGCCCTTTTGTGCATGTCCTGGTTTACTACTTGCACGTTAAACTGGCTAGAACCAGTTTAAAACCCACGTTAATGGCTCGTTAAGTGACTCATAAGACTTAAGCGGAAAGTCCAACACTGTTCATATTGCAGTAATCTCTTGTCTGTCTCTCCACCCCTGGTAGCTTAGTCAACTTGGGCTATAATCCAGCATTTAAAAGATGTGAGCAGTGAACCACTAACGGCTTCCCTAATTAGGTTGTAATACTGACAATTTCATTAACTTTAGAATTATGGCTTCCTTGGCCAGTATGGAGTCACCATTATATTTTCAGACTTCTTATAAATCTTATCCAACATCTTTGAACTTTTAGGATTGCAATAAAAGAAACTGGAGCATTGGTAATCATGTTGAGTGTCAGAACAAGGTCAAAAGAGAGCACTCTGTATTGATAAATCTCTTCAGAGAAAGGGTTGACAATCAATGGGTCATAGTCCAGCTGGATATGTTATCTAATTATCTGGATAAGTTCTGTGGATAGTTTTAATAGCATAGTTAACTAGACTAATTGGACGATTAAATATAGCTGGTTAACATAATTGCAAATTACTCACTGGACTTGCCTAGTTAAGTTTAAAATTAGTATTAGTGCTGCATAAGTAATCTAAAACCATACTGTCGCATTCTCGAGGGCCTTTGCATTCTGTGAGGTCCTCGAGGCAAAACCGGGAATCGTGAGCCCTTGGACCCCTGCCGAGGAGCGGCAGAGGCAGGCAAGACCACCCTGGAACTGGACATATGGAAGGACAGGACTGGAACTCTGGATTGGAAGCAGGCAACTGGAACCGGCAGAACAGGAACCGCTTCACCTGCACTTAGCCACCGTTCTGCTGGAGTTGAGCTCCAGCGTGCGGGTGGCCGGCAGGGCTTGCAGGACAAGGCCGGAACTGGAGATCCAGAGGACCCACCCTGGGTCTAGGAAACACGAGGAAGCAATACTAAATACTAGACTGCACTGAGCGCTGCACGCAGCCGCTAAGCCAGAAATACAAGACAAACTATGAAGACAAGACGTAGAAAAACTTAGCAGGAGCAAGGACTAGGGCATATATGCAAGCTAGGCAGAACAGGGATTAGGGAATACCCACAGGGTAAACCCACTAGCTAGGTAGAGGCAGGATTCAGGATAAACACCCAGGAAATACACACTAGCTAGACAGAGACAGGATTCAGGATATACACTCAGGATATACAAGCAGGGTTCAGGAGATGCACTCAGGATATACGTTAGCTAGGCAGAGCGGGAAACCGGGTAAACACTAGCTAAGCAGAAACAGGATTCAGGATAGACACTCAGGATATACGCTAGATAGACAGAGCGGGAAACCGGATAACACTAGCTAGGCAGAAACAGGCTTAAGGGTTGACATACAAGCTGGGCAAAGCAGGGCTCAGGGTAAACATAGAAGCTGGGCAGAGCAGGGCTCAGGGTTAACATAAAAGCTGGGCAAAGAAGGGCTGAGGGTTAACATAAAAGCTGGGCAAATGTTACGCTCTGCTACACTCCTCCAGAGGTGCAGCCTGCTCACGCAGGGTATGGGCATTTGAGGATGCGGCGGACATCTTGGATTTGGTATCTTCAGGATAGGATGGCTATCTTGGAGTTGGCATCTCAGCTTGTGGCAGCCATCTTGGAGTTGAGCAGCTTCAGGAAGGAAGCCCATATTTGGGCGTAGAGCATCTCCTCTGATGGGGGCGGCCATCTTGGAACAGCTGCACATGGTTGAGCCTAATCCCTGCACTATTTAAAGCCCTGTTTCCAGTCCTTCCATGCTTCGGCTTCTATTCGTGTAGAGGTTGTGGTCTTCATCTGTTCCAGTGTTTCCTTGTGTTCCGGACCTCGGATTGTTTACTGACCATGCGCTGTGTTGCTGCCTGCCCAGACCTTCGGACTGTTTCTTGACTACACGCTGTGTTGCTGCCGGCCCAGACTTCGGACTGTTTTCTGTTTTGCTGCTTTGCTGACTCCTTGCTCCGGGACTGTGTCTGCGCTCCCGCTTGTCTGGTCAGTGGTCTCACAACCCCGCTGGTTCTGGAAGTCCTGCCGGCCGCTTGAACCCAGGGGCTCAACCGCTGGGGGACAATGGCTAAGTGCAGGTGAAGCTTGGGGTTGTCTGGCTGCCTGACTGAGCGCGGGTGGCACTCCATCTTCGCCGTGCTCAGTCGGGGCACAAGGGCTCACATTCCCAATCGTAACAGCAAAGCAGGGCTCAGGGTAAAGAGAGCAAACCAGGAATAACAGGCCAAGGGTCTTGGGCTGAAGCTACAGCAACTCCACACACAGCCCGAGAAATAACCCCAGGCTGTAGCTGAGTATCTCCAAACCCAGGCTGCGAACAAACAAAGACGGAGGGCTATAAACACTGAGGAAAGCACTAGAAGGGCTAGCAGTCCCCAGACACTCAAACAGAGAGGCAGAGCCCACCCGGAAGGACTAGCAGTCCACAGGTAAAGAAAGCAAATGGGTAGGAACCCAGAGACAGGCTTAGTAGCAGCGCAACAGAACTCTCACTAACCTGCTGACCTTTAGGCATGACACCATGCAAAGGCCCTGAATGCAAGCACAGCACTTCCTTATGAAGGCTCTCACTGATGAGTCACCACCAGCAGCCAAATATAGAACAGGAAAAGTTCTCTACGATGACGAATCACAGAAGGCAAAAGTAGAGACTAATAGACGATTCACCACTGGAGACGTGAGTCCAACAGTCTTTATTATATCAGAGATAACGACCCGACACAGGCCGTGTTTCGACGCTAAAAAGCGTCTGCATCAGGGGTCAATAAATACACCAAGTAATGAATGCAAAACGAAGAGTCCTACTTGTCAGTGCACAATGGTGACATCTAGTGGTTGAATTGAGAGGATACTCTTGAAAAGATGTAGATGGGTAAGAAGTATTTTACCTGTATAAATTAGCTATCTAAAAATTGTCCATGCTTTATACAGCTATAAGTGTGTGTGGAATTCCTCAGAACACATATTTCTAGCCACATTAAGAGGAGGCATTCCTGGAGGCATATTTTAGGTTGTGTGAAGAAAACTATGTATTTAGGTGGCATTTTAAAATCTTTGCATATTATTTTGTAGTAATGATCTACCTATAGGTGTAGAGGAGTAGCCTAATGGTTAGTGCAGTGGCCGAAGAGTCAGGAAAACTGGTTCAGTTCCTACTGCAGCTCCATGTGACCCTGGTCAAGTCACTTACCCCTCCATTGCCCTAGGTACAAAATAAGTACATGCAGGGCCGGCCCAAGGCAAGATGCTTCCTGAGGCGGAGCTTGCATGCCGCTGTCCCCTCCTCCCCGGAGCGTTTTACCTGGTCACGGTAACTTTCCAAACCTGTCAGCGGCAGCAATTCCTGTAAGCTGTCCTGCTGCTACTGGCACTCGCCTCTTCCCTTTACTGCGGCTGCCTGAGCAAAACAGGAAGTTATTTCATGCGCCGCAGTAAAGGGAAGAGGCGGAGTGCTGGCGGCGGCAGGGCAGCGTATAGGAATGCTGTTGCTGCCAGGTTTGGAAAGTCACTGTGAACAGGTAAAATGCCATGAAGCAGCCCCCCGAGATGCCGCTCCTAAAGAGTGCTGCCTGAGGCCTCCGCCTCAGGTGGTCTAATGGTCAGTCCTCCCTGAGTACATGTATTTAATATGTACAGAACTTTGATTGTAGCCATAGAAAGGCGGTATATTCCAATCCCATCCCCTTTCCCTGATTTTGTATTTATGTTTATTCTGTATTTTAAATGTTATATGTTTGTAAATGATGTAAAGTGCTTTAAACACCCTTATTGTCTGGGAAGGTGGTATATAAATCTTTAAAAAAAATTAAGGGGACCTTTTACAAAGCCATGCTAGCAGTTTTAGCTCACAGTAAAAATCAGCTGGTGGTAAGCACTGAGACGCCCCTAGGAATATAATGGACCTCTCAGCGTTTACCGTAAGCTGATTTTTACCATGAGCTAAAAATGCTAGCACAGCCTTGTAAAAGACCCCCTAAGTTAGGTTCAAGTTTCCGGACATCTTTGTACCCACCTCATGTTTCAAAATGAAAATACACGTGCATTATCACTTTGAGAAGTGCAATCTTTGTTGTAATGCAGTCCCTTTAAAGATGACTGCCACAGGCTTTATATTAGAAGGGTTCTTCAAGCTGCAGTTACTGGCCCGTGGTTAAGAATTTTCACTGTGATGGTTTGGATAGGAGGGAGAGGGGGGGGGGGGGGAAGCTGAGCAACTGTGCATATAATAAATATAAACCTCTTTGATTGTACCACAGAAAGGCGGTATATCAAATACCAAAAATAAAATAAAAAATATAAGGCTCTTGGCACTGCAACTTAAGGAACATGAGTTCCACAGTGTCCCTCTAGACCTGCACAGATGGGTTATGCACTCCTACCAGCAGATGGAGACTGAGCATACACTGAACTTCCAGTAGGCGTATAAGTAGGCTCTGCAGTCCCCTAAAAGTCAGTCTATTCTCAGTCTCAGCAGATGGTAGGAGTGATAAGTCTGTGCAGTCCCTTTGGTTTCAGTTAATAAAAGAAAAGAAAGACCATTTGATTAAGGGGATTCAAATGAGACCACAGGAAGAGGTGGTGTAGGTTTCTTTTTTATGCCACAAGCTAATTAAAAAAAAAAAATTAAATTGAACAAGTTGGACCAGACCTATTCCAGCTTGCCAGAAGGGGGCTGAGTCCCATGGGGTTCTCTGAAGCCCCGGGTGTGCAACACTTGGGCAACCCCCTCCCCCCTTATGGTGGTCTATTTTGGAGCTACTTTACCTAATTCCTCGAATCCTCCTTTGCTTTTCTTGGGCACAGGGAGGGTCAGGAGTGAGAAGGGTCTGCATGTAGCCTTTCCCCTTGCCATCTGTTATTTGATCTGAAGCAGATTTGCAAGCACAAACTACAACCCCCCCCCCCCCCCCCCCCCCCCCAAAAAAAAAAAAAGAAGACACAGCATTATTTCAAGGGGAGAGTGCTTGAGATGCTGTGTTTTCCCAAGCACGGTGCTTACCGGGTCCCGCTTGGGGATCTGTGGAGAGACTGCAAACTGTTTCTCACGGGCCAGTGGGGGTGCTCCATAGGACCTGCAATTTGTGTGTCTGGCAAGCCTAGTCACCACGGTCTGCAGCACTATGGCAATGATGAGCCCAAAGCACTGCCCGATGTATCAGCGACTTGCTCTGGATGCCTTTTGACACTACGTCTTCCCCAGCATCAACGTCGATGGTGCCGGGCAGGGTCCTGTGAGTGCCTCAGCGCTGGAGCAGCAGTTGGGGGTGGAAGTTCCAGTTTTGTCCTCTGCTGCCTCCTGATTTGCTGCCGTGTCTGGAACCCTTTATTGCGGGGGACTCAGCTAGGTTGGATGCAGTTTGTTGTGCTCCACCAGCAGTGGATTTTCACCCCGATTTTGTGTTGGCCATGTACAGGGCCTTCTGTAAGTTCCAGCAGAGTGCTGCTGGGGGTGTTCAGCAGGGGAATCAAGTGCAGAGGTCATCTGCCTCTCTTTCCTCAAAAAAGCAGCATGTTGATTGGGACTTGGACACTGTGGAGGAAGCTGTGTCTCTGCATTCTGAGGAGGAGCGTGATTGGCTTATGGAGGACATTCCGGTCTTGGAGTATGAGGGTAAAGACCTGCCTCCAGGTGAGGATTTGTCGGTGGTCCATATTTTTCAGAGGAACGAGCTCCAGGAGCGCATTTCTCAAGTTTCTGCCACCCCCCAGTTTAAGGAGGCTCCAAAAGAGTCCCTCCAGACAGTGGACTCCCTTCTGAAGGTCATCCGTACGTCCTCTAAATTTTTCCATATGCAACAGGACATTAGGGATGCTATCCAGACCCAGTGAAAAGCTCTGGACATCCCTTTTTGTTTGGCTAGTTCTATGGTGCGCCTATACTCTATTCCTGAAGAGGATCGGGAGCCCTTGTGTCCACCTCAAGTGGTTGTATCCGTGGTGACCAAGAAGAATACTGGTGTGGACGGTGGACAGCCTGGATGTTCTGGTGCAGCCTTGGCCCATGTTGGGGCTCCTTTGTTTCCTCCGTGGCTTCTCGTGGGCAGGGTGATTCAGCGAGTAGAGTGGCGTCTGGGCCTGGTGATTCAGCGAATAGAGCAGCATCCGGGTCTGGGTTTTTCTGGTGGCGACCAGTTGGCCCCAAAGACCTTGGTACGGGGACTTAGTTTGACTGTTGGTGGGCCAGCCTCTTCATCTGCCATGCTCAGCCACCCTTCTGACGCAGAGGCCGGTGTTCATGGAAGACTCAGTTTGATTCTCTTTTACAGCCTGACCCTTGAGCAGGTGCACTTAAAAAAACGGGTTTACTCAGCCCTGGTCATTGCAACTCTCTTGTCTTCTCATAGGCCTTCCACTTCCATTGCCTATGTGCGCGTTTGGTGGGTCGTCAGGGGTTAATGTAAGGATCACAGCATTGTGCCCCTAAAAGCCTCTCTTCCCCACATTCTAGATTTTTTGCGTGCAGGGTTCTCTACTGAGCTGGCTTTGTCATCTCTCAAGGTGCAGGTAGTGGCTCTGGCCTGTTTTCGGGGTCATCTCAGGGGCAAGCCCTTGGCAGATCTCCCGGATGTGCAGCGCTTCCTGCGAAGGGTGTGGCTTCTCTGGCTCCCAATTCACCTGGCCATTCTGCCCTGGGACCTTAATCTAGTACTATTGGTGCTTTGAGCCATTGTCTGGGTCTACTCTTAAGGATCTTGCTTTGAAGACAGTGTTTCTGGTGGCAGTGATTTCAGCCCATCGCATTTCGGAGTTACAGGCTTTGTCTTGCTGGGCTCCATTCCTTCTGTTTTTTTCCACATAAAGAGGAGCTTCGGTTGGTCCCTTCCTTTCTGCCTAAAGTGGTGTCAGCCTTTCATGTCAGACCATGGTCCTTCCGGTCCTCAGGGATTGTTCAGTGTCTGATGAACAATGCCATCTCCATTTTTTGGATAATCGCAGGGTGCTGTGGCGCTATCTCCTTGTATCTCAGGAGTTTCGGCTTACCAATCCACTCTTTGTGTTCATTAGGGGCTCTCAGCCTCGTGTAGTGGCCTCTAAAGCAACTATTGTTCAGTGGCAAGGAGGGTCCCAGAATTCTTAAAAGCGCATTCCACTAGAGCCCAAGCTTCTTCCTGGGTGGAACGTTCCTTGGTAGCACCTCTTGACATTTGTAAAGTGGCTGTTTGGTCCTCTGTGCACACTTTTGTGTGTCAATACCAGTTGGATGTTCAGGCATGCCAGGATGCGGTGTTTTTGTGGAGCTCGGGTTCTGGAATCTGGGCTGTGGGGATCTCACCCATGAGGTCACTGCTTTGGTACTTCCTATCTATGCCAGTCTAGGGGGACGCTATGGAAGGAGAAATTAGGTCTTACCTGCTAATTTACTTTCCTTTAGTCCTTCTAGACCGACACAGAGCCCATCTGGAGTTTGACGAGTTATTCTGTCTTGTGTTTTAGGGCGGCGGAAGGAAGTTACAGAGTATGTGTGAGTGAAAAGCTTAGAAGATAGCTTAACAAAACAAAAAAAAATCACTTTGTTTTGTGCTGAGTTCATAGTTCTGTACTTTGGTGGCGGCATATCAGGAAGGTGGAGCTGTTGCCCTGACTCTGGTCCTCACAGCTCCTTCAGGGGTTTTCGGTTTGTTCTGTTCGGCTTGTCCCTTTTCTTACTTATGGTCTTGTTGCCTGTTGTTCTACTTTGCCATTCATAGACTGACTTTCAGGGGACTGCACAGCCTACTTATATGCCTACTGGAAGTTCAGTGTATTCTCTGTCTCCATCTTCTGGTAGGAGTGCATAACCCATCTGTCCCGGTCTAGAGGGACTAAAGGAAAATAAATTAGCAGGTAAGACCTAATTTCTCCTTCTGATTGAGCTGCACACCCAAAAGAGAAGAAGGAATTGTTTTTCCATCCCTCTCCTTGCCAAAAGAATCCCCAAACTGACTGTGTCTCTCATAGAATACACTTAGATATTAGCTCCATCAAACTGATGTCTAGCTGTTGATATACTTAAATAGCTTTAAGTTCAGAATGGAAACAAAAACTCCCAGTGCACAAACAGCAAGTGTTGAAATATTTGTAAGCAAATTTAAGGAATGTTTGGGATGAGTGAGAGAATCTTTCCATTCCACTGTAAAGCAATAAAGGAATGGTTCACATTTTGGAGGCAGCATATATAAAATAGCATATTTTTTAGGGCATAGATAGGCAGGGACTGAGAATTAAATACTTCAGAGCTGCCAAGTTACTCATTCCAGGAGGGAGACTTTTGAGCAGCCCTGGTTTTAAACTTACATCCCAAAGCAGTGCAGTATTTGTAGTTCATGATTCTATCCATTGAAATCAGTGCTGCAGGTCCCATAATGCAGCAGGATGAGGTTGGCAGAAATCCAGGACCGGCTGAAGCATCTCCCTCCTAGAATGGGTAACTTGGCAGTTCTGATACTGTTTGGAAAGACTTCCTTTTTGTGCATTAAGTAAAGATGATTTTTATCAGTGGGATTTCCCAAATAAACATTTTGGGCTTGACTCAGTTTACACAGCTAGGGGTAGAATGTTTCATGTGCTGTGATAACTTGGGGAAATTTCCTCTTTTGGGTGTGAAATATCAGGGAACAGTAAGTCAAAGTGTACAAGGGGAGGGAGAGAACCTTCTCCAAGGCAATGTGTTGCATTGGCTACAGCTGTCAGAATCAGGTTTGGGAGGGGGTAGTTAAAATACTATTAGTGTGAGACATAGGCGCCCAGTATCAGAGGCTTGGGGAGGCTAAGCCTCCCCAGCCGAAGATTGGATCCTGATGACGACGCCTACACGACTCCGTTCCGCCTGCCCGGGGCTCGCCGCTCATCCCAACTGCCCGCCCTCTTCTCTCCCCCCAGATCCCTTTCCTTTTTTTTCTTTTAAATTTACCTCCAGACCGGCAGCGACAGCGTCAGTGAAAGCGCTCCCAGTAAAAACGCTTCCCTTCGCTCAGTGTCCCGACACTGAGCGAAGAGAAGCGCTTTCACTGGGACCGCTTTCACTGACGCTGCGCTGCCAGACTTGGAGGTAAATTTAAAAGAAAAAAAAAAGGAAAGGGATCTTGGGGGGGAGAAGAGGGTGGGCAGTTGGGGCAGGGGAGAGAGGGAGATGGATGGGATGGCAGGGCTCAGGGAAAGAGGGGAATTGCTGGATATGGGTGAATGGAGGGGGGCAGGGGAGAGAGGAGCATGGATGGGAGGGCAGGGCTCAGGGAGAGAGGGGAATTGCTGGATATGGGTAAATGGAGGGGGGCAGGGGAGAGAGGAGCATGGGAGGGCAGGGCAGGGCTCAAGGAGAGAGGGGAATTGCTGGATATGGGTGAATGGAGGGGGGCAGGGGAGAGAGGAGTGTGGATGGGAGGACAGGGCAGGGCTCAGGGAGAGAGGGGAATTGCTGGATATGGATGAATGGAGGGGGCAGGGGAGAGAGGATCATGGATGGGAGGGCAGGGCCCAGGGAGAGAGGGAAATTGCTGGATA